>NC_141879.1:652424511-652727541 GCF_056163025.1 Triticum urartu
CTTGAGCATTCATTGTCATATTGCTTTGCATGATCGTAAGATAGCTAGCATGATGTTTTCATGGCTTGTCCGTTTTTTGATGTCATTTCTACGCTAGATCATTGCACATCCCGGTACACCGCCGGAGGAATTCATATAGAGTCATATCTTTGTTCTAGTATCGAGTTGTAATATTGAGTTGTAAGTAAATAAAAGTGTGATGATCATCATTATTAGAGCATTGCTCCAGTGAGGAAAGGATGATGGAGACTATGGTTCCCCCATAATTCGGGATGAGACTCCGGACTTCACAAAAAAATAAAAGAGGCCAAAGAAGCCCAAATAAAAAAATAGGCCAAAGAAGCCCACTTAAAAAAAGAGAAAAAGAGAGAAGGGGCAGTGCTACTATCCTTTTTCCACACTTGTGCTTCAAAGTAGCACCATGTTCTTCATATAGAGAGTCTCTTGAGTTATCACTTTCATATACTAGTGGGAATTTTCATTATAGAACTTGGCCTGTATATTCCGATGATGGGCTTCCTCAAATGCCCGAGGTCTTCATGAGCAAGCAAGTTGGATGCACACCCACTTAGTTTCAGTTAGAGCTTTCATACACTTATAGCTCTAGTGCATCCATTGTATGGCAATCCCTACTCACTCACATTGATATCTATTGATGGGCATCTCCATAGCCCATTGATACGCCTAGTTGATGTGAGACTATCTCCTCCTTTTTGTCTTCTCCACCATCATATTCTATTCCACCTATAATGCTATGTCGATGGCTCACGCTCATGTATTGCGTGAAAGTTGAAAAGGTTTGAGAACGTCAAAAGTATGAAACAATTGCTTGGCTTGTCATCGGGGTTGTGCATGATGTGAATATTTTGTGTGGTGAAGATGGAGCATAGCCAGACTATATGATTTTGTAGGGATAACTTTCTTTGGTCATGTTATTTTGAAACGACATGATTGCTTTATTAGTGGGCGTGAAGTATTATTGTTTTTATGTCAAATGATAGATTATTTCTTTGAATCACTCGTGTCTTAATATTCATGCCATGATTAGACATATGATCAAGATTATGCTAGGTAGCATTCCACATCAAAAATTATCTTTTTTATCATTTACCTACTCGAGGACGAGCAGGAATTAAGCTTGGGGATGCTGATACGTCTCCGTCGTATCTATAATTTTTGATTGCTCCATGCCAATATTATTCAACTTTCATATACTTTTTGGCAACTTTTTATATTATTTTTGGGACTAACATATTGATCCAGTGCCCAGTGCCAGTTCCTGTCTGTTGCATGTTTTTGGTTTCGTAGAATATCCATATCAAACGGAGTACAAACGGGATAAAAACGGACGGAGCTTATTTTTGGAAAATATGGAAAATTCGGAAGGAAAATCAACGCGAACTAGTGCCCGAGGTGGTCATGAGGCGGGGGGGCGCCGCCCCCTTAGGGCGCGCCCCCTACCCTCGTGAGCCCACCGTAAGGCGGTTGCCGCTCTTCTTTTACCGCAAGAAAGCTAATATTCAGAAAAAAAATCACGGCGAAGGTTTCAGGCCAATCGGAGTTACGGATCTCTATATATATACGAAACGGTGAAACAGAGCCAGAAGAGAACGCAGAGCCAGAGAGAAACAGAGAGATAGATCCAATCTCGGAGGGGCCCTCGCCCCTCCCATGCCATGGAGGCCAAGGACCAGAGGGGAAACCCTTCTCCCATCTAGGGAGGAGGTCAAGGAAGAAGAGGAAGAAGGGGGCCCCTCTCCTCCTCTCCTCTGGTGGCGCCGGAACGCCATCGTGGCCGTCATCATCATCACCGCGATCTTCACCAACACCTCCGCCATCTTCACCAACATCTCCAGCACCTTCCCCCCTCTATCTACAATGGTCCACTCTCCCGCAACCCGCTGTACCCTATACTTGAACATGGTGCTTTATGCTTCATATTATTATCCAATGATGTGTTGCCATCCTATGATGTCTGAGTAGATTTTCGTTGTCCTATGAATGGTTGATGAATTGCTATGATTGATTTAATTTGCTTGTGGTTATGTTGTTGTCCTTTGGTGCCCATCATATGAGCGCGCGCATGGATCACACCATAGGGTTAGTTGTATGTTGATAGGACTATGTATTGGAGGGCAAGAGTGATAGAAGCTTAAACCTAGCATAGAAATTGATGCATACGGGATTGAAGGGGGACAAATATATCTTAATGCTACGGTTGGGTTTTACCTTAATGAACATTAGTAGTTGCGGATGCTTGCTAATAGTTCCAATCATAAGTGCATAGAACTCCAAGTCAGGAATGACATGCTAGCAGTGGCCTCTCCCACATAATACTTGCTATCGGTCTAGTAAAGTAGTCAATTGCTTAAGGACAATTTCGCAACTCCTACCACCACTTTTCCACACTCGCTATATTTACTTTATCGTTTCTTTATCTAAACAGCCCCTACTTTTTATTTACGTAATCTTTATTATCTTGCAAACCTATCCAACAACACCTACAAAGTACTTCTAGTTTCATACTTGTTCTAGGTAAAGCGAACGTCAAGCGTGCGTAGAGTTGTATCGGTGGTCGATAGAACTTGAGGGAATATTTGTTCTACCTTTTGCTCCTCGTTGGGTTCGACACTCTTACTTATCAAAAACTGTTGCGATCCCCTATACTTATGGGTTATCATAGAGCATGCAGTAGCCTTCGAGACGACGCCGGTTCTTTGCTTTCACCCGCCTCGGCACCGAGCCACCTCGCTGCGGCTTTTCATTGCTCGCCAGCAGCTGGGCGAGGGCGGCCAACACCATGAGATGCTCTTCTTCCTGGACGTCGGCCTCGGCTTCCTCCTCCAGCAGTGCGGCGAGCGCTTCCTCGTCATCCGAGTCCATCGCCGAGGCAGGCAAATCGCCGAACACCTTGCGTCCGGTTGGGCGTGTACCCGCCGCTGAACTGCCCCTCCTCGGCCGGAAACGGCGGCAGGAAACGCCTAGCTGTTGTTGGAGGGGCTGCCGCGGCAAAGCTCTGCTATTTTTCCGGCGGGGAATGGCTATCTAGCGGTGAAGGGCGGCGGGCGGCGCCGGGATATAGCTAGTGGCGGCCGAGGGCGCGGGGGGTGGGAGGCGAGTTGGGGAAGAAAACTGTGACTTTTCCCCTGACGGTGTGGGCTTGCCGCGCTTTTCCCTTGCGCCGGCGCAGAAAGCGGCGAAGCGGCGAGGTTGCGAGGAGGTGGGCACGTGGCTGTTCTGTGCGCGCGGCGAAGCGCGGGACTTTATAGGCGCGCGTGAAGCGGCGCGCCAAATCTACCGTGCCGTGTGCCGCTTTCTCCCGTGCGCGGTAACTTCCCGCCACCGCTGGAGCGCGTGGAACCAACCGACGCGCGCGAAAAACTGCTTTTACCGCGCAGGCGCGCGTTTTGCCGCGCCTGTTGGAGATGCTCTTAGTGCTCCAGACAAGATTGTCTCTCCTATCTCGGCCACCTCATCGTCTGGGAGCTTCAGCAACCTAACTGTCACCGCACTTGGATAAGACAAGGTAGTTTGCTCCACTACATTTAAATTGTAGGAACTGTCACGAGCGCCCATGAATTACCAGATTCGCTGGAGTTTGACCCATTTTTTTTTCCAAAAATCTAACTAGGGAAGCAAGGAAAAAACCATGATTATTTAGCGCACTAGATCAATTGGCCTAACTTGTAGGAACTATCCGTCTGTAAATAGGGGGATGTATCTGATGCACCGGTGCTTGTGATGCTAATGATGCATTGGACGTTGTAGGATATTTTAAAGTGTTTCAAAAAAAATCTGAAAAACTTCTAACCCATGGACACAACATCATTGTATGTTGTCACAAAATTTATATCAAAGTTTAAAACATTTGTAAATGCGCTAGGGGCATCCGGTGCACCGGTAGCATGAGAAGCACCAGTGCACGAGATACATCCCCCCTAGCTAGGATATGGCATTACTAAAAAATGACTGCTCCAATGCTAGATGAAACACAAGTCCTGAACCTTGATATTTTGCTGCAAAAAAGGCGAACAATCAGCTTGGTAGACAACTTGATTTGCAGCAAAATTGCAACATATATTTCTTTCCGTGAAAATGAAATGGCAAGGTCTTGTTTTGGTTTGTTCAAACTCCTAAGCAAAACTATAATAATAGCTTGGATCATTAATGTGATAGAAGCCGGAATTCATAAAACTTGTAATTATGTTATAGTCTGATACTTATGCAGGATTATGCACATCATATTCTGCAATCTCAAGTCAACAACATCAAGCACTCATGCAAGCATGGTAAAGTCCCCTTCATTTTGTTCTATTTTGTGAGCTTTTCACTTGAATTACTTGACTGGTTCACATCTCTTTTACCTTAATAAATACTTCAAATAGTTCAGGAACAAAAACAATATCTAGGGAAGGAAACACAAGGAAGTAATCTCTCATGTTGAACTTTAAGATAAGAAAGGAAGGAACTGTTCTTGCAAACCTGAATTATAATTGGTACTTTACAAGTGTTAACTTTTTTTCGACGAGGGTGAGCTAGGGTTCGAGTTGCACCCAAGACCCCCAGACCCCCACCCCACGTCATGCTTAGAGATTATTGTCCCTAGTAGGGCGAACAGCTGGAGTATATGTGTTGAAGCCACTATACTAGAAAGAGATTATGAGGAGGTGGCCCGGAGCACAACACCAAAATCGAATTTACAACAGAGTAGCATAGTAGTCAACACTTCCACAATGGAGATGTATAATCGCATGTATAAATAAAGAAGATAAGAAGAACATGGTGTACCCAAATAAAGCGGTGGTAGTTAGAAACATGAAGAGAGAACATGGTGCCTATGCAAATAAAGAGGTGGTAGTTAGAAACATGAAGAGAGAACATGGTGTGTAAAAGGCAACCTTCATTATATCGTAGAAGGCGAGAAGGCGAGGGTATGACAGGAAAATGGAAGAGTGCGTCATGGGGTGGAGTTTTTGTGTTGGGACCGCATGTTGGTGAAAACATGTCAGATAGTCCGGACAACCACATTTCTCTCCTACATATGGGCTAATTTGAGGGAGCCCGGACTGTCTAGGACTCTAGGTGGTTAAATTTTGAAGACATCTGCATGGCACCCATTTGATGCCCGTACATGCTCGGCTGTATGAGAGAGAAATGGGTTTCAACCTTGAAGACGACTTTAATTTTTTCTTTTAATTTATTTATATACATTGTAGCCTGTAGCAACACACTGGTAATCTACTATTATACATTAGTACGATCTGAGGCAGTATCCAGTGGACTATGTTTAGTAAATGGTGTGATCGAGAGGTGACATTCTACAAGCATGTAAAGTTTCAGTTTCAAACTCCATTTCACTTGGGAGATTTGAAAAAAAAATTAAACTCATCATCCAAAAAGTGGAACATCTGAAACGTTAAATAAATAATAATGTATGCTAAATTTATAGTTTACAGTTGGATTTGAATTCTGATTTTTGGTGAACTTCCAATTATATGCTGGTTGCACACAATTATCTCTTCCTTGGCGGCGACACAGACA
This sequence comes from Triticum urartu, assembly GCF_056163025.1. Taxonomy (NCBI): domain Eukaryota; kingdom Viridiplantae; phylum Streptophyta; class Magnoliopsida; order Poales; family Poaceae; genus Triticum; species Triticum urartu. The sequence goes on from NC_141879.1 coordinate 652,430,053, forward strand.
CAGGTAAACATAATGGAACGATAAATGAATAATGAGATGTTTTAAAGTAAATTTAGTAAACTTACAAAAAACCAATAAAATAAATAAAATATTAAGAACTTTTAATTATAGATTTACAAAATAGTTGAACTGAAAACCACACAAACTTTTAACTTAAATTCAATTGAAGGACTTCCAAATGAATGTTATCGTGCATTGAGGGTAAACTGATGTCATTTCAACGGTTAGGAGCCAACTCCTAAACGACAGGAGACAACATTAGCGACAGATGGAGACATGGTATGAGCCCCAAAATAGTGGCGGGGCGCTAGAGCACTTGCAGTTTCGTCGCCGGGTCATCGGGCGTGTCCACAGTGGCAAGGATCTACAACAAAATGCGCCAGTGTTTACCCGAGCAGCCGGGCATAAAGTACTGGTGATGCGATCAGTCTTGATGTGCACCAAGCAACTACTAATCACCTACAGACTGTTGGATCATAGGAAATAAAATGTTCTATGGACGTCCAGGCCGGTTCCATGGTTCAACCTATGCCTATCCTGATGCCTCGCATGCTGAGGTAAGTTATAGGCAAAAAGATATAGGATCGATCTCTCCTGCATCTTGTCTCGAGATCATTGTGCTTAGTAGGCGAGCAGCTGGAGTATATCTGTTGAAACCACTATTCTAGAAACAGATTATGAGGAGGCGGTTTGGAGCACAACATTAAAATCAAATTCTCAACACCGTAGCATTGTAGTTAACACTTCCACTATAGAAATGTAGAATCGTGTGTATAAATAAAGAAGACAAGATGTGTACACAATAACACAAATAAAGAGGTGGTAGTTAGAAACATGAAGAGAGAACATGGTGTGCATGCAAATTTTTTTTTTGGAAAAGGGGTGATTCCCCGGCCTCTGCATCAGAAAGATGCATACGGCCCTCTTATTAACCAAATAAAGTAGTGTCAACATGGTTTCAAAGGTCTCCACAAATAATAAAAAAGCACAGACAGCTCACACAGAGCCAAAAAGGGGCTAGAAACACCAACTAGCCGAGAAAAGACGCCACAACCGGCTGGCTAAAAAATAGATAGGGAATCTAAATACCTATCCTATTACATGACCGCCATCCAAACCGGTTGAAAATATCCCGAGCTACCATCTCCCAGCGGGAAGACCCAGTAACCAAATGCTCCCTGGCCTCCGTCTGGGTGAGTAGCGACCACGAACGGATCAGTGCCGTAGTTCGGAATATGACCTGCAAAAAATATATACATGATATTCTGTTAAAAACCAAATCATTTCTGCAAGTCCAGATAGTCCACAGCAAAGCACAAACTCCAACCCGAATATGTCTCGCTAAGTTAGGCTCAATCCCATTAAGCCATGTCCCAAATAACGCATAAACAGAATTCGGTGGATTGATGCTAAAAGCAATATGGACCGTCTGCCAAAGTACCTTGGCTAACGGGCAATCAAAAAAGAGATGTTTGATAGTCTCATCCCGATCACAGAAACTACACCTAGTAGGTCCTGTCCAATTACGCTTTATGAGGTTGTCCTTAGTTAAAATAACTTGTTTATGGACAAACCACATAAACACTTTTATTTTCAAAGGAACTTTGACATCCCAAACATGCTTGGACGTAGGAATGGTGTGCATGCAAATAATAAGGTGGTAGTAAGAAACATGAAGAGAGATATGATGTGTAAAAGGCAATCTTCAGTGTATCGTGGGAGGTGGTTACAAGTGCAAGAATCTGCAATGTGATGTCAATTCTTCCTATTCGACTTACAAGAGGTATAAATAAGGTGGAGTTGGAGGACGAAACCTAACATGCTTTAGCCTATGGCCTCCACTATATTCAAACCCAGCCTTTCATCATGGAAACTAATTAGGATTATCTATGGTTAGAGACGCAGAGTACTACAGAGCAAAGGCAACAACATCAGGTGGAGTATAGTAAACTGATGTATGAGTCTTCTATGCAACAAAAAACCAACTAAAGAAAGGTAGGGCAACTCTAATCAAATCCGTACACGATTCTCTTTTGAGTTAAGTCCATTATAATGGAACCCTCAAAATGTTTAACTCCCAAAATGTGAGGAGATGTGCCAGCCGCCGCTCAAATTTGAATAGTGGAACACAGCTCTTTGTCGCGTTTTTCGTTACGGGACTCGGCAAAGCAGTGACCCCTACAATTCCATATGAAAAAAAAGAAAAAGGAAAAAATGCCGAGTTTCCCTTAGCCAACACCCAGCAAAGATAGATCACCATCATGGCTCCATTGCCTGCTTGACAACAGGGCCCACCTGCCAGACTTTGTCAAGTTTTTTCTGTTAGGAACTCGGCGAACTTGAGGTTTTGCCGAGTTTATTTTGTTTGCCGAATCTATTTTTGTTTGAACTAGGCAAAATATGAAGTCATCCGAGTTTCTTATCACTATCAAGTCCAATTGTGAATTAAACTCGGCAGACATAAACTTTGTCGAGTTCCCGATAGAATGAACTCTGCAATGTTTTGGAACTCGACACAACCAGATTCCAGTAGTGATGTCTATAATTCTTTTTCCTTCAAATATTCTGATGCGGCTTATCTTACACAGCTGCCATTGTATGCCCAACTAATGCACTGGTTATTGATATTAATGATTCTTTTTCTACAAACGGGTGCCTGGCATTTCTAAAGCTTATTTAAGTTGTGGTTCTATTTCAAAGAGCACTGACCATGTGGTAGAAGCAGATATCTCCTCCAGAATTTATGCATTTTATTTCTGTGAAATTTTCCAGCGCATGAGATTGGTCTAAAAACTGGCATTCCTATGATGTTATTGAGGAACATGGATCAATCCCTTGGCCTATGTAATGGAACGAGACTGTTGGTGACTAAAAGTGTTTGAAGGAGAAGTCATTCCTGGAACAAACAAAGGACAACATGTCTATCCCCAGAATTGTGCTTAATACACCAAGCACTAAATAGCCATCTACGCTACAGTGTTCCCAGTTTCCAGTTCGGCTGTGTTATACAATGACTGTTAATAAGAGTCAAGGAGAAACACTTGCTAAGCTATGTGTTTACCTTCCAAACACTATACTTCTCTCATGGACAGCTATATGTGGCCATCTCATGGGTCACATACCGCAAGGTTCAAAAATTTGCATTGAAGATGTGAAGGGCCGTCCAATGAAGTCACTACAAATATTGTTTAAAAGAAAATAATTAATGCTCTATATGTAATTAATTAGGAGCGAATTAATTGACTAGACAAATCTTATGTGTTGTTTAGTTGTTCCCTTTTTTGTTTGTTTTTGTTCTATTTTTTCCTAACATATTTTTGTTTTCTACTTTGACAGGCCAGAGGCTGCAAGCAAAGTTGATTTTTGGTGTTCATGCTGTCCACGCCTGTGAGACCATCTATACAGAATTAGGTCGGAGCTAATATATTTTGTTACTTAGGCAGAATTTATTGGTTGAACTCTTCGTACTTCTTGCTTTGGTTACGGTTAGGGACACTGAAGAAGGTGTATTATAAGTGTATCTCCATCAGTGTGCTTGTTTATGTATATCTACTTTTCTCTCTTTTGCTTGATGTACAAGAAGGTCTTCTGTTTATGGTTATAAAAATCAGCAGTCTTTCCACTTTTGTGGTTTTGGCTACATTTTAATATGGGATTTCATAAAATTATTTAGGTTAATCTTGCCATTCCTCACTTTTCAGCACAAGCACTAGATGAAATTGCAAATTATGCAACCTACACTTCATAATCACGAATCATATGTATTGAGAATGGATGCACAATTGTAGAAATTGCTTGAAATAATAATAATAATAATAATAATAATAATAATAATAATAATAATAATAATAATAATAATAATAATAATAATGCCACAACTCGACTTTTCCTTCTTGCTTAACCACAACAACACACTTCAACTAAATTTGTACCGAAAATCAGATATGACATAACAGGTCCAAGGTGGAGACCAGACTGAATGTTCTGATCATATAGTGCTAGATGTGTTCTGATAAAATAGACAGCAATAACATAGATGAAGAATGTGGGTCTTCTTGACTGCAGCAGGAATAAGACCATTTGATGTCATCTCCAGAGAAGACGGAAGATGGAACCGTTGCCAACAATAATAATTGAAGGAGTGGTAAACTTCTTTTGTGGGAGAGAAGGCGAGTTCTGGATCTCTGTAGATCAGCAAAGTGTTGCTTAGATAGGATTTGTGACGGTTCTGGATCCTATTTGACGCCTTAAGGGCCTATATGCTTATGCGTGAGCACCGTTATCCTAATTGGCGCCAAATCCACCTATTATGAGCTTTCTTACGGATGGCCTTAATTAAAGGACATCCTATATGGCGCGTGGGCGTGCAGTACGCCCCATTTAGGATTCCCGCTTAATTAAACCTTTGATGGGAGCAACTAGTTAACGAGAGCTCCTTCGGGAGCCTGCAACGATCAGCGCCACTTGGCGCGCTCTCAGCTATTCGCCAGGTGTCGCGCTCTGGACGCTCCCTTCGGATTTTTTTTATTTTTCCGCATGCGTTTTCGGCTTTTTAAACAGTTTTTTTTCCGGTTTTTTCAACGTTTTGGTTTTCCCCCGGTCTTTCTTAGCTTTTCGATAAAAAAAATTTGATTTTTTTCGTGAAACAACGCGTTTTCTTTTTCTTTTCTTTCGTGAAAGTCACGGTTTTTTTTCCTCGAGAGGCACAGTTGTGCTTTAGCGAGAGTCACGGCCGTGCCTCTCGGAAAAAATGCGTTTTTTAATTTTTTTTCTTTCGCGAGAGTCACGGTTTTGCTTTCGCGAGAGGCACGATTGTGCTTTCGCGAGAGTCACGGCTGTGCCTCTCGGAAAGGGAAAAATAAAACACATTTTCTATTTTTTTTCGTTCGTGAGAGTCACGGTTTTGCTTCCGCGAGAGGCACGGTTGTGCTTAAGCGAAAGTCACGACCGTGCCTCTCGGAAAGGCAAAAAAAAAAAGCATTTTCTGTTTTTTTTCTTTTACGAGAGTCACGATTTTGCTTTCGCGAGAGGCGTGCTTTCGCGAGAGTCACGGCCGTGCCACTCAGAAATGGGAAAAAAACGTGTTTTCTGTTTTTTTTCCTTACACGAGAGTCACGGTTTTGCTTCCACGAGAGGCACGGTTGTGATTTTGTGAGAGGCACGGGCGTGCCTCTTTCGGAAAGGGAAAAAACCGTGGTCCCGGTTTGTTTGTTCGCTCGGTTTTTTTCGTCCGGTTTTTTTCATGAAAAAAAAGTTCGTCAAAACCTATCAATATGGAATCTAGTTTTGAAGATCTCGACGCGAGGAATCCAACGGTGAAAACGGTTCGAAATTTGGACGCACGGTTTAAGAGATAAAACGTTTTGAATAAACGGATCTACGAAAAAAAGAAAAACTCCCAGGTTGCAACAAGTGGCGCGCTGCATGTGCGTCACTTGTCGCGAGCTAAGAAAATGAAGTGTTCTTTGCAGCGAGTACTCCTTAATTAGTGATTTCGACCTTTGATTGGCATCATTGTATAATAAAGGACTTGTCGGCGTAAACCTGAACCTTTTTTGGTTATGGGGCTGTTGGATATTACTGTTGCTTTACCGGCCCATATAGCATGTATTCCATTTTGTTTTTATTAGAGATTCAGTACTAGCGCCCAAATAATAAAATAAATTATATATTCGTACACAAAGTAAATAAAGATAGTACAACATTTCTCTCTCTCCATCAGACATGCTAATCAGATGATGCGGATACTCACGTGTGCAGTCGTATAGGAGATGAACGCTACTGTCTGATGGAGAATATGCACACATTGATAAGATTCCACTTCAAGGAGCCCCATTTATAAGATACTTGTTGCCAACACCATTGCGTATCAAAAGATTTCAGAGTAGAAAACCAATGGCCATTTTAGCTTAAGATGATTGTTTCTGTGATGCCGCGGCAAGATGAAGCTACCACCACGGTGGTGTAGAGGTGAATAAAATCTTAATCTAAATCTCTTGACTTTGTCACTTTGACTCCGTGTACTTGTATCTTTGCAGGTGGGGCTTATTATTTTGTTACATCAAAGACATAATTTGTATTATTTATGTTTTTATAGTAAAGATATTAAGGAGATGATAAGTAATAATATAATTCATCTTTCATGTTACTCCAAGGTGAGAAGAGAAGCACGTGTCATTCCTGATTATTTTGTCATTTCTGTTAGGGTACGGTGTGGTAATATTTGTTCTAAGCCGTTGCTATTAATATATGATTACTCAATTGGTTTTATCTTAAAGTCTTTCAAATTTATTAAAATTTCACAGTGAAAAATATAATTTTGAATTTGGAGCAATCTTGAACGAGACAAAGAATAGAAAAATATATGATCATGTAATCATAGTTTGGATTTTGCATTGACTTTTCTACAAATGTCGCTTCTCTATCCGCCTATGGGGATTACTCAAGGACTGGCTGCAACTGGTAAGCATCGATACATCCTCATGGCACCTCTCGGACAACATTGAAGAGTGGTGGGTGGGCCTCTCCGACACATCTACCCCCAACAGGAAGGCGATGACCTCGCTCACCATGCTCGTCGCCTGGACCATTTGGAATGAGAGGAATGCGCGAGTATTCCGTCAGAAGAGTGCCCCACCGACGGTCCTACCCGCCAACATCAAGAAGGAGGCCATGCTTTGGGTAACTGCGGGTGCTAAAAAGTTGAGATACTTGATGGCGCGAGAGTAGTTGGTCACATTTATTTGTGTTGTTGCGGTGTTGTCTGTATTGTAACACAACCATAAACTCTATTCCTCTTATTAAATGAATGAGGCAAATCTTTTGCCTCTCTTTAAAAAAAGTATTACTCAAAAGGCTAAAAAGAATTACCACGAGCAAGAGACCAAAACCTCGCACGTGCGCGCGACTTGCCGCGCCTATTCAGTGCTAGTCTCACTGACAGCCGCTAGAGGATCGAACAATTTTGAGCTTCGTGCCTCTAGACCAACTTAGCCGATGCGCATTTCTTCATCCTGATACTTCTCATTCCGATACAATTAACAATGGTTTAAGGTCTACTGCATGTTTCTTGTTTTGCGGCATGTATATCTGAGAAAAATATATTTTTCATCTCTCAACTCTTGACAGAGTCTAGATTTGGTCTCTCAATTCCGAAATCGGACAACATGCACCTCCAACTACTAAAATCGGACAAGGTTCGTCCCTGGACACGGTTTTGACTGGTTTTGATGTTGACTTTCCCTGGTTTTGACCGTGTTTTGACTCAAATTCGCATACTTTCTACGAATCCGTTTATTTTTTCAGGTCGGCATACCATTTTCAAGTTCATGTGCTTTTTTCAAATCCGCGTACTTTCTACAAAAGTTCATGAATTTGAAAAAAGTACACGGCTTTGAAAGCAGTACACGAACTAGAAAAAGTATACGGATTTGAGAATAAACATGGAATAGAAAAAGTATGCGAATTAGGAAAAATTACATGGATTTGAAACTAATACGTGGATTTCAAAAAGGTATGTGAATTTGAAAATTTTACACATAGGTGAAAAAGTACACAGATTTGAAAAAAAGTATATGAATTTCAAAAGATTCATGGATTTCAAATATATACATGTATTTAAGTCAGCACCGGTCAAAACCGGGTGCTACTCACCAAAACCGTCAAAGTAGAGACCATGGGTGAACCTTGTCTGGTTTCAGTAGTTGGGGGTGCAATTTGTCCGATTTAAAATTTGAGGGACCAAATCTAGATTTCATCGAAAATTAAGGGCTGAAAAGTATACTTTTCTCTGTACATCTCCAACAACGCACTACTATATTTTTATTTAGCTTGCAACACACTACTATGTGTTCAGTATACATGGACGCTCAGCTAGAAATGTGTGGGTACTATTTGATGGCTGTGGCATTACATGCTCAAGTCATCCATCTGATCAACTGATGCTGGAAAGAGCGACAATGTTGAACATGACCATGGTTCATCTGAACCTACACTGAATACCATTGATCTTTTGACATCACTTATGGGGATTTGTGCATAATGTATTAAATAATGCATGGCCCCAACTGTTTGGGGGAGATGGTGGAAGCAGTCATGCATGACACAAGTAGTTTAGTGATGATTATAAGCCCCTACACTGCTAAGTAACCCAACATGCTCACACCATAGTCTATAAAATAATGATGTTGCATTGGACACCCCGATTGGTGGCCTGGCACAAAACACTGTTTATTTTTTATTGCCTTTGTATGGGTACAAGCTCTCAGCCCAAGACAAGCATGGAGTAGGGAGATTAATTTCAGCATGTAGTATTTGCATTCGGTACAGTACTAAAAAAAATCTGCTAAACCTTATTTCCTTGCTGGTGCATGTGGTTCTATTCATGGTCGTGACAAATTTATCTGGAGCATGATTCTGCCGAATCTATGGTCCACGCCATCCGATTCACCAGCTCTCTGCATGCGGATCCGTGTTCCGTTTGAATTCAAATTTTTTGGTTAAGGCTTAAATAGTTTTAAGGCCACGTTAAGCACTTCCCCTAGGCCTGCGCAACCTAGGTATTTTTTTCTTGACTGATGGGCTAGCACGCGTACGTAACTAGGCACACGACGACATTTGTGTCAGGCCCAAGGAATAAAAAACTTGTCATTACTGTGAGTCATTAGATACTTTTGCCAGTTATATTTTCTTATCTTTCTATTGCGGGCAATATTTTTTTATCAGTAAATTCAGCCCAGCTAAAAATGAAGGAAATATGTCCTAAAGACAATAATAAAGTTGTTATTTTATATTTCCTTATTCATGATAAATGTTTATTATTAATACTAGAATTGTATTGATCGGAAACTTAAATACATGTGTGAATACGTAAACAAATACCGTGTCCCTAGTAAGCCTCTACTAGACTAGCTCGTTGATCAAAGGTGGTTATGGTTTCCTAAGCATAGACATGCGTTGTCATTTGATAACGGGATCACATCATTAGGAGAATGATGTGATTGACAAGATCCATCTGTTATTTTAGCATATTGATCGTTCAGTTTATTGCTATTGCTTTTTTCATGTCAAATACACATTCCTCCGACTATGAGATTATGCAACTCCTGGATACCGGAGGAATACCTTGTGTGCCATCGAACGTCACAACGTAATTGAGTGATCATAAATATGCTCTACAGGTATGTCCGAAGGTGTTTGTTGAGTTGGCATAGATCGAGATTAGGATTTTTCACTCCGAGTATCGTATAGGTATTTCTGGGCCTTCTCGGTAATACACATCATAAGCTTGCAAGCAAATGACTAAGGAGTTACTTACGAGGTGATGTATTATGAAACGAGTGAAGAGACTTGTTGGTAAAGAGATTTAATTAGGTATAAGATACCGACGATCAAATCTCGGGCAAGTAACATACCGATGGATAAAGGAAATTACGTATGTTGCTATAACGGTTCGACCGATAAAGATCTTCGTGGAATATGTAGGAGCCAATATGGGCATCCAGGTTCCACTATTGGTTATTGAGTGGAGAGGTATCTCAGACATGTCTACATAGTTCTCGAACCCGTAGGGTCCGCACGCTTAACGTTCATTGACGATATACTGTTATATAGTTATATGATTTGGTTACCGAATATTGCTCGGAGTCCCGGATGAGATCACGGACATGACGAGTAGTCTCGAAATGGTCGAGAGGTAAAGATTGATATATAGGACGATGATATTCGAACACTGGAATAGTTTTGGAGTGCACCGGGTAGTCATCGGATCACCAGAAGGGGTTCTGGGAGGCCCCGGGAGATCTATTGGCCCAATGGACCAAGGAGAGGCACACACCAACCCACTGAGGGGCTGGCGTACCCCCTCCTTGGTCGCCGGCCCTAGAAGAAGCAAAGAGGGGGGGCGCCACCTCCTCCTGCCTTCCCCCCTTGTGGGAGAAAGGAAAGGGGGGCACTGGTAGAAAAAGGGCCTATAGTCCCGGTTCGTAAGGGCCTTTAGTCCCGGTTCAGGAACCGGGACTAAAGTGTCGGTACTAATACCTCCACCCTTTAGTCCCGGTTCAATCCAGAACCGGGACTAAAGGCCTTTGGTCCCGGTTGATGGCACCAACCGGGACCAATAGGCATCCACGCGTCAGCACTTCTGTGGCTGGGGTTTTTGTTTTTTTTTGAAAGGGGGGGGGGGGGTTGGGGGTTTTAGGGGGTTAATTTAGGTGTTTCATATATTGTGTTAGCTAGTTATAATTAATAGAGAGAAGTGTCCTCTGTTATGTCTGTGCTTGGTCGACGCTACGTACTATACATACGTATATAGAGAGGACTAGACACGCTAGCTAGCTAGTAAGCAAACGAAGGAAACAGAAGATCGTCATGAACATATATGCATATATACAGAGAGAAGTGATATCGACCACCTCTCCTTCTCCGGGAGATTGGTCGAACAACAAGTTCTCGTATATCTATCTGACACTACCGGCTACATATATACAGTAATTATCTCTTACAAATATAATCATACGGACTCAGGGTTAACATAGAATTCTCTGTCTTCAGGGATCACGTGGTCAAGAAAGAATGCCGCCAATTCCTCTTGAGTTCCTCGCATGCGAGCTGGTGCTAGGAGTTCATCCCGCTTCCGAAACATCTAATTTAAAGAAGGGGGTCAATACATATATATATGAATGAATGAAACTCAACACAAATGATGGTAATGAAATAAAATTGTGAATGTTGTTATTTACGTACTTCAAATTGTTCGTCAGTGTAGCCCCGCTCACAGGTCGTGTGGCGGATGGACTCGCAAACATAGTAACCACAGAAATCATTCCCTTGTTGCTGCCACAACCACTTTACAAGAAATAGAGGTTAATCAAACTGATAAGCAAGAATGCCAAATGGTATTGATGAAACTAGCGCTTGAATGACTACTAGATGCGCTTAAAATGCTACTATAGCTAGTACTTACTTTCGGGTGTCTAAATTGCAGCTCCTTCGGCAGTCCCGGAGCTTTTCTGGTGAATTTTCTCCAAACCCTGCCGGACAAAGAAAACAATTACTTGATATATCAGGAAATGAACAAAGTTGCTGATATGGTGGATAATGATCGATTTAACTTACTTCTCGAGTATTTGAGTCATGTCTGCATAGTCCTTGGGATCTTTTCGTCTTGAGTCTAAGACGGTTACTAGTCCCTGCTCAAGCTTAATATGTAGGAGAATATAGTGGAAACTGCACACGCATGCATAACTCATCAATTACATTACTATAACCTTGACTAATATATAAGGGAAACCGAATACGCACAAGACAGTAACACTCACTTGAAGTTGTAAGGAAAGAGTATTATATCTTTGTTTTGATTTATTATCAACGATTCTAGCATGCTGGCCTCGGTTTCTGCGGCATGAAATTTAACCTGAGTTGCATCTATGAGATTTGTGTTAATGAACCCAATATCACCGACTTGTCTTTTCTTCAATTCGACGATCTTCAATCTGCATAATATAGTGAGGATGATTATAAATACATGCAATGAAAGAGCTAAGCTATATAGAGAAACTTAATGACAGAAGTAGTACTACTTACAGACAGTAGCAAGCGACCGTTGTTTTATCGAGGGCCAATTGATTGAAGAACTGATAGAACTCCTCAAATGGAACAGGCAACAGATCAATTCCAACGAGGTCATGCTCCGGTTTAACTCCCGCATACAAAGTACTCCTCCCCCCAGAGTCTCTGCAGATTTTCAAGTACCAATCATGCAATCTTCGCATCATCGTTGATAGAGATCTTTCATCTTTGACGAGAGGCTTCCCGTACTCGTATCTTTGTATCTGCACGTCCATGGGGTCATAATGTACTTCGTCGGGCAGGTAATCTGCAGGATTGCTATAACCGGGCACCATCCTCGGATCATTATCGACGTTGTGGCTAGGCACCTTGAGCGGGGGGCACGATTGCTTCGCTTGTTCGCCGAGCTGGGCAATTTGTTTCCCAGCTCGTCGTTGTTTCAGCCTTTGATCATTGACAGTACTTCCCGACCGCTCCGCTTCGGCAAATTCCTTTTCAATAATGCGGTCATAGTTTCCTTTCGGCGAATCAGACTTCGGTGGTTTTGTCAGGGAAGCCAGAGTGCGCTTCACTTTCACCCGATCTACCTTCTCCTCCGGAGGTGGATGTTTCTTTGCTTTCACCCCTTCAAAGAATTTCTTCACTTCTTCTCGCGCGATCTCGGCGTTCTCCTCCTGGGTCCTCTCGTATGGTAACTTCTCTGGAGTCTTCAGAGAAGGACCGAATCTGTATGTCCTCCCGCCTCTGGTTGTACTGCTAGACGCCGACCGAGCAGACGTAGCGGTTGTCTTCTTTACTTGCTTAAGCGGCGGAGGAGAAGGACTACGACGCGCCGGAGCAGCTGGAGCGGCGGCAGGTCTCTTCCGCCCTTGCTGACGAGGCGGAGAAGGAGGAGGCGGGCTGCTCGGGCGCGTCGGCGCAGGCGGAGAAGGAGGCGGAGTGCCGCCGCGCGCCGGAGAAGGAGCCGGCCGAGGGCCCTGATCGTCACTCGCCGGAGGAGGAGGAGGTGGTGGAGGCGGAGTGCCCTGACTCGCCGGAGGAGGAGGAGGAGGCGGTGGCGTCCAGTTCGGAAGGTTGATGAGGTCCTTCCGCCATAGGCATGGAGTCTTCAGAGCAGACCCCAACCGAGTCTCCCCTTCACCGGTAGGGTGGTCAAGCTGGAGGTCCTCAAATCCCTCCGTTATCTCATCCACCATCACCCTAGCATATCCTTCTGGAATCGGCCGGCAGTGAAAAGTTGCGCCGGGTTCAGTAGGATAAACAGAGCCAACAGCCGCCTTGACCTTCAAATTCATCCATTGCGTCATAAGGTGGCAATTTTGAGACTCCGTGATAGCATCCACGGGATAGCTGGCAGGAGCCGTCAAGGCATGCTCTAGCTGAAGCAGCTCGGTGGAAGCCACGCTGCTTCTGCGCTGAGATGGCGTGGTAACTTCGGGGGAGGCTTCGGCAGTACGTTTGCTGCGATTTGCTTCTCGTTCCTCTATCGCGTCCACCCTTGCTTGCAGCGCCTGCATTTGGGTCTGCTGCACTTTTTTCCTCCTCTCATGGGATTTGTAACCGCCTGCGTCCGGAAACCCAACCTTCCACGGAACGGAGCCTGGCGTGCCTCGTGTCCGTCCAGGGTGCTCAGGATTCTCGAGGGCCATTGTGAGCTCGTCGTTCTCTCTGTCTAGAAAGAACGTCCCTTCCTGCGCTGCTTCGATATACTGCTTAAGCTTACTGACTGGTATGTCCATTTGATCGTTCGTCCAAATGCACTTCCCTGTTTCAGGGTCCAGGGTTCCGCCAGCCCCGAAGAACCAAGTCCGGCAACGGTCTGGCCAGTTATTTGTCTCTTGTTCGATCCCTTTATGAACCAGATCATTCTCACTCTTGGACCACTTAGGCCGGGCTACGAGGTAGCCACCTGACCCCGTGCGATGGTGAAGCTTCTTCTTCGCAGCATTTTGCTTGTTTGTCGCCGACATCTTCTTACTCTTTTCTGATGTCTTGTGGGCCACAAATGCGGGCCAGTGATCTCTGATCTTCTCATATCTGCCCTTGAATTCTGGTGTCTCATTTTTTTCGACAAACTTATTCAGCTCTTTCTTCCACCTCCTGAATAGTTCTGCCATCCTCTTTAGAGCAAAAGACTTGATTAATTTCTCTTTAACTGGGTTCTCTGGATTATCCTCAGGCGGTAGGGTGAAATTTGACTTCAGCTCAGTCCAAAGATCATTTTTCTGCATATCATTGACATAAGACACCTCAGGGTCTTCTGTAGCTGGCTTAAACCATTGCTGGATGCTTATCGGGATCTTGTCCCTAACCAGAACCCCGCACTGAGCAACAAATGCGCTCTTTGTCCGGAGGGGTTCAATAGGTTGGCCATCGGGCGCGATTGCTATGATCTCAAACTTTTCATCCGAGCTCAACTTTTTCTTCGGGCCTCGTCTCTTTACCGAAGTTGTGCTCGATTCGGAGGGCTAGAAAAAAGAACAAAGACTTAATTAATATGTGTACATACCAAAACAATGAATGCATCAATCAGCTAGTCATCATAGGCTTAACTAATATATATACCTGGCTGGACTCGGTTCGGTCACCGGAGCCGTCATCACGGTCTCCTTCTTGCACCGGCATTGGGTCACCGGAGCCGTCCTCATGTTCTTCTTCTTGCACCGGCATTAGGTCACCGTAGCCAGCTTGTTCACCCTGTCCTTCCAGACCATCGGTTTCGTTGAGAAACAACGAAATGGCATCACTTCCTTCTGCGATTATGTCCCTCAACAACGCTTCTTTTGTTGCTTCGTCTAGGGCGGTGTCCATAGTTTCTACAAATATTTACAACATGGCAATTATTATTCAAACATGATAGATGGATATATTAGTGCCAAACGTAGAACTAGCTAGCTACCTAATCATAGTAAGCTATCGGGAGGGGGTATATATCGACAACGACGACACTACATCTATGTCCCTCGACGACCCTCGTTCCCGATAAAAAAAAGAGGAAGAAGAAGAAAAATAAGAGGAGAAGAAAGAATAGAGGAGAAGATCTCCTCTATTCTTTCTTCTCCTCTTATTTTTCTTCTTCCTCTTCTTTTTTTATCCTCTTCTTCCTCTCATGTTCGATAGGATCGCCGAGGGGTCGGGAGGTTGCGTAGTGTCTCAGGATTCAACAAAACCATGTCTTCATCATTAGGCGAAAGTAACATGTGCATGATGGTACGAAGCTCTTCAAAGTTGTTCTGGAACGGACTCCCAGATAGGATAATCCGCCTTTTGGTACAAAGTTCAGCAAGAGCCTTCCGAATATCGCTATTTGGAAGGCCTTTGCTGAGTTGGTACCAAAAGGCGGATTATTCTATCCGGGACTCCATTCCAAAACAACTTTGCAGAACTTCGTACCAACATGCCCTGGTTACTTCCGGCTAATGATGAAGGCATGGATTTCTTCAATACTTTGACACTAGGAAACCTCTCTCTACTTCCGGCTAATAAGAAGAAGAAGAAGAAGTTCTATTTTCTCTTCTTCTCCACTATTCCTTTCTTCTTCTCCTCTTCTTTTTCTTCTTTTTTTTTCTTCTTCTTATTTATTTCTCCTCTTCTTTTCGGTAGAGGAAACCCTAAATAGCTAGCAAGTTTCGTGGGTGTGAGATACATGTGGCCTTCGGTGTCGGACACTACATCCACGTCCCACAAGTGACGTAGGCGTGGAAGCCCGCGCCACTTGTGGGATGTGGGTGTAGTGTCCGACACCGACGGTAAATGTATCTCACACCGACTATACTTTCTATTTAGGGTTTCTCCTCTACCGCTCCTCGACCTCTCGACGACCCTCGTTCCCGATAAAATAAAGAGGAAGAAGAAGAAGAAAAAAGAAGAGAAGAAAGAATAGAGGAGAAGACTTCCTCTTCTTCCTCTCCTCTTCTTCTCCCTCTTCTTCCCCTTCTTCCTCGCCTCTCTCATGAATGTCCGACGTTCTCGACCCCCCCCCCCCACGTGTCGAAGAAAAAAAAGAAGAAAAAAAAGAGGAGAAGAAGAAAGGAATCTTCTTCTCCTCTATTCCTTTCTTCCTCTCCTCTTCTTTTTCTTCTTTTTTCTTCTTCTTATTTATTTCTCCTCGTCTTCCTCTCCCCTCTTCTTCTCCTTTCTTCCTCTTCTTATTTCCTTTTTCCTCTCATTCTTTTTCTTCTTCTTCCTTTCTTAAAAATACATGAAGTAGTATTGCTTGTTTTTTTTAAAATAATGATCAAATATAAATTTTAGAAAAAAGTAAAGGTTTTGCCTAATTCATTATTCATATGAATATACAAACATTTGAACATATCATCATATATATTAACATACATTTTCTTTGCATATGCATATGAACATACATACATACATTTTTCTTTCATATGAACATACATACATACATTTTCTAAAAATCTGAACATACATACATATAAACATACATACACACATTTTCTAAAAATCTGAACATAAACATACATACATATGAACATACATACATACATACATATAAACATAACATACATACACAAAAAATTCTAAAAATCTGCCTAAAAAAATTATATGAAAAAAATCATACATCATCCATCCATCCATATAATGAACATATACATCATCCATATCCATCCATATAATCAACATATGCATATGAAAAAAAATTATATGAAAAGGATCGTGGGGACAGGGAGGAAAGGGGGTCGCCGGAGCCGGACCGAACGGGGAGGAGGGGCGGCAGTGGGGGCGGGCGCCGGCGACGACGACAATGGTGGGGGCGGGCCGGGGCGCAGGGGCGCGGCCGTGCATGCTCGGGGACAGGGCAGGGGCATGGGGCGGCAGCCGGCGTGGGCTCGGGCGCGAGGATGGCGGCAGCGACGGCGACGAGGAGCGCGCGAGCGATTTGGGCAGCCTGGCGGCGGGGGCAACTGGCGACGGGAGGCGAGGGAGATGTGAAATTTTGACAAGTCCTGGTTATATAGCAAGGGCATTGGTCCCGGTTCGTGGCACCAACCGGGACCAATGCCACCCTTTAGTCCCGGTTGGTGTCACCAACCGGGACCAAAGGCCAATTTTCGGCAGCCCAAAGGGAAGGAAGCGGCGGCCTTTGGTCCCGGTTGGTGGCACCAACCGGGACTAAAGGGTGGCATTGGTCCCGGTTGGTGCCACGAACTGGGACCAATGCCCCCTTTAGTCCCGGTTGGAGCCACCAACCGGGACCAATGCCCTTGTGCTGCCCGCGCCCATAAGTTTAGTCCCACATCGCTAGTTGAGAGCGGCCGGCACTGGTTTATAAGGTCTGCTGCCTCTTCCGTCCCGAACTCCTCTGAATAGCAGGCCTATGGGCCTAATTTGACACTGCTTTGCCTGTGGGCCTATTGGGCCTTCTGCGGGCCTGAATCCTGGCCCATGTAGGGTTTCTAGTCGTATTCAGGCCGTGGAGGCCCAGTAGGTGGCACTTTTTTTGGTTTTTTCTTTTTTATTTCTATATTTTTTTGGTTTTTTATTTTTTATTTCTACTTAAAACTAAATACTTACAGTTTTTTAGTGATTTCTTTTTGCTTTTAGGTCACAAAAATTATAAATTTTCTGTTAGTGCCATTAGTTTTAAATTTTAAATAGTTTAAATTTGAATTTTTAAAAATTTGTGTGAATCACTAGTTTATGAATAACTTTACTATAAAATTAGATTTTTTTTCTATTTATTTTTTATTTCTACTTAAAACTAAATACTTACAGTTTTTTAGTGATTTCTTTTTGCTTTTAGGTCACAAAAATTATAAACTTTCTGTTAGTGCCATTAGTTTTAAATTTTAAATAGTTTAAATTTGAATTTTTAAAAATTTGTGTGAATCACTAGTTTATGAATAACTTTACTATAAAATTAGAATTTTTTTCTTCTTTGCTATTTATTTTTATGAATCACTAGTTTGTGAATCACTAGTTTATTTCTATTTAAAATTAGAATAACTTTACTATTGATTTTAGGTCACACAAATTATATTCTTTTTGCTATTGAAGAATATTATAGTTTTATTTTAGTTGATCATAACATAATATTTTAATTGATTGTTTTTATTTTCATAAAAGTTTTGTAGTTCATTCTGTTTGCTATTAATTCATTCTTTGAGCTAAATGACTCTGAAATTGGAAAGCATTTCAAAATGAACTCTGAAAAGGTTGAAAGTTGGCATGGTATCATCATTTCACCCACATAGCATGTTCCAAAAAGTAGAGAGGGTTACGACAAAAACTTGATGCACTTCGTGTACAAAATGGACAATCACTTTCGAAGTATCAAAGTTTCGAACCATAAGACATGAAAGCATTTCAAATGAACTCTGAAAAAGTTGAAAGTTGGGATGGTATCATAATTTCACCCACATAGCATTTGCTTATTGCGGGAGAAAGTCTTCACTTTTTCTTTGCTTGTGTCATTTGCTTATTGCGCCGTAACCATGGATAATCTTCATTGTTTATCAGGATGCTTGGGTCAGCCTTGACATTGAAGGGAGGAATTTCATGAAACTTTTCATAATCTTCAGACATGTCTGTCTTGCCGTCCACTCCCAGGATGTCCCTTTTTCCTGAAAGAACTATGTGGCGCTTTGGCTCATCGTATGATGTATTCGCTTCCTTATCTTTTCTTTTTCTCGGTTTAGTAGACATGTCCTTCACATAGATAACCTGTGCCACATCATTGGCTAGGACGAACGGTTCGTCAGTGTACCCAAGATTTTTCAGATCCACTGTTGTCATTCCGTACTGTGGGTCTACCAGTACCCCGCCGCCTAACAGATTGACCCATTTGCACTTAAACAAAGGGACCTTAAAATCAGGTCCGTAGTCAAGTTCCCATATGTCCACTATGTAACCATAATATGTGTCCTTTCCGCTCTCGGTTGCTGCATCAAAGAGGACACCGCTGTTTTGGTTGGTGCTCTTTTGATCTTGGGCGATCGTGTAAAATGTATTCCCATTTATCTCGTATCCTTTGTAAGTCAATACAGTCAAAGATGGTTCCCTGGACAACAAGTACAACTCATCACAAACAGTGTTGTCACCTCTGAGACGTGTTTCCAACCAACTGCTGAAAGTCCTGATGTGTTCACATGTAATCCAGTCGTCGCACTGCTCCGGGTGTTTGGAGCGCAGACTGTTCTTGTGTTCATCGACATACGGGGTCACCAAGGTAGAGTTCTGTAGAACTGTGTAGTGTGCTTGAGACCAAGAATATCTGTCCCTACATATTATTGAGTCTCTTCCAAGAGATCCTTTTCCAGTCAGTGTCCCCTCATACCGCGATTTAGGGAGACCTATCTTGTTAAGGCCAGGAATGAAGTCAACACAAAACCCGATAACATCCTCTGTTTGATGGTCCATGGAGATGCTTCCTTCTGGCCTAGCGCGGTTACGGACATATTTCTTTAGGACTCCCATGAACCTCTCAAAAGGGAACATATTGTGTAGAAATACGGGCCCCAGGATGACAATCTCGTCGACTAGATGAACTAGGACGTGCGTCATGATATTGAAGAAGGATGGTGGGAACACCAGCTCGAAACTGACAAGACATTGCGCCACATCACTCCTTAGCCTTGGTACGATTTCTGGATCGATCACCTTCTGAGAGATTCCATTGAGGAATGCACATAGCTTCACAATGGCTAATCGAACGTTTTCCGGTAGAAGCCCCCTCAATGCAACCGGAAGCAGTTGTGTCATAATCACGTGGCAGTCATGAGACTTTAGGTTCTGAAACTTTTTCTCTGGCATATTTATTATTCCCTTTATATTCGACTAGAAGCCAGTCGTGACCTTCATACTGAGCAGGCATTCAAAGAAGATTTCTTTCTCTTCTTTCGTAAGAGCGTAGCTGGCAGGACCTTTATACTACTTCGGAGGCATGCCGTCTTTTTCGTGCAAACGTTGCAGGTCCTCTCGTGCCTCGGGTGTATCTTTTGTCTTCCCATACATGCCCAAGAAGCCTAGCAGGTTCACGCAAAGGTTCTTCGTCACGTGCATCACGTCGATTGAGGAGCGGACCTCTAGGTCTTTCCAGTAGGGTAGGTCCCAAAATATAGATTTCTTCTTCCACATGGGTGCGTGTCCCTCAGCGTCATTCGGAACAGCTAGTCCACCGGGACCCTTTCCAAAGATTACGTAGTGTAAATCATTGACCATAGCAAGCACGTGAACACCGGTGCGCATGGCGGGCTTCTTCCGGTGATCTGCCTCGCCTTTGAAATGCTTGCCTTTCTTTCGACATTGATGGTTGGTCGGAAGAAATCGACGATGGCCCAGGTACACATTCTTCCTGCATTTGTCCAGGTATATACTTTCAGTGTCATCTAAATAGTGCGTGCATGCGTGGTATCCTTTGTTTGTCTGTCCTGAAAGGTTACTGAGAGCGGGCCAATCGTTGATGGTCACGAACAGCAACGCCTTAAGGTTAAATTCCTCCTGTCTGTGCTCATCCCACGTACGTACACCGTTTCCATTCCACAGCTGTAAAAGTTCTTCAACTAATGGCCTTAAGTACACATCAATTTCGTTGCCGGGTTGCTTAGGGCCTTGGATGAGAACTGGCATCATAATGAACTTCCGCTTCATGCACATCCAAGGAGGAAGGTTATACATACATAGAGTCACGGGCCAGGTGATGTGATTGCTGCTCTGCTCCCCGAAAGGATTAATGCCATGCGCGCTTAAAGCAAACCATACATTCCGGGGGTCCTTTGCAAACTCATCCCAGTACTTTCTCTCGATTTTTCTCCACTGCGACCCGTCAGCGGGTGCTCTCAACTTCCCATCTTTCTTTCGGTTCTCACTGTGCCATCGCATCAACTTGGCATGCTCTTTGTTTCGGAACAGACGTTTCAACCGTGGTATTATAGGAGCATACCACATCACCTTCGCAGGAACCCTCTTCCTGAGGGGCTCGCCGTCAACATCACCAGGGTCATCTCGTCTGACCTTATACTGCAACGCACCGCATACCGGGCATGCGTTCAGATCCTTGTATGCACCGCGGTAGAGGATGCAGTCATTAGGGCATGCATGTATCTTCTCCACCTCCAATCCTAGAGGGCATACGACCTTCTTTGCTGCGTATGTACTGTCGGGTAATTCGTTATCGTTTGGAAGCTTCTTCTTCAATATTTTCAGTAGCTTCTCAAATCATTTGTCAGCCACACATTCTCTGCCTTCCACTGCAGCAATTCCAGTACGGTACCGAGCTTTGTGTTGCCATCTTCGCAATTGGGGTATAACCCTTTTTTGTGATCCTCTAACATGCGATCGAACTTCAGCTTCTCCTTTTGACTAATGCATTGCGTCCTTGCATCGACAATGACCCGGCGGAGATCATCATCATCGGGCACATCGTCTGGTTCCTCTTGATCTTCAGCAGCTTCACCCATGGTAGCATCATTGGGCACATCGTCTGGTTTCTCTTGATCTTCACCAGCTCCCCCCGTTGCAGCATCACCGTATTCAGGGGGCACATAGTTGTCATCGTACTCTTCTTCTTCGCCGTCTTCCATCATAACCCCTATTTCTCCGTGCCTCGTCCAAACATTATAGTGTGGCATGAAACCCTTGTAAAGCAGGTGGGAGTGAAGGATTTTCCGGTTAGAGTAAGACCTCGTATTCCCACATTCAGTGCATGGACAACACATAAAACCATTATGCTTGTTTGCCTCAGCCGCATCGAGAAACTCATGCACGCCCTTAATGTACTCGCGGGTGTGTCTGTCACCGTACATCCATTGCCGGTTCATCTGCGTGCATTATATATAATTAAGTGTCCAAATTAATAGAAGTTCATCATCACATTAAAACCAAAGTGCATACATAGTTCTCATCTAACAACATATAGCTCTCTAGAGCATCTAATTAATTAAACCATACATTGAAACTATGTAAAACATTTCAATGCGAAAACAAATGCGATCATAATCGCAACCAAGGTAACAATTGATCCAACGGCATAATGATACCAAGCCTCGGTATGAATGGCATATTTTCTAATCTTTCTAATCTTCAAGCGCATTGCATCCATCTTGATCTTGTGATCATCGACGACATCCGCAACATGCAACTCCAATATCATCTTCTCCTCCTCAATTTTTTTTTATTTTTTCCTTCAACAAATTGTTTTCTTCTTCAACTAAATTTAACCTCTCGACAATAGGGTCGGTTGGCATTTCCAATTCACATACATCCTAGATAAATAAAATCTATGTCACGTTGGTCGGCATAATTTTCATAAACAATAAATGAACCAATAGTTATGAAGATAATATACATACCAAATCCGAATCATAGACAGGACGAGGGCCGACGGGGGCGGATACCAAAACCATCGCACTATATAAGATGCAATAATAAATGTAAGAAAATGATACAAGTATCTATCTAAACAGACAAGTAAGAATATTTTTCCTTTCAGAAAGAAGATAAGAACAAGAGGCTCACCACGGTGGTGTCGGTGATGAGATCAGCGCGGGTGATCGACGGCGGTGAAGACGGGGACGGGGCGTGACGGACCGCTAAATCTAAACAAATCTCGAGGAAAATGGAGCTTTGAGGTCGAGCTTCGAGAGGAGAAAGTTTAAGTAGTGTGGCTCGGGCATTCCATTGAACACCTCATGTGCATAGGAGGTGAGCTAGAGCACCACAAACCCCTCCCCTCGCCGGCCAGATAAAAACAGAGCACTGGAGTGCTCTGCTCGCGGGCGAGGGTATATATAGGCACCTCATTGGTCTCGGTTTGTGGCAAGAACCGGGACTAAAGGGGAGCCTTTGGTCCCGGTTCAGGCCACCAACCGGGACCAATGGTGGTGGGCCAGGAGCGAGGCCCATTGGTCCCGGTTCGTCCCACCAACCGGGACCAAAAGGTCCAGACGAACCGGGACCAATGGCCCACGTGGCCCGGCCGGCCCCCTGGGCTCACGAACCGGGACCAATGCCCACATTAGTCCCGGTTCTACACTGAACCGGGACTAATGGGCTGAGCCGGCCTGGACCATAGCCCTGTTTTCTACTAGTGGGGGGGGGGACGCCACCTCATCCTTCCTTCCCCTTGGCGCCAAAAGAAGGAAAGGGGGAGGGGCCTAGGGCAGGAGCCCAAATATGATTCGGAGCTACTTGGGGCACCCCTTGGCCTCTCCCCTCTCCCTCCCACCTATATATATGTGGGAAGGGGGAGCCTAGCACACCGAGAACAATTGCTTAGCTGTGTGCGGCACCCCTTCCACCATTTACACCCCCGGTCATATTTTCTTAGTGCGTATGCGAAGCCCTGCAGAGATAGCTTCACCATCACCGTCACCACACCGTCGTGCTGCCAGAACTCATTCACTACCTCGCCGTCTTGCTGGATCAAGAAGGCGGAGGACGTCATCGAGTTGAACGTGTGCTGAACACGGAGGTGCCGTACGTTCGGTACTTGATCAGTTGGAGCGCGAAGAAGTTCGGCTACATCAACCGCGTTATTAAACGCTTCTGCTTACGGTCTACGAGGGTACGTAGACACACTCTCCCCTCTCATTGCGATGCATCTCCATGCATAGATCTTGCGTGTGCGTAGAATCTTTTTTGTTTTTCATGCAACATTTCCTAACAAAAAACGCCAGTGATACCTATAGATATGATGTGTCATCCATTTAGGAAAAAAAGTATGGATCATTTTCAGAATAGAATGAATAGATCAAGTAGCTACATCCGGCAGTGATGTCTAAGATACCGTGGACTCACTGATATATATATATATATATATATATATATATATATATATATATATATATATATATATATATATATATGCAATAAATAAATATATCATTCTCAACCTCAAGCTATAAAAATAATATCAGCTCTAATGATGTAAACTCATTGTTAGGCTCAACTGAATTTGCAAAATCAGACATCACCATCCCTTAGCCTATAATTTAAACAACGCCTCTCTAGTGCAGAATAAAGATAAATTTTCATGACCATGAATAGAACCACATGCACCAGCAAAGAAATATTAAGGTTTAGCAGATTTTTTTAGTACTGTACGGAATGCAAATACTACATGCTGAGTTTAATCTCCCTACACCATGCATGTCTTGGGCCGAGAGTTGTTACCCATACAAAGGCAATAACATATTAAACAGTGTTTTGTGCTTGGCCACCATTCGAGATGTCCAATGCAACACCACTTTTTTATAGCCTATGGTGTGAGCATCATGTAGGGTTACTTAGTAGTGTAAGGGCTCATAACCATCACTAAATTACTTGTACCATGCATGAATGCTCCCAAGATCTCCCCAAACAGTTGGCGCCATGCATTGTTCAATACACTATGCACAAATCCCCATGAGTGATGTCCAGAGATCAATGGTGTTCAGTGTAGGTTCGGGTGAACCATGGTCCTGCTTAACATTCTCGTTTGGCAAGCAAAAGAACTCATTGATGGCGTCCCCACTTGACAGTCATCACAGTTCTTTTGTGCAGGTTCTCATTCTTCCCTTGCATTGCTTACAGGTGGTGGCATGCGCATGACGATGGGGAGCCTTGAAGTCGCTGGCTGTAGCATAGCGCACCCATGGCAACCTCCATCTCCACCTTATTGCGGTCATCATGCCAAGTCGAGGAGGAGGCGGGAGCTGCTGAGGATGAAGTAATGCTCGGCGCCGCAGTCGCTTATCGAGCTCCCAGTCATTGAGTGTCACTCATTGTGACTCCATCAAGATGTGTAGAATGAGAGTAAACCACGATCAGACGTCTGCCATCCTTGTTGCTACCTCTGTCCTGATACCTATCACCCCCATCTGATGATTAGGTTGCTGATACAGTGAGGGAAAAAGTGAAAGAAGAGAACAACAAGTCTACCATCACCACTTCTTTCGATGCTAGGAAATTGACATTGCAAAAAAAAGTTGGGGCGGCAAGGGAGGCTATGTAAATATGTAGGGGGTAGTTGTACATAAAATTTTCTGTAATGAAGGTGGGAGATTTGATGACATGAAGAGCATGGATCACCTACAGTATTAGGTGGGGATAGTTATGCCAGTTGTAGCTTTTAAAAAGAGTAGTTTTGAACCACAACTTCAGTTACCTCTAATAGGCGTGAATCCTTTTTATAAGGGTAGTGCTACGCGTAAGCCGACGAATCTTTCAAAAAAAGTCCGACACCTTGGCAATCGCAAGATGTACATCTATCTAGCATCCAACGTTGTTTTCATCATTGCAACAAGGATAGTGTTGCAGAATACTTTGCAACAGAGCTTGAGTTGCACAAATCTTTTGCAACACAGATGATGTTGCAGATTTGTTTTCTCTATTTTTGCAACATGGGTGTTGTTGCAGAAAAAATGCAGTTTTTTTCATCTTTTTTTTGCAATATGAGTGTTGTTGTGGAAGGCAATTTTGCAATAAATATGATGTTGCATAAAGAGAGACGCAAGGGACACACGTACATGTGTCACACAGAGGAGGCGACAGATCTCTCGCGTGCGATCTACCGTCTGAAGACGAGGAGATGGCTCCCTGAAGATGGAATAAGGTTCTCCCTGCCAAACCCCCTCCCGGATGATGTTTCTAGTGTCGCCGAAGGGCTTGTGGAGGTTTGTCTCCGGAGGATCTCATGAAATTCGACCGTCCTTTGTCTTCGGTGGATCCGCTTGAATCCGATTTGTTCATGTGTCTATAGGCTCGATTTTTCCGATCTAGGCTTCTCTTCATCGACGACGATTGTTGTTCTGGTGCGCCGGTTCTCTGGGGCCTTAGCACAATAACTTTTCAAATTTCTACTACAATAAGGTTTGCCTGGCTTAGGTGATCGAGCGGGGATGATGATGGCGCGCCTTCGCCTTGATCCAGTGCTTGTAGTTATCGCTAGGTGGTCTACAAACTTGGATGTAAATTTTTACTTCTAATTTTTGTTGTACTACCATGATAGTTGACGAATAGATCAGAAGTTTTTCCAGCAAAAACAAGTACACTTTCGCTTATCTTCAGTAGGCATGAATATATTTTTATAGTGTATGAACCTTTTTAAAAACATATGCATACTTTTTTCAATTACATAATCAATTATTAAAATGTGTGAACAATTTTTAATTGCATGAACATTTTAAGTGAACGCAGTTTTAAAATACATGCTTTTAGAAGTACATGATTTATTGATATTGTATGAATGAATACTGTTGAGATTTAGGAACAATAACAAAAATAAATTGTACCTATTTTCTAATGGGCTACACTAGTTTCCTCCAATTCACCTACCTCCAGATCTCAAGCAGGGAAATTTTGTTTGTTTGATGGAAGATTCAACACCCCTCTCATGTGCTTAAGGCTTAAATATTTGAATCACTATTATAATGAGATTTGTGTATAAGATAGGCTACATGAAAATACTTCCGCGTGTCCGCTTTGTCATTTGCCGGTTCACATGTACTCTATTTTTCATTTTACCTGACAAAACTTCTACACTGGCATGTAGTATCTGCTCCCAAGCTCAATTGCTCCCTGATGAACAGTAAAATAAAAAATAGTTAAATAATTCCAACAATTCTGATTTTTTTTGGTAAACTTTGACAAATATTTTGTATGCTTGCAAAATTTCAGCATAAAATGACATTCATGGAAGCCGTGGCAAAACAAAAATTGATGCTCCAAAAATTCTAGTTTGGAAACATTTTGGAGTGTTGATTTTGTTTTTCCATGACTTCCACGAATGTCATTTCAGGATGAAATTTGTTAAGCATAGAAAACATTAATTTGTCAATTTTCTTGGAAGTGTTTAGTAATTTTTC
This sequence comes from Triticum urartu, assembly GCF_056163025.1. NCBI lineage: Eukaryota > Viridiplantae > Streptophyta > Magnoliopsida > Poales > Poaceae > Triticum > Triticum urartu. The sequence continues at coordinate 652,456,422 of NC_141879.1, forward strand.
CGATTTTACAGTTCATCAGGCTGCATTTGAGCTCGAGATCACTCACGCACATATTGGAATCACAAACTCGTAGAATGAGTTCTCTCTTAGATCATCAACACATTCCAGAACCCAAATTAAGGCATCACTCCTAGTCTTGTTCATAAGGACGGGACACATGGTGGTCACATTCGTGAAAACTTTGACATTTCACTTGTTTCAAATCTCTCAATGGACAAGCATCACCATTCACCAAGGTTACAATAGCCTTCTTATGAATTGCCTTGTCAAGGTAACAATGTGCTCTAATTGCACTTGAGCAGTTGCATAGACGTGCTTGCAACTAGTTTAATTCAAAATAACTATTTCTCAAATAACATACAGAAAATATCAAACATGTTGTTAATGTTTGGGCTAGCATTACTATGCCGCAAAGGAAATTCATAGCTGGAATCTTGATTTAGGAACAAGGCGGGCGAGCGAGCACCTGAATAAATCGGTTGACGAAGAAAATCCATTGACATGGGGATAATATGTGGGCCTGGCTTGAAGGAACAGGCTCTATAATTGAAATGGTGAAAATGTGGCACAAGTTTGGTAAAATGTGGTCAAATGGATGGAATTTCATTAAACGGGGTGATCCTTCTTAAGAATGTCAAAAGAGGAGTAAACCGGAATTTATTCCAATCCAAAACAACCCTGAAATTTAAATAGATTTTAAATATATTTTGGGAGTGCATACTGGAAGAACCAAATTAGCTAGCACATACTTTCTGAGACGGATAAGGAGGAGGAAGAGAAAGGAAGAGATACTATTATAAAGGATGTATATATAACAAAGGATGAGTGACTTAAGGTTAAAATGATCTCTTCTTTAGTTATGAAATGACAATATTATATTTAACTATGAACAACATAGGACAATAGCATACATGTATCATTTCTTGGATGTACTTCATATTCCAACTTGTTTTTTATAAAGGGCGGTTTTTTATATATATTGTCACATCCAGAGAATACAAGCACCATGAGTATGTGTCGGGCCTCTGCACAATTAGGATGCACACATGTAACACAAACACACACGCAAATAAAAAAGAAACGCAACCCTCTATAGTCCCACCAAATCAAACTCAAGGATACAACAATAACCGCTGACATCAAACACCACTGATGAAAACAACCAGCTACGATAAAAGTGCTTCAAAAGGACACCTCCAAGAAACGACATGCAAGCATTGTCGTCGCCAGATCCACCAAATGAGGCTAGAACTTAATTAGCCTTTCATCCTAAATAGAAGGTTGGGCAAACTTCATACAATGCCTCCAACAAGTGTATGATGTATAACACCACAACTGTAAGGTACAACTAGTGCATGTCAGACCTAATTTTTTTTACTTTAGAACTCGAGGACATGTGCTTAATAGCACCAACAAATTCGAGTCACCATGTATTGATGCCCCCACTTTCAATGAATAAGTCACTATTGCAAGATAGATCATCACGCCTCAATAGCCCTACACGCTAAAAACCCTGATGTGGACATCACCATGCAACTGGACACATTACAAGTACGAGGAGCGGAGCATCAGAGCACGCTCACTGTTACCAATAAGGTCATTGAGGCAGCCAAGAGACTATCTAAGGGACCAACTGGCGGGCTCAACTCATCAACAATGATTGGATGCAGCCTACAAAAATAAAGTCCGCCAATGTTGCGAAAAGCCCACATGGGGCAATTCAGCTGGCCGCTATGTCTTCATTGAAGTCAGCCGACCACGGTTCAGGACAAGACACCGAGCTTTCGGGTAGGAAGAACATGTAGGGAAGCCTCGTAGGGGCCTGATCACCGTCATCCTCCGCCATATATGAGGCTAGAAATAAACAAGAACCATATGCATGTACACGGATACAAATAAGAACCATATGCTGGAAACAGATGATTCGTTTTGTTTTTTATGTGTAGTGCTTTAATTGTTACTTGTCTCATGTAGTCCTCAGGAAAATCCAGTTTTTAAGATCTCGGGTCTACCAGCTGTCATTATATAGAACTAATTGATGATTGAGGTAGATATGTGTAAATTCAATGTGCATTCGCTAGTTATCATGCTGATAGAACACCGGCCACACCTGATAACTAGTTACAAAACTACTTCACGGACCATAGTTGTGCCCGACCTTTGCACAGCGGGTAAATCGAGTGGCCGAATCCCTTTTCAAACCTATGCATGTTCGGCTAGATTTAAGCATCGTCTGGGAATCATGCGATTTCGGTTGTGTGTATAGAACGACTCAACTAGTTATTAGGAGTTCGGTAATACATTAGCATATGGTAAATAACAAAGACATTTTTGGCCCAAACATATGCCACTACTGCAGGATGGTCCAAACGCGACACTATGATTAGAGACCATTCGATGCACTACTAGAAAAAGGGCTACTAATGGCGCACCAGTTTTGCCTACTAATGGCGCATCACTGGTGCGCCATTAGTATCACGCCACTAGTATTTTACTAATGGCGCACCACTGGTGCGCCATTAGTATCTGGTATACTAATGGCCCATCACTGGTGCGCCATTAGTATAGGCCACGGTGCGTCATTAGTATAGACCACTGGTGCGCCATTAGTATAGGCCACGGTGCGTCATTAGTATAGACCACTGGTGCGCCATTAGTATAGGCCACGGTGCACCATTAGTATTTTTGAATTTTGAAGGCGGGAAAATAGTAGTGGCGCACCGTCTAACCCCCACCGTGCGCCATTGCTATTTTTGAATTTTGAATTTGGATCTGGATCGTGATTTTTTTTGCCCATTTTTTGCTCGTTTTTTTTGCTCATTTTTTGCTTGTTTTTTGGCACAATATTATTTCAAATTTTGTTCCTGTTTTGGATCTTGTACGTTCTTTTGCCGTGTTCTTTTGCCGAAGAGGAGTTCGCCGGAGAGGAGGAGGAGGAGGTCACCGGAGAGGCGCTCGCCTACATCGCCGGATAGGAGTTCACCGAAGCATCGGAGAGGAGGAAGGAGAAACCATGAGGGAATGGGAGGAGAGGAGGGAGGAGGAGCTCACCGGAGAGGAGGGAGGAGAAACCGTGAGGGGTGGGGAGGGGAGGAGAGGAGGGAGGAGGAGGTCGCCGGAGAGGAGGAGCAGGTCGCCGGAGAGGAGGAGGAGGAGGTCGCCGGAGAGGAGGAGGAGGAGGTCGCCGGAGAGGAGGAGGGTAGTATGGTGGAGGAGAGAAGGGAAGATGGAGTGGAGGAGAGGAAGAGATGGAGTGGAGGAGAGATGGAGTGGAGGAGAAGAATGAAGAGGTAAGGAGTAGAGGACCACGCCCAGCCATATATACGGCATCGTAATGGCGCACCGTGGGCAGGTGCGCCATTACTAACTTTTTTTTTATTTTTTTGATTTATTTTGAATTTTGAAGGCGGGAAGATACTAATGGCGCACCATGGGCAGGTGCGCCATTAGTAACTTTTATTTTTATTTTTTTGACTTATTTTGAATTTTGAAGGCGGGAAGATACTAATGGCGCACCATGGGCAGGTGCGCCATTAGTAAGTTTGAATTTTTTTGCCTCTCCAGATCTTAAAAGCCCTGTATCTTTTTTTCTGTTAGGTTTTTGAGGATTTTGAAAATGTTTAACGGGGTTCTACTAGTTCAACTAGTAGGTGCGTCATTAGTAGTTTTGAAAAAATTATTTTTTTACTAATGGCGCACCGTGGATGTGGTGCGCCATTAGTATTTGCACACTAATGGCGCACCAACACATGATGCGCCATTAGTATATAGTAATGGCACACCACATGTCTGGTGCGTCATTAGTGTCAATTCCATCTATAGCCCTTTTCCTAGTAGTGATGAAGCTGTGTGCGATGCCATAGTCGCAAACGGTGGTGTAAAAACCGTCAAAAAAGGTGCAAAACATCTGTGATGACAGATGCATCAAACACGGTTCAGAATTTAGTTGCGTGTGCAATGCAGGACATACGGTTCAGCTTAATTAACTGTACGGGATGAGGAGGCACAAAAGAAACGGGCAGCCAGATGAAGGCGTGTGCGATATACAGCATAAGGTTCACTGGGATGAGCTGTCTGTGATTAGGCAACACAATGGAAATGGTTCAACTGAACAATATGTGTGTGATACGCGGCAAACAGGTCCGTAATCTGAAATGTGTGCGAAGACCAATAATAACACAAACGATTGCTGCTAATAAGCCGTGTGAATTGCTCTGTCTACAGTAGAATAACATGTATATATATAACTAAAATAAACATCCAATTACATAAGTGACTATACAGATCATTTGCACACACCTCAATAAACAATTGCATGCATTCTAAAGGAGGAGAAATGATTATCTAGTCATCTACTTCTTGTGACGCTCCCGCCACTGCTATGTGGCTTGATCCCTCGTGTGGGTCAGGAAGAAGAAAATTCGTCATATCAACGATCCGCTGATACGTCTCCAACGTATCTATAATTTTTGATTGCTCCATGTTATTATATTATCTATTTTGGATGTCAATGGGCTTTATTTTACACTTTTATATTATTTTTGGGACTAACCTACTAATCGGAGGCCCAACCCAAATTGCTGTTTTTGCCTATTTTAGGGTTTCAAAGAAAAGGAATATCAAACGGAGTCCAAACGGAATGAAACCTTCGGGAATGTGATTTTCTCAACAAACGTGACCTAGGAGACTTGGAGTGGCCGCCAAGAAACAACGGAGGAAGGCACGAGGTAGGGGGGCGCACCCTCCACCCTCGTGGGCCCTCCGTTGCATCACCGACATATTTCTTCCTCCTATATATATCCACGTACCCCGCCAAACATCCAGGATCACCACGAAAACCTAATTCCACCGCCGCAACCTTCTATACCTGAGAGATCCCATCTTGGGGCCTTTTCCGGAGCTCCGCCAGAGGGGGCATTGATCACGGAGGGCCTCTACATCAACTTCATGGCCTCTCCGGTGATGTGTGAGTAGTTTACTTCAGGCCTACGGGTCCATAGTTATTAGCTAGATGGCTTCTTCTCTCTCTTTGGATCTCAATACAAAGTTCTCCTCTATTCTCTTGGAGATCTATTCGATGTAATCTTCTTTTGCGGTGTGTTTGTCGAGATCCGATGAATTATGGGTTTATGATCCAGATTATCTATGAACAATGTTTGATTCTCCTCTGAATTCTTTTATGTATGATTGGTTTATCTTTGCAAGTCTCTTCGAATTATTAGGTTGGTTTGGCCTACTAGATTGATCTTTCTTGCAATGGGAGAAGTGCTTAGCTTTGGGTTCAATCTTGCGGTGCTCGATCCCAGTGACAGAAAGGGAACCGACACGTATTGTATTGTTACCATCGAGGATAAAAAGATGGGGTTTATATCATATTGCATGAGTTTATCCCTCTACATCATGTCATCTTCCTTAAAGCATTACTCTGTTCTTATGAACTTAATACTCTAGATGCATGCTGGATAGCGGTCGATGTGTGGAGTAATAGTAGTAGATGCAGGCATGAGTCGGTCTACTTGTCTCGGACGTGATTCCTATATACATGATCATACCTAGATATTCTCATAACTATGCTCAATTCTATCAATTGCTCGACAGTAATTCGTTTATTCACCGTAATACTTATGCTCTTGAGAGAAGCCATTAGTGAAACCTATGGTCCCCGGGTCTATCTTCCATCATATTAACCTTCGAACACTTAGTTATTTCCTTTGCCGTTTATTTTACTTTGCATCTTTATTTCTCTTTATCATAAAAATACCAAAAATATTATCTTATCATATCTATCAGATCTCACTCTCGTAAGTGACCGTGAAGGGCTTGACAACCCCTTTATCGCGTTGGTTGCGAGGTTCTTATTTATTTGTGTAGGTGCGTGGGACTTGAGTGTGATCTCCTACTGGATTGATACCATGGTTCTCAAAAATTGAGGGAAATACTTACGCTACTTTGCTGCATCACCCTTTCCTCTTCAAGGGGAAACCAACGCAGTGCCCAAGAGGTAGCATCCGCCTATACATCTCATAGTTTGTGTACGCGTCCATGGCCGCATACTTGACATGTTGTTCATCCAGTCTCTTATGCCACACACTGTGCCAGTCGTTCTTGTCCTTATTGCTCTCTTGCTTCATCTTCGCGTAGTAGGGGTCGATGATGGCCGAGGCGAGGTCAACTAGGGAGTTCAGTTGTCAGGGCCGGATTTTCGGGACATTAATTTCCCAGAAAATGACCCTTGTGCTCACCAGCCCCAGGATTACTGTTAGCTGATGAGGCACCAACTTGATACAGAAACTCCAAGAAAAGTACAACACATGTGGTACAAGACCATTCTGGCCTATGAGTACAACAAAATGGTTTCTAACGGTTGACGGCGGAAGCGGTTTGCGGATCACCAGTGTCTATGGGACTCCATTTCCCACAGGAACAGCTGACCAGGATAATTCCTATCTTCGCGAGGCTGCTACATCCAGTTGCATAGGTTCCGGGGCTGTCATAGCAACGCTCCTCTCCACGCAAGAAATCTGGCCAAGACAATAGCCACGGACAAGCCAGTGAGTACTTTGAATGTACTCGCAAACATTAAGAACACATGTATAATATAATGGATGATAATCAAGCTCTGAAACATCCCATGATCACTAAGATAGTCACGATATAAAATTCATGATGCGCGAATGCGGGTTATATAAACATGAATAAGCAATCAGAGAATAGAAATAGAATGCACCGATCGGGTGTCTGAAGCGACACCTCGAAGGGATAATAATATAAAGCATGCCTCAATCGAGCGTCTGAGCGACACCTCATAAAGGGCTTATATATAAAAGATATAACAGGCATGCCACAGTCGGGCATCTGAGCGACACCACATAAAGGGCTTATAAGTAATTGAAATAATAAGCATGCCACAGTCGGGCGTCTGAGCGACACCCCATAAAGGGCTTATAAATAAAATAAATCACAGTGAATATCCAGGAGGTAGAATCGTCCCAGGGATACTCCTTAATTCAAATAATACAAATGGTTAGTCCACAATAATAATAATCATAATCATCATATGTCACAGGTCATAATCAATGTTCTGGTTTAGTGGTTTTTCCTCCGAAGACCGACATTAAGACCGACACTTGACCCATCCCAGACTGTAGTCCTTAACCATGGACACGGCTATTCGAATAGGTATAATCTCTACAGAGAGTGTACTCTTTACCCACGAGTAACGGATTTCCTTAGTCCATCGGGACTAGTTCCATCTACGGTCTTTTGATTGAAAACACACCTGACCGCACACACTAGCCTAACTCACCGGTGTCTGGAATCACCCTTGACACCCGTTAAGCAAACTCTAAGTGGGGAGGCTACAACCTCGACTAGCATGGGATCACAAAATTTATACCGCGCGCAAACTAGGGGAGCTACCCCTTCGGCTACAACCGAAATACCCATGCCCCCGGACCAGGTGGCATGCCTACCGGATGCAGTCGGTATCTTCCACCATGGCCTCTCTGTACGGTGTGTGCTAGGAAAGGGGTTGACAACATACTGAACCGTACCCTACCTATGGCAGGGACAAGTGGTAGTACGAAACAAGTATGGGGGTTATCGGAACAAGACTCGATCTATGGCCGACTCAGGAGGTTTACGTATTCCCTGCACGGTTAGCATAACAATTATGTTTTCAGCCAACAAACACAACCACCACTCATAATGCCTCACTATGCCGTACCGGACACAACCGTCTCAACGAAGACCAGAGACAAGCTCGTGTCTACCCAAGACAGAGACTTTCCCGGCTTCCTTCCGATAGGCACGAAAAGCATACGAGGGTAATCGCTATCAACATATCAAATTTTCCATAGCACGGGGTCATCAATATGCACTTATGAGTAGGGTCATATCATCACATAAAGTAACGAAAACTCTGAGACAAGGTGGTGTTGTACTGGGTCAAACAACACACGATAATATTATGCGAGGGTTCAAAAATGCTTGCCTTCAAGGTGTGGAGAGGTGAGGTGCCCTCCAAAACTTTTGCAAGTTATAATCTCCCCTCCAAATTCCTATTTAAAAGAAATATTCAAATAACGCATACTTTAAAAACAGTACAAAAAGTTGTCCCAATTATTTTTGAAATAAATCTTAAAATAAACTAGGTGAAATTTGAGAGAGGTAGGAAAAAGAATCAACTCATTTGGAGTTTTATTTGAAAAGATATAGCCAGTCAAAGTTTCAGTCAAACTCTGTTTTTAAAATAAAACAGAAAAAGAAAACGCTCCAAATAAGAATACGCTCTCGGGTAGAGGAGACGTACTTTGGTCGTTTGCGCTTTCACTTAAAACACGTGGGCTGGCTCCGGGTCACTAACAGTGGGTCCAGGGGGCCCACTGGTCAGGTTTGACCAGTCATCCCCCCGCCTTCCCTCTCCTTTGGCCGAACGGAGGCGGAGCTCCGGCGATCTTCGCCGGTGAACGATGACCCCTCGTGGGCATCTGAGGGCAGGGATGGATCCGTCCGTCGGCGGTCCTCCCGGTAGTCGCTAGCCTGGTGGGGGTGGAGGGGGTCGCCGGCGGCGAGCTTCGCGGCGGAGATGGCTTCGGGCACGATTGGGGATTTGGGTTAGGGTGGCTCTGGGTCGCGCTTGAGGGTTTGGGCAGCTCCGCAAGGTCGAGGGGAAGGTGATGGTGGCACTGGTTGGGCGGGAGAGACTCTGTTTGTGACGCACGACACTGAATTGTGGTGGCGACCGAACTGGCTGGAGGCGGGGAAGAAGGCTTCCCCCCCCCCGACGATTACTGGTCGTGGGGGCTTCGAGGGGATGGCCTAAGGCTGCCTGAGTGGCTGGACGAGCTCGGGGCCCCCTACTTATAGCGCGGCTAGGTCGGTTCGCGGCGGCCGTGGATAGGATCGTCGGCGACCGCCGTTCTGTAGTTGCAGGGCGACGTGGTGGAGGCTAGCGGGGTTGGGAGGGCGAGTGGATGAGGACGGCCTGCACACGTGGGCAGCTGGCGAATGGAGGAAGCTCGGGCGGCGCCGTCCGCGGCAGAGGCTGCTGTGGCCGGACGCTAGCCGCCATGGCCGACCTGACGGCGGCGCTGTAGGGCTCCAGGGACGACTCTGCGGCGAGGGAGGGGGCGGGCGTGTTGGCTGCGAGTGGGGAGAGGCCAGAGCGGGCGCGGGGAGGCGGCAGTGCGACGCGGCGACTCGGTGCATGCGCGTGCAAAACATGCGCTCTGGGCACGCCTAGCGCACGCACGCTGCGCGTTCGGCATAATGCTAGGGCATGCTAAGAGGCTGTGGTGAGGTTGGGGATTAACAGGTCGTGGTTAGTTTCATCTAGGAGCTTAGTGGGCATGCTAGTTTGTCCAGAGGTGCAAGGTCACAGTGTAAAGACAAAATCATGCCAAAACTGTCCATGCCCTCAAGGTGTTTGACAGAATGCCAATGTCATCTAGGCAACTCTTGGGGTGGCCAAAAACTCCAGATCAGTGCCTCTCTAGATGTAGGTGATGATGGCAAGGTCATTTGGGCAAAGCCAGAAACTTGCTAGTGCAAGTTTTGCAAAACTTCAGTTCTGGACAGAAGATAAATGGCATCATTTTATGGACCAAAAATCTTCCAATAGGTCCAATCTCCTGGACTTAAGGGTTTTGTATGGTGAACTAAAATCAGGAGAAAGCCCATGGTCACTAGAGCAACAATAATTAGGGATGCAGTAGAAAAAGTCAAACTGAACCAGAAAGCAAAAGAGGATGATTTGCTCAATTTTTTCAAAGAACACCAGTGGGTTATTGTATAAAGTTGAATAATATACTACTACTAACATCCCAAAATTTTGGTGGAAGTTTTAAAGAAATATTTGAATAGGTTGTAGTGCAAAATTTCCCACTGGACCAGATTTGAAAAATTGGGGTAGAGCTTAGAATATCCAATGAATGAAATATATTTTTACATAAAAGTGATTTAAAACATCACATGACATCCCCAAATTTTGGTTTAAATTTTAAATAAATTTATCAAAGGGTTGTAGTGCAAATAGAGCTCCAAAACTAATGAAAAATCACTTTAAGGAATAAAGCCCAGAGAGAAATAATTATGCCAATAAATCCACTGATAATAGAAATGTTTTTCTTGAGGGGATAAATAAGTCCAAAAATATATTTGAAAAGTTTTCACTTGGGGTAAAAAATTCCATAATAACAAAGAAAAGGATGGTTCTGAAACCAAAAGAAAATCCAAAAATAAAAGTTTAAGTTTCCTGGCAAAATTTTAATTAATAAAAACAAGCTCAAAATTTTGGGTGTCACAACACTACCCCCCGTAAGAAAAATCTCGTCCTCGAGATTTGCTAAAAGCTGTTTTAAGAAAATATATGCAATAAAATGTGGCTACAGTGAGAGGGCAATAAGTGGTGTAAAACTACAGTGTGGAACACTGGCGCTGCGTGAAAAAAATCCACGGTTAGGGAAAAACGAGAGATTTGTACGTTGGATACAGTAAATTTAGAATAAATTCTAAATCTCTAAAATACGCTGGTCGTACCCGAGGGCACAGTGCTCTCTCTGGCTGACAGGTGGACCCGGGGTCCACTGTCAGTCTCTTCTTCTTCCTCTGGTTCTCTCTTCTTCCTCTCTCCCCCGCGCTTTCCCGCGCTTTCTCCATCGGCGACGTCTAGCATGTAGGGCATCTAGGCCGTACTGTGGTAGTGCGCGGCGTGCTAGCTGCAGGTGCAGCGTGCACTCACCTCGCGGGCCAGCGTGCTGTTGGCACTGCTCACGGATTCGCCTCCGAACATAGGTGATCGGGCGACGAGCGGCGCTGGTGGACTTTGCCCACCGTACACCGATCTCGAGCTATAAAACGGCCGAGGTGCTTCTCTCTTCTTCCTCACACCTGGCCTCGCTTCTCCTTCTCCTTCTTCCTCCTCCATTTCTGTTTACAGAAGCTCGAGATGAGGCTCTAGTGGCGGGGGTGGTGCCGGACTGGTACATGATCCTGGTGTGCCGAGGGCTGGCGGCATTGCTGGGGCTCTCCGTGCTCCTTTGTGCGATGATCCTCGATGATCGTCGCGATGCTGCTGCTCGAGTGTTGGCTCTCCGCGGTGGTGGTGATCACGAGGATTAGGTGAGGTGTCGGGTGCTAACTGTTGTCGGTCTTCTGGAGGTAACATGCACCCAGATGATTACCCACTAATCTCTCCTTGAGAGACTATGGTGTGCTAGGGAGGTGATCAGTTAGATGTAACACGGTTACGAGGTTTCGCAAGTAGTGTATGTGTTCGAGTGGTTGTGGTTGTGAGTCTGCTGCCGTGGTGCTGCGTGAATAAAAAATCCATGTCGTGAGGAGATATACGCTGCAGCAACTCAGGGAAAAGAAATCTCAATTCGGGATTTATTGCGAGTGAAAATTAGTTAAATCAATAGTAGTAAAAACCACTCATATTGATTGAAACCAAATAACGTATCCGCCGCGCAAACTCAGGATACGACGCATAAGTTACAACACAGAAGTAACTACTGGAACAATAAACGTAGCAGTGACGTCTAGAATGAAAACAGTAACTGGACGGGGTCCCGAGAAAACGTCTCTGGCACTGGGACACACTCCTCTTCTATCGGGGAAAGAGGATTGACTAGTCGATGAATACGCCTCTCCTGGTCGGGCCTCAGTGGTCTGCCGATGGCGATCTGAGGATTTAAATCAGCAAGGCTCTGGAGATAGCCCATTACTTGCTGGGTCAAACGTTCTTGAGCGATGACATACTATACAATGTTGGCCAGTACTGGGTCTCTCTCAATTCGTCCACCGGGAAAGGATGCTACTTCGCCGGGTGCAACACGGTTCGAAAAGTAATAATACCCTCGTTCGCTGGCATAAGGTACCACGAATCGAAGGCGAACAAGTGCTTCATGCGCAGCAGCTTCTATGGCCATTTGCGGAGTCGGCATAGATTTCCCCAGGAAGGAGACTTCCGTTGGGTCTTGGTTTGAGTTTACAGGAGGGATGTGCACTACTGCCCAATATTCCGAGGTGGATGAGGTGATCCTCGATTTGAGCAGCTCGTACTGGGGTGGCTGGGTAGAACCCATGGTACTGCAGGTAAAGTCCCACAATATTTTAACGAAACTCCCCGGGGTTGCATCTGGGGTTCTCAGATAAATGCTAGGGCTCGGCATGGCAAGAAATGGTTGAGAGGGTGGTGCACAAGGTGAGGGGTACTTGGCAAGGTCACAAGGTGGCCTTTTATATACCAACTGGGCTGGGTTATCTAACGCGGTGAGGGGTACTAGTTTGTCGGTCCTGCTCTCATGGGGTCGGGGTCCAGGCCACAGATACCCACATCTCACAAAAGTGACGTGTTATTGTGGGAGCCGTCGGGTTGGTTTTTGGTAGCTACGCCCGGAATTAAAAATGCAACTGCACACCAACATACTTAGGCACAACTACTATCAAAAATAGGGGCGCACATGCAGACAACATTGTGGCGATACAAGATCACACAATTTACAGGGTGTGGACATACTAAGACTCGGCACTACTCGAGTGACTTAGTCCACCTCGTTTATATCTAAGCGGGCGTGCCTTGTGGTTGTCGAGGCTTCTCCACGGGTTTCACCGTTGGAGTTAGCTGCAGGGGGTTGCGGAACTGCAGGGTCGGGGTAGCGATGATGACCATCGCGGGGATTGTTGGCCACAATCCCATTGGAGCGTGTTCCCAAAAGGCGACGAAGCACTTCTGGGGTCATCAAAGCACCTTGGTCGATGGCCGGGGCTGACCTCAAGGTCTCGATCGGTTGTCCGAACAGCACGACTGGGTTGTCGGCGTCGGGCTCATCTTCTCTTCTTGCTGGGGCTCGACGGATCAGTTCTCCTCGAGCTGCGATCAGATCAAGGGTGATTTGATCGAACAGTTCCTCTAGTGCACTTACATAGCGCACCAGATGCAATAATGCAGGATCCGTCTCATGATCTGCGTTAGCAACTTGGGGTGGTCTACCATACCCGTCACGGCTGGGGTAGTACTAGAAGGAGCGACAGTTAACTCTGGGCGACAAGTGCCGGAGTTGAACTATAGCCTCTCGAGCGGCTAGTTGGATGGCTTGTGGCTCAAAGGAAGTTGTCCTTCCGGTGAACCTGTAGGGGCGTTTTGGCAATAGACCCCTACCATAGACATGCACAGTGGCCCAAAATTGATGGCTCTCACCGCTCATGAGCCCCTGGTACACAACATACTCTGGGGGCTCTTCTAATGAAAAGGCACGGCGGGTGAGGTTTGCTAGCACGGTCACAAAACCTCCAAGGTTGGTTGTTGTGGTCTCATTGTGAACAATGGGGCCAGGCATTATAGCTGGGTTTGGGGCAGAGGCTGTGCTGTGCTGGGTTGAGTCTAGCGTGCCCTTTTTATTGAAAAAGGGGACGGAGTCTTCCTTCACACGCTTGCGAAAAAGACTATTTAGGCGTCGGTCACTGGCGCGTGATCGACATGCTAGGTTGATAGGTTGGGCACCGACTGCCAAAAGGTGTCAGGTTCACCGTGTGGCTATCTTACGCGAGAAGCTTGGCCGGGGTTAGGTTCAGGTCTGGTGGGTTGGTTTTCCTAGGTTTTTCGACCTGGCTAAGATAGGATTAGCCAACGGTCCGCCTGGCTCTGATACCAAGTTTGTCAGGACCGGATTTTCGGGACATTTTTCCCAGAAAATGGCCCTTGTGCTCACCAGCCCCAGGATTACTATTAGCTGATGAGGCACCAACTTGATAAAAAACTCCAAGCAAAGTACAACACATGTGGTACAAGACCATTCTGGCCAATGAGTACAACAAAATGGTTTCTAACGGTTGATGGCGGAAGCGGTTTGCGAATCACCAGTGTCTATAGGACTCCATTTCCCACAGGAACAGCTGGCCAGGATAATTCCTATCTTCGCAAGGCTGCTACATCTAGTTGCGTAGGTTCCGGGCTGTCATAGCAACGCTCCTCTCCACGCAAGAAATCTGGCGAAGACAATAGCCAGGGACAAGCCAGTGAGTACTTTGAATGTACTTGCAAACATTAAGAACACAGGTATAATATAATGGATGATAATCAAGCTCTGAAACATCCCATGATCACTAAGATAGTCACGATATAAAATTCATGATGCGCGAATGTGGGTTATATAAACATGAATAAGCAATCAGAGAATAGAAATAGAATGCATCGATCGGGTGTCTAAAGCGACGCCTCGAAGGGATAATAATATAAAGCATGCCTCAGTCGGGCGTCTGAGCGACACCTCATAAAGGTCTTATATATAAAAGATATAACAGGCATGCCACAGTCGGGCGTCTGAACGACATCACATAAAGGGCTTATGTATAAAAGATATAACAGGCATGCCACAGTCGGACGTCTGAGCGACACCACATAAAGGTCTTATAAGCAATTGAAATAATAAGCATGCCACAGTCGGGCGTCTGAGCGACACCCCATAAAGGGCTTATAAATAAAATTAACCACAGTGAATATCCAGGAGGTAGAACTGTCCCAGGGATACTCCTTAATTCAAATAATACAAATGGTTAGTCCACAATAATAATAATCATATTCATCATATGTCACAGGTCATAATCAATGTTCTGGTTTAGTGGTTTTTCCTCCGAAGACCGACATTAAGACCGACACTTGACCCATCCCAGACTGTAGTCCTTAACCATGGACACGGCTATTCGAATAGGTATAATCTCTGTAGAGGGTGTACTCTTTACCCACGAGTAACGGATTTCCTTAGTCCATCGGGACTAGTTCCGTCTACGGTCTTTTGATTGAAAACACACCTAACCGCACACACCAGCCTAACTCACCGGTGTTTGGAATCACCCTTGACACCCGTTAAGCAAACTCTAAGTGGGGAGGCTACAACCTCGACTAGCATGGGATCACAAAATTTATACCGCGCGCAAACTAGGGGAGCTACCCCTTCGGCTACAACTGAAACACCCATGCCCCCGGACCAGGTGGCATGCCTACCAGATGCAGCCGGTATCTTCCACCATGGCCTCTCTGTACGGTGTGTGCTAGGAAAGGGGTTGACAACATACTGAACCGTACCCTACCTATGGCAGGGACAAGTGGTAGTACGAAACAAGTATGGGGGTTACCGGAACAAGACTCGGTCTATGGCCGACTCAGGAGGTTTACGTATTCCCTGCACGGTTAGCATAACAATTATGTTTTCAGCCAACAAACACAATCACCACTCATCACGCCTCACTATGCCGTACCGGACACAACCGTCTCAACGAAGAACGGAGACAAGCTCGTGTCTACCCAAGACAGAGACTTTCCCGGCTTCCTTCCGATAGGCACGAAAAGCATACGAGGGTAATCGCTATCAACATATCAAATTTTCCATAGCATGGGGTCATCAATATGCCCTTATGAGTAGGGTCATATCATCACATAAAGTAACAAAAACTCCGAGACAAGGTGGTGTTGTACTGGGTCAAACAACACACGATAATATTATGCCAGGGTTCAAAAATGCTTGCCTTCAAGGTGTGGAGAGGTGAGGTGCCCTCCAAAACTTTTGCAAGTTATAATCTCCCCTCCAAATTCCTATTTAAAAGAAATATTCAAATAACGCATACTTTAAAAACAGTACAAAAACTTGTCCCAATTATTTTTGAAATAAATCTTAAAATAAACTAGGTGAAATTTGAGAGAGGTAGGAAAAAGAATCAACTCATTTGGAGTTTTATTTGAAAAGATATAGCCAGTCAAAGTTTCAGTCAAACTCTGTTTTTAAAATAAAACAGAAAAAGAAAACGCTCCAAATAAGAATACGCTTTCGGGTAGAGGAGACGTACTTTGGTCGTTTGCGCTTACACTTAAAACACGTGGGCCGGCTCCGGGTCACTAACAGTGGGTCCAGGGGGCCCACTGGTCAGGTTTGACCAGTCATCCCCCTGCCTTCCCTCTCCTTTGGCCGAACGGAGGCGGAGCTCCGGCGATCTTCGCCGGTGAACGATGACCCCTCGTGGGCATCTGAGGGCAGGGATGGATCCGTCCGTCCAAGGCGGTCCTCCCGGTAGTCGCTAGCCTAGTGGGGGTGGAGGGGGTCGCCGGCGGCGAGCTTCGCGGCGGAGATGGCTTCGGGCACGACTGGGGATTTGGGCTATGGTGGCTCTGGGTCGCGCTTGAGGGTTTGGGCAGCTCCGCAAGGTCGAGGGGAAGGTGATGGTGGCACTGGTTGGGCGGGGGAGACTCTGTTTGCGACGCATGGCACTGAATCGTGGCGGCGACCGAACTTGCCAGAGGCGGGGAAGAAGGCTTCCCCCCGACGATTACTGGCCGTGGGGGATTCGAGGGGATGGCCTGAGGCTGCCTGAGTGGCTGGACGAGCTCGGGGGCCCCTACTTATAGCGCAGCTAGGTCGGTTCGTGGCGGCCGTGGATAGGATCGTCGGCGACCGCCGTTCTGTAGTTGCAGGGCAACGTGGTGGAGGCTAGCGGGGTTGGGAGGGCGAGTGGATGAGGACGGCCTGCACACGAGGGCAGCTGGCGAACGGAGGAGGCTCGGGCGGCACCGTCCGCGGCAGAGGCTGCTGTGGCCTGCCGCTAGCTGCCATGGCCGACCTGACGGCGGCGCTGTAGGGCTCTAGGGACGACTCTGCGGCGAGGGAGGGGGCGGGCGTGTTGGCTGCGAGTGGGGAGAGGCCAGAGCGGGCGCGGGGAGGCGGCAGCGCGAAGCGGCGACTCGGTGCGCGCGCGTGCAAAACATGCGCTCTGGGCGCGCCCAGTGCACGCACGCTGCGTGTTCGGCATAATGCCAGGGCATGCTAAGAGGCTGTGGTGAGGTTGGGGATTAACAGGTCGTGGTTAGTGTCATCTAGGAGCTTAGTAGGCATGCTAGTTTGTCCAGAGGTGCAAGGTCACAGTGCAAAGACAAAATCATGCCAAAACTGTCCATGCCCTCAAGGTGTTTGACAGAATGCCAATGTCATCTAGGCAACTCTTGGGGTGGCCAAAAACTCCAGATCAGTGCCTCTCTAGATGTAGGTGATGATGGCAAGGTCATTTGGGCAAAGCCAGAAACTTGCTAGTGCAAGTTTTGCAAAACTTCAGTTCTGGATAGAAGATAAATGGCATCATTCTATGGACCAAAAATCTTCCAATAGGTCCAATCTCCTGGACTTAAGGGTTTTGTATGGTGAACTACAATCAGGAGAAAGCCCATGGTCACTAGAGCAACAATAATTAGGGATGCAGTAGAAAAAGTCAAACTGAACCAGAAAGCAAAAGAGGATGATTTGCTCAATTTTTACAAAGAACACGAGTGGGTTATTGCATAAAGTTGAATAATATACTACTACTACTAACATCCCAAAATTTTGGTGGAAGTTTTAAAGAAATATTTGAATAGGTTGTAGTGCAAAATTGCCCACTGGACCAGATTTGAAAAATTGGGGTAGAGCTCAGAATATCCAATGAATGAAATATATTTTTACATAAAAGTGATTTAAAACATCACATGACATCCCCAAATTTTGGTTGAAATTTTGAATAAATTTATCAAAGGGTTGTAGTGCAAATAGAGCTCCAATACTAATGAAAAATCACTTTAAGGAATAAAGCCCAGAGAGAAATAATTATGCTAATAAATCCACTGATAATAGAGATGTTTTTCTTGAGGGGATAAATAAGTCCAAAAATATATTTGAAAAGTTATCACTTGGGGTAAAAATTCCATAATAACAAAGAAAAGGATGGTTCTGAAACCAATAGAAAATCCAAAAATAAAAGTTTAAGTTTCCTGGCAAAATTTTAATTAATAAAAACAAGGTCAAAATTTTGGGTGTCACATCAGTTTGCTTTTGTCGCTGCCCCAGACCTTGTAGTGCTGCTGGATGTTGACAAGATTCAGGCATTTCAAGTCCGAGACCTTGAGCGCTTTTAGATCGTTGGTGGTGTCCACCGTAGCGAAACTGTAGTCGGACTTCTTGATAAACCTGGAGAAACGCTCGCAAGGCCTTGAGGCAAGGTGGAAGTGGTAGACGAGGACGTCATGTCCCACGCACAACTGGGCGACGGCAACCTTCTGATCGTGCCCGGCACGACCGATGGTGTTCTCGAGGTCGAAGCCGACCACTCGGTACTTGTCCTCGGCAAGGAACTGCTCCATAGTTTGGATGGAGCTCTCCACCGAGACCGGATCGTTAGTGTACACCATCGAGAGGGCCTTCCTCCTCACGTGGGTGTCCACTACGTGATGCGTGGTGAACTGCCCGCCGTGTCATCATCGTCGGCCGCTGGGAGCGCCATTGGAACCACTGGATGTCCTCTCTGTATGTGTCCTCGTGGGTGTGCTTATTGTGTCGTGTGAGACGAGAGATGAAGGTAAATGGTCACAGGATTAAAAGAGGGCTAGGCGGCGTGGATTCTCAACGCGTCCGCATGGCAGTTTTTGCAGCGGGTAACTGCATCGTCGCGCCGCGCCCGGCGCAACCCCTTGCACACGAACGTGCGTGATCGTGCGTCGGTCCGAAACACTGGCAGCGCACGTGGAGGGACGAGGACAGAGCACCCGTAGGGAAGCGAGAGTAGAGCAAGCGCGACGGGACACGAGCAGAGCGTGCAGCGGCCGGCTGAACTACAAGCAACCACACACATAGAGCAGTTGAACACGCAGAAAATGGTCACCTACAAGCCGGCCGACAGTTGCGTCGCTGCGTAGAGAGCGGCCGTGTGGTACCACCTCCATCTAGTCTATAGTCTCCTTTATATTCGGTGCCATACTTTGCCCTTAAATTTAACCAACAAAATGTTAATGCATGTTTAAAAAATTATATAATTGGATACTATGTTCAAATACAAATCCAACTATATAATCTTTGGCGACTTGCATTTGTATTTTATTAGTTAAATCACACTTATAAAGCAGGACGGTGGTATAGTAGGTAATTAAATCGTAAATGTTTTTTTATTAACCGTATGTGTACGTGGCATTTCGTCCTCCTCTCGCACGTCTTGTCACCTCGCTGCTGCAGACGGCTTACAGGGCAAACTTGCGCAGCGCGCGGGGGCGTTCTTTTTGCTAAACGGTGGCGTCAATGAATCGTCGGTGAGCCCGTTCCCATGCAACCTCGCAGGTTCCCGCCCGACTCGGTGAAATCCCCCAAAATCCCAATTCTTACCAGCTTGCTATAAAAACCCTCACGGCCGGCGAGTCATGCGTCGCATTTTCCCCTCCATCCCTATAGCTTATCTCGTCTGCTTCTCCCACATTCGCCAATGGCAGCGGTCTGTCGTCGTCGCTTAGCCACTCCGCCGTCATCAGAGGACATCTCCAGCTGGGAGGCTACCCTGCGGCGGCGGCGCAGTCCCCGACGTAGTGTAGTGCACGTGGCGTCCCTGTTGGGTGTGTGCGGAACACCCACCACACGCTCCGCCGCCGGTGCCTGTCGGCAGCTGTTGCCAGCCGTCGTTGCCGCCATATCACCGTCGAAAGCCAAGGACATCGCCCGCTCCGCCGCCATGGCCCGAAGGCGGGAGATGGCCGTCTTGGCTGCCACCCCACTGCCGGCCACTGTGGCCATCACCCGCTCCGCCACCGTGGCCCGAAGGCGGGAGGTGGTAGTCATTGCCGCCACCCCGTCATCGGCCCCCGTGGCCTCCAGCCCACCATCGACCGCCGGGGTCATCACCCGCTCCGCCACCGCCGCCCGAAGGCGGGAGGCAGAGGTGGATGCCCGCACGTGCGACAACGACCTTGCATGCTACACCGAGTTCCTGCGGGAGGAGGAGGAGCTCCTCATCGAGCACGCAAAGAGTCTTACCGCCGCAGTGGCCACGGCACACGCCACCTCAGAGGCGAGGAATCAGGAGATCTACGAGGAGAACCACCGCTTTGGGAGGGGTTGCCTGGAGCGGCAAAGGGCATTCGAGGTGAGCGTTGCTGAAGCTGCGTTAGCAGCATGCACCGCATTGCGGTTGCCCAGCTCGTCGGTAGGCTCTTCGTCCTCCGCCTCTTATTGAGCACGCTCGGCAGAGGAGAGGCAGCTGGAAGTAGTACAAAGCCCCTCCACAGTAGTAGTAGAATTTAGGGGCTATTTTGTTCAGTTCATCTGACTATAGATATGGTGGAACCGTACAACGTACTTAAAATTAGCTAGTATATATAGTTGAACTAGCTATTTCAGTAAGTGCTTGGCAACAATTGGGAAAAAGTTTGGTCGGTTCAGCTGTCGAGTTGAACAGTTTGTATAAGTTAAGAACGACTGCTTAATCTATGAATGAAATCTATGCTTAATTACTGAATTTTAGTTGCAAAAATTAGATTCTGCTAGTGATTTTTAGCTTCATATTTTGATAAATCGCAGTGTTACAAGGATTGACAAATCTTACTAAATTGTTTCTATGTGGTTTCACACGGGTCATCTAAAACAACCGTTTGTGTTGAAGGGATGCACAAATCCTGCGCTGCTCTCACTTTGCATACAGGTGTTCTATCTAAAACGTTTGCGATCAAGAGCTGCACAAATCATGCTCGGCACATTTTTTCTTGGCTTCCTGGGGAAGCTGTCGGTTTGCATATGGGTGTTCTTATTAAAACGTTTGTGATGAGTGTTTTATATTTAAAAAGCGAATTAAACTGCGGTTTGGGCGCCATTAATGGAGAGGATGTGAGCAAGGTGGGAGGCCATGGAAGTCAAAGGGCTCGCTTCCCAGTGAGCCTGCGCAGTGTACAGCTCGCACACTTCCCAGTGATCCTACGCACTCAAGGACAACTTGCACGCCTCTCGGTCAGCCTGCGCACCGGATGGCGCTCGCACGCCTCCCATCCAGTCAAGGTCAAGCAACTATCCGCACGGCACCTCCTACAACCATTAAAACCAAGACACGTGGCATCACGTGAATGGTTAACAGAATTTTGGATTTACTAGAATTTAAAAACCAGGCATCTCAATGTTTTGTCGGCAATCAACGATGTCCCGGTGTTCGAAATTCATTCTCATTTCTTGCATGAGACCTAAGCATACACCCAAGGACACATATTTGATTTTTTAACCAATTTGTATGCACTGGAGCATGTGCATGTAGTTCAAATTTGAATTATGCACATAAATGCATTGAAAACTCAGTTAATGCATGAAAATGTCCAAACGAACCCCAAAAATCACAAAAATTCACACAACACTCCCGTTGTTCTACGTTGACATGAGAAAAAAAATTGAAAGCAATAAGAGGCAATGGATATCGTTTCGTTCCCAAAGGTGGGATGTTCCCTACCAAAAATCATCATGCTTGTTGTGAGAAGCTCCGGTTTGTGAGAAGCATATATACCCAAACCTGCCCTAAATGGGACAAAATTTATACCACGGCATGTTGATGCCGCTCCATGATAGCATGCCAAGTTTCATGAATTTTAGAAGAGTTTTGGATTACTAGAATTTAAAAACCAGACATCTCAATGTTTTGCCGGCAATCAACGGTGCCTTGGTGTTTGAAATTCATTCCCATTTATTGCATGGGACCTAAGCATGCACCCAAGGACACAGATTTGATTTTTCAACCAATTTATATGCACTGAAGCATGTGCATGTAGTTCAAATTTGAATTGTTCATCTGAAATGGCTAGAAAACCAATTTAATGTATAAAATGTTTAAACGAACCCTGAATAATTCCAATTCTTTTACGACACACATATAGTTGCATGTTCACTCCAGATAAAAGTTCTAGCAATTCAAACACTGTCCATTGCCGCTGTGACCCCATTATGTAATTCAAATCAGGTAGATCACACACAGTTTATTATTAGCAACCATGTGAGATATAGTACAAAATATCTTGGAGCAGCATCGGTGTATAGTACGCCTATGGATTACGCGAGAAGGTGCGTTGGCTACAGTCCATAGCCGGCGTCTCAAGCACACTAGCTCGCTCCCCAAATATCAATTCATTATTCAATCGTTGCCAGTGAAAGATGGGCACGTGGACTCGCACAAATCAAACGAAGCTTCTCCGACAACGGTCGGCAACCCACGGCCGAAGTGCTGGCAATCGCCGAGAGCGTTCGAGCAGCCGTCCGTTCCTTCACGGCATACCTTGCGACAATGTAGCCCGTCCAAGCCCAGATCGCGTCCGCCCACGCCTAGCTCGTGGCGGCCTTTTCCAAAGAGATGGCGGACGCAAATGGCGAGATGCTTGCCGAGTATGGTGCGATGGATGCCATGGAGCCCCTTCCCCAGGAGACTGTCGGGCGCGAGATGGACATGGAGGCAGCGGCAGAGATCGATGAGCACCAGCCGTAGTTGTACTCTTTGTTTTGTTTAATTAAGAGCACCGGTCTTTAATTTGTTAGAGTAATGTTTAGGTCAGCTAGCTCTGTTTAATTGCTAAACTTGCTCGATTAAGAAGTGTGGGTGTGCTGTAGTCTCCTTTGTGTACCCAAATTATGCAATGACGTGGATGACCACTGTAACCATGGAAATTCGAACCAAAACTTTTGACGTTCAAACTCATCACACACGGGTTAAGCTATCTAAATCGTTTGTGATGTCCACATATCGTACACAGTTCTAAATAAGGGACCGTGTCTGATGACACTTTGCGCGCCAGTTTTTTGGCTGAAGCGATTCCAAATTTTCGGCTTCCGTGAAAATATCTACCTCCCCGCCCCTCCCCCTCCCCCTTAGCAAAAGGCACATTTCCCCTCTTTCCGCCTTCCTTTCCAAGTTGAAACCTTCACTCCTTACTTGAAGCGCCGCCGCCTCCTTGCCGGCGACCCTCCTTCACGCTGCTCGACCTCCTCTATCCAAGCAGGTAATCCACACCCGACCCCATCCTCCTCCTCCTTCCATATCCCACATGCCCCGACCGCCGGCGCAAGCGTGACACCTTCCACACAAATCACCGACTCCTCCATCAAAAAAGCGCTGGCATAACCATGGTGCATGCAATATAGCCAGGACCTCAAGGAGCATTTGGCGGCGGAGAAGCAAATCACGGCCGCACGCGTGGATGAGGTCGCGATGGCTGCCATTCATGCCGACCCCCAGATCTTGAAGGAGCACCTTGCCAATTGCTAGCTACGCTGGTTAAGCATGCTCGGTTTACACGTTGTGTGTGCTGCTCCTACCTTTTCTTCACAAATTCTAGTGAATTGTGCTATCTAATTTCACCATGCAATCTGTTGCTCTAGTGTATATGTTCTATATGTTATGTAGTGTGGTGCTCACTTATTAACTGTTTTGTTAATTAGTTGTCGTCTTTAGTTAACTGTTTGGTTCAATCCTGCAAATTTGATGTCCAATTCTTTTGGCTGCAATTTTGTATTGTCTTCCATGTGAGAAATAAATCAAATTTATCTTTACAATATTGTGGGTGCATTTTGTTATTGTATACCATGTGAAGAATAAATTGAATTTGGCTGTAGTAAATACATGAGAAACAAATACAATTGCTACAATTGGCTGTAGTTAACTGTTTGGTTAACTCTCTGATCTTCTATTAGGAGTATGTTATATTGTGCAATGTGGTGCTCAGTTAACATTTGGTTCATTTGTTGTGGTGTTTAGTTAACTGTTTGGTTCAATTCTGCAATGCGATGTCCAATTGTCGTGGGTAGAATTTTGTATTGTTGTGCATGTGAGGAATAAATTGAATTTGGATGCACTTAATACATGAGAAACATATACAAGCGCTATATTTCCTAGTTCTTAATAATGTTTGGTTTGCGTAAATGGGTTTTCCGTGTGGCTTCAATTAATCTGATGAATCTGCAATTTGCTTATTTTTCATCAACATATTTTACTGATAGCATGCGGACTCTTACTTAACCTGATAAGTAACTACCTTATATGTGTTACAGGGAAACAATGAAAAGCATTGAAGTTTACAATCGAGGTTATGTGCATGGTCCGTTGTCTAATAGCACATTATTGTGCAATTGCAGGAATCATTCTAATATTTTGGTTTTTAACAATTTGGTCTTGCACATGTATGTCCTGTTGTCAGAGGTTTTGACCCACTATTCGACCATTTTTGCATATGAAGAAATGAGTTGTCCATGAATATCAATCACATCAAGAAACTCAGAAAGATTGTTAGGATAAATAAATCAGCGACAAAAAACAACAAAATCTTTGTCTGCACAATCAAGAAGACATCAGTTCACTACAAAATGGTACTAACTATTATACATTGGCTTTTTTATTCCTTTGCCCCATTTCCAATATAGAGAATATATTTATGCACATCCTTGTTTTCAGGCATTTCCAAAGCAGTTCACTAATGATTATCTCACAAACCACCTTTATGGTCAGGAGGCGAGGAAGGTTTTCATACAACACCCACAGTTCAATATTGAAGTGTTCCTGAAGAGGACGAATGATAGACGACACTGGCCCAAAATTGCAAAGACCTTCAACATGAATGAAGGCTCAATATTCGCCTTCCGTTTCAGCTGTTTTCCAGATGAGATGCATCTATCTATATACCGTCTGTGATGCTAATTTCGAAAGCTTCTACATGTTGCATGTGGAACTTGCTGCTGGTGCAGTTTTATAATGGGGTAGCTGAGTGCTGAAGCTATATCATGTTGTACTCTGATCTATTTCAATTATGAAAGTCTGCTTCCTTAATATGGAAATGAAATATATTGTGTGCTTAATATGAAATGTCAATTAGATTAATAAATGGATTATGGATAATCGGATAATTAGCTTGCTAATGGTGAATTAGCCTGCTAATTGTGTTTTGCTATTGCAAACGGTTGTTGAAAAAATACCGTGGGTGATCACCTCAGGCAACACACACAATTTATAGGAATAAACCGTGTTGGATCAATGAACAATCACACACGACTTTCTCTTAAAAACTGTTTGCGTTAGGCCATCTTGCATAAACGTTTACCACATAAAAACTGTGTGTGATGGACAGCCTTTGCCATACAGTTTCTTCTACGAATCGTGTGTGATACATTCAATAACGCAAACGATTTAACGGAAAAAATTGTGTGTGATGTACTTGTGAACGGAAACGTTTTCCTTGGAGTGACTGTGTGGGATGTGCATACGAACGAAAACGTTTAGCGGGGATTGACTGTGTGGGATGTACTTGCGACCGGAAACAATTTCGCCATATAATTGTACTTTTTTAGCTCTACTGTACGTATTTCCGTATTTGAGTGCTCGCCGGTCGCACACGACCTCATTTTACCAAACGTGTGTGCCAGGAGGCCATATCCCCGATGGTTTCTGGGTCGTGTGGGAAGGACACCCCTATCACCCACACTAACTTGACGACGGTTCCAAATGCCGTCGCGGAAAGGGGTTAAAAACTATTTGTTTAGGATCGACGTGCACCAATATGTACACATGTGGTATTCAAATCACGAGTTTGATAAATGTTTTCTTCTACAAAATATTTTAAATATTTCAGTTTCATATTTAGGATAGAGGTCCCTAGGCAGGATAGGATCTAAATCTCTCTTCCATTCACTATGCATCCGACTATGTAAGATCAATGGAAGTCCAAACCCGTCAGATGTGGGGGAAGGGGGGGGGGGGGGGGGGGGGGGGTGACATGGGTAGTGGAGCGTGTTACAGATGGAAGGGTGCACGTTGCCGGCAGCAGATCGCATTTAGAAAGCTGTACAACATGGGTAAAGGCTGCTAATCACGTGAATGCCTCACCATACATGTCAACAACAGCGGGGATCTACCTCAACCTAAATCACTCTCTAACCATCCACCACCATGGGTGTAAGATGGCGACGCCTGCAATCTCAGAACCTCTCTTCCCGTAGGTGGCAACTGAGAACTAGCCGCGATATGTTGGAGCACAATAAATGGAATACCTCTTGGCTCTCCTGGATGCACCGCGGTCGCACATTGTCGTGCCCTGATGCCTCTTATGCCGAGTTGGGTACACACGACGAGCACAGGGAAGGCTCAATCTCCTTACGTTCACAGGAATGAAAGAATGACTTATATCTCCTATGTTACTGATTTCCCTATAAATAAGGCTACGTGGTTAATTGGAAGGGACCCTAATTGGAAATGTGGTGAGTGTTTGCGACCGTACACTGTAAGCTAATCTATGTTTGTTTTCCACCTAAGCTGTCGCAACGCGTACCTAGAAATAGAGCTCTGTCTCTGTGGTTAATCAACATTGTGGTGAGTGTTTGATACCACACTGGCAGCTAGTGTACGCTGTTTTTCCACCGAGCTATTCGTAATGCGCCCATAGAAATAGAGCTTTGCCTATGAGGTTAATTGGGACTGTGGTGAGCATTTGAGACCACACAGTCAGCTGGTGTACGCTGCCGTAACATGTGGCTGAATTACACCCCTGTCATCGCCACATACTTTTCTTATCTCTCTCTCTCTCTCTCTCTCTCTCTCTCTCTCTCTCTCTCTCTCTCTCTCTCTCTCTCTCTCTCTCTCTCTCTCTCTCTCCATAGGGTGAAAGCGGCGCAGCGCAGCGCAGGTGCCTCCCCTTCTCTTCCCCAACAAATCAGGTATTGCTTGACTTGCCCAGATAAGGCGGACAACTTGGGTTGCGCTAGTTTCTCACTAGTACATTGCCTTCTATGCTAGTGTATCATTGGAAGCTAGCTTCATGTACGTGCAAGATCTCCAGAAATACATCCACCAGCCTATTTTCTTGCTTTTGCCACTAGTGCATCACCGCTTGTACTTAGAGTATCATCGGAAGAATCAAGTATCTACGCTTCTGCATGCTGTTTTGCCACATGCATCATGCATATATGGGATATCCATGCAATCTATAAGATCAAAAAGATTCTACAAGTGAGATACACATACTTGTTGACTACGCTTTTGTACGCGATTTTGCCGTCGGCATCATGCATATATGGGATATACTTGGAATTGATATACGATCAAGGAGATGTACACGTGAGATGCATATACTTGGTGTAACATTCGATGATACACTATAAGACGGATGCACTGGTACTAGTACACAGAAGCAAATAAGCAGGCAGGTGGATGTATTCCTTTGCATTGCATGTACGGGAAGCTAGATAGCTACCGCCAACGGCTTTGGCGGGAGGCTATCACAGGCTACCGCCGCTGACTTTGGCGGCAGGCTTTTGCCACGAGCACACGCCGTCTTAACATTGACCAATGGCTACCTCCATTGACTATGGTGGTAGCCCATCTTACCCAACCGCCAGCTTGTACAGTGGTAGCAAAAAGGTCAGATTATGATTTTTCTTAAAAGTAGGATTAGATCTTGCTCAACTTTTGTAAAAGGGTCAAAAGAGTGAATTTGGCCTCACGAGGCGTCTGTGGTGGTGCTGCCTATCTCCGAGACACTAGCACTTACGTAGGCATCAGCATGTTATTTTTATACTTCACATGTTTTGTGCTAGCCATGGGATGTTTTTGGCCACATACTTTATTCAACTAGGTACCTTGGCCACCACAAGCACTTCCATGCATGCCCTGATGATGTCCCTAACTTGGAGACTTGGTTATGTGATTTGCTTGAGGAAGCTATCATTGATGGATATATGAGTGATGCATGGGTAAATATATTTGTGTTGGGTTATTGGACACATGCATTAATTAGATAATGGTTCTCATATTTAAAGCCTGTGTTTGTGTCAATTTTGTACACATTCAGTCCTTTCTGAGTGATCATTTCTGAACTCAACTTATAGTCCAGGTTGTTTCTTATATTTCTAACGACGATTCTATGATGTTGTGAATTTTGTACATATTTTCCAAAGATATGGATGAGTGCACCGCGCTGAGAGGAGGTGTTGTCGATTCACCGTGTGTTGACTGCTGGAGAAGGCACCGGAGGGTGCAGTGGAATAGGCTTGATACTACCAGACTGCTGCCACAAGTGTTGCAGTTGTCAAGAGCAGTGCATCTCACCACATCTACTACTAATATGATATCTACTATATTATTATCATAAACTAAATGCTCTTTATCCTAAAAAAATATTGTATAATACCATATTATCACCAAGGGGCAACCCAACATAGACTAATGAGGTTCAATTCATGTGGATTTAGCAGCTCCATAAGATTTTTTTATAGGAATATAGTCGTTGTATATTGGAAAAAAGATCAAACAACATCGTACAAGATTCTTAATATATAAAATGTTCAATGATAAGGAGGTAAAAAAATTATTGGGACAATACAAATTTCTTGTTTCAACCTCTCACGCAATCATGAGGCGGGACAATACAAACATTCAAAAGATAGAAGCCAGGAATGACAGGGGTAAAGCAAAGTTACTATTTCATCCTGTCACGCAAACCAGTGTCTGGATAAAATCAATAAAAAAGCCAGAGAATGAGTGGGCTAAAATAAATAGATAAAGCCCGAAAATGACTGGAGTTCATGAATGTTTGATTCATCGCACATGTGTAAACACATTAATACTAATATGTGGGCTAATATGATATGTTGGTAATGGCAGTCAATAAGTGATGGTTCATCTGTGTTATTGACCTATGCGTATCCAATTGTGATGGTAGCTAATCATGAACCATCATTACGAGCATTCCAAGCCAAGTAGAGCACCAATTTTCTTAAAACTAAGGAAGGCATACTTCCCGCACAATTGTCCATCCTGATACCTCCCATGCTAAATTTTCAGATAAACTGGTACATAGGCGAATAGACAGCAACAAACAGAAACAAAGACAATCCTTGTCATCGTGTGATATACTAACTAACTTGACAACCTTATCTCGTATATAGTATTAGATTGGATTAGGTGCATGCCTACAATCCAATGGTGTGTATATGTGCAATATCCCAGCTCACAACAAAGTAGCCATACACTTCCCGACATAGAAAGGGAGCGAAATAAGTAGTCTAAAAAGAAGGCCCGTGTGTGAAGACTAGAGCTGGAGTATTGGTGAGTAAAACTGAGTAGAATAAATGAGTGCACATGTAAGTCCTCTCCCTACGCCTTGCTCCTCACCTGGGCCAGCTCGTCTCCTCCAACCAAAGTGCATTCATCGCCGGGCGGTGTGTGCACGACAATTTTATGCTGGTCCAGCAGACCGCCCGCCAGCTTCACGACCTCCGCGTGCCTCGTGTCCTCCTAAAGCTCGACATTGCACGCGCGTTTGATACGGTCTCTTGGGCTTTCCTCCTCGATGTGTTACGCCACCTGGGCTTCGGACGACGGTGGATCGAGTGGATTGCCATCTTACTCTCCACGTCCAGCACGCGCGTCCTCATCAATGGATCCCCCGGCCCTCCCATCTCCCACGCTTGCGGACTGCAGCAAGGCGATCATGTGTCCCCAATGCTGTTTACTATTGCCATTGATGCTCTCAACTCCCTCCTCCTCCATGCCCACCGCAGCGACCTTCTTCAGCGGCTCACCACTCGGCACGCCTCTTCGAGCATTTCTCTCTATACCGACGACTTGATCATCTTCTGCCACCCTTCAACCCGCGATCTCCGGGTCATTTGGGAGCTGCTTCGTGTCTTTGGCGAGGCTTCCGGGCTCTGCACGAACTTTGCCAAGTGTTCGGCAACCCCGATCCGCTGCGACGACCCCACGCGTGCTTCCATCGCGTGCGAACTGGCCTGCATTGTCATGGACTTCCCTATCACCTACTTGGGCATTCCTCTATCGCTCCGGAAGCCGTCCAGCTCGTCGCTCCGGCCGATCGTTGAGAAGCTGGCCAAGAAGCTTTCCTCCTGGCGGGCGATGCTCCTGTCCCGCGACGAGCGTCTCGCCCTCGTCCGCCACGTGCTGTGCGCGATCCCCTCCCACGTCATGGTTGTCATCGCTCTCTGTCCGACGATCCTCAAGCAAGTGAACCGCACGATTCGCGAATTCCTCTGGCATGGCAATAAGGAGACCCGCGCTGGCCACGGGCCAGTCAACTGGCAGCGCGTCTGCCGGCCCCTCCATCTCGGCGGGCTCGGCATCCCGGACCTCCATCGGCAAGGGATCTCTCTCCGTGTGCACTGGCCGTGGCTGCAGCGCACCGACCCGGCCAGGCCGTGGGCACACCTGCACCTGCCCTCCGATGCTGACTCCTCCACCATCTTCCGCGCGTCCACTTCTTGGGTTCTCGGTGATGGCAAGTCTTGCCGTTTCTGGACTAATGCATGGATCGACGGCATGGCCATCGCGGACATCGCCCCTGCCCTCCTCCCCCTAGTCCCCTGACGGCGTCGAAAGCGCACCATGGCGGAGGGGCTACAGGACCGCTGCTGGATCGCGGACTTGCGTGGCGCGCTCACGCCCACTGTGCTGGTGGAGTACGTCCAGCTCTGGACTAGGCTCTGTCACCTTCACCTGTCCGCCTCCCCAGACCGCCTTGTCTGGCGCTGGACTGCGGATGGGAACTACTCCGCCAGATCCTGCTATCGAGCCCTCTTTGCCGGCTCCACATCTGCCCCATTTTGGCGCCTCACCTGGAAATGTTGGGCCCCCCTGCGCGTTAAGATGTTCACCTGGCTGGCCGACCTTGACCGCTGCTGGACTGCCGATAGACTGGCGCGCCACGGTCTCCCCCACAACGACAGATGTGCTCTTTGCGACCAGGACGTCGAGACCATGCAACATATCATCATCGCCTGCCCTTTCTCCAGGCAGATTTGGCATGATGTCATGTCTTGGGTGCGCGCCACCGTCCCCCCTTCGTCAGGTCCCAAGGAGTTCCTCCCTTGGTGCTCCTCGATGATCATGAGCTCCCCCACAGGGCACCGCAAGGGGCTTGCCACCCTTGCAACCCTGACGGCCTGGTCTATCTGGAAGCAACGCAACCGTTGTGTCTTCGACGGCGAGTCCCCCTCCACCTCCCGGCTTTTTGAGCTTATCCAGAACGACGCACGTTCTTGGGCTAGGGCTGGCGCTCACGGTTTAAATGCGCTGCTGGCATAGGTCCCTAATATGTACCCGGGCTGACCAGCCCGTCATCACTGCTCCATGCTCCTTGTCTTGCCTGCGTGCTGGACACCGAGCCCCCCCCCCCCCCCGTACTCTCTCCTTCTTCCTATCAATGAAAAGATACGCTCTCTAGCGTATTCACGAAAAAAAGTAAGATACTGTTCCAAGAGTAAAGAAAATAGTGAATCATACAACTTCACATACTTTGATCAAACAATCAGAAAAGGACAACTGCATAAAAATTACACATTTATGGATATTACCCTTTTTGCGAGGGCTTGGAGAGTAACCATCCATTTACATCATATACCAAACAAAATATAACTCACATTGCACACTTGTGACTACAAGGACAAGTACATCTTCTGGTCATACATAGTTTTTAGCATAAACTCAAATTTATGTTTTACGTTTGGAAAGGAAAGTACATTTGAGCCTCTTAGCCCAGCCTAGGATGAACAAAACAAGCATTTTATTGAGACTACACCATATATCAAGGATGAATAAATTGGTTTCCAAAAGATAAAAAAATCTCGAGGTCTTCGTCTTTGTATTCGTAAATTGGTTCACTGTAGTCATTATCTCTACCGGCTACTATACTCCTATCAATAGGGACAAAAAAATCCCAACACAACACCGCCTAAATCAACATGTATACAAAGATTGACCTTCAAGAAGGGATCAACATTTGTTCACCGATCTTAGATCCAACCAACATACGTGTCATTTAGGTTATACCGTGAAGAGGAGATTCAAACAAATTATTTCAACATGAAACATGACACACGTATGTTGATGCTACCAATATGGCAATGAAATTTCCATTTTAAGTTTTCGCCAAGAAAATGCATACTCAACCGACACTTCCACCGCCAGCCATAATCTCTGCTAGTATGCACCCGCCACTCTCATCCACTGAATTTACCGGCTGCCACTTGCTCACATAGAATTTTGAGCTATCTGGAACAAGGGAGACTCGAAAATCACAAACTTGGAGGGGTCTACCAACAATGCTATCTTGTTCTTCCATATTATTCATCCTCTTGTTGAGGCTGTGTTAATGGCCCCTATCCTCGTGCAGACTTTGCATGAGAGAGCATTATAGTGACTTATGAGTTGTGACAAAACAAAGGAAAAGATAACGAAAACGAATAAAGCCAACATGGTTGCTACCCGCCACAGTGACATGTTCGTCCAGAGGGCTCGTCACTCTGCCAATGGTGGCCTCAACTAGGCCATTCTTGTGCCAAGCCACCAATCCTCGACGGTTGCCGGACTGCTAAACCGAAAACAGTAACTGTCCTATTCATGAGTTTGTGATTGTGCACATATGTTTAGCTGTTAAAACATCAAAATGTATCTATAAGTGAGAATTATACAAATACGTGAGATTTCCACCAAATTATACTCTGTAGATATTTCCACTGAAAGCTAATGCTACTCCCATGGGATATTTGCAATGGTTCAACGAGAATTTTAGTACATGTTGTGTGTTTATAATGTCGCGCTTGGAGGTCCATGTCCTGAACTACTTTCGGCGCATGGCGTTAAAGACATATATGAATGATGGTAAGAGACTAGGTTGCATTGCTGGTTGGTGAATGAGACATTCATGGCACATGAAACTACACATACAACTTTGTTGGGACTAAGAATAATAGAAAAAAATATATTCTCGGCATCGATCCTGAGATATCATGTTTCTATGGTCATGAATCTAGCCATACTATTCCATTACGT
Organism: Triticum urartu; assembly: GCF_056163025.1. NCBI lineage: Eukaryota > Viridiplantae > Streptophyta > Magnoliopsida > Poales > Poaceae > Triticum > Triticum urartu. Next base: position 652,489,047 of record NC_141879.1, read on the forward strand.
TGTAGTATATACAAGATTTATAGGATGATATCAGAATTTCAATATAAAGTTCACATTGATGCCGCCAGACTCTATGTCTAGAGGGAAAACAAGAAGATCGATTAAGATAAAGGTGGGAACTTCTCACAGGATGCCAACAAAGCATGCAGGGAGACCGAGATGCCGTAACCCATATTTGCCGCCCACGCAGACAAGCTATCACCCAGCGGTGCCTTCTGCCATGAGGACTATGTCGGGTTCATGCTTCATAGTCTAGGGATCCCCGCCACGATAAACTAAGCTCTCGATGTAAGGCAGAGCGATCAAATCCCTCCTGCCACCTCCATCAGTGTCTCATGCGCGAGTTGGAGAGCATTTCTAGAGACAATGGAGAACTGAGAGAGGGGGTAGGTGGGTGGTGGTTGGGGGTTGGGAATCACTCTACTTCAGATACATACTTGGCAACCATTTCTTGTTCGTATGGGAAACAAGTTGTATTCTGTAAGGCAAATTTTAACATGGTCCCTCTTACCTCCTTTTTTTACATGTGAGGTAAGAAGGTAAGAGTCAATCAAGCCATTCATTGATGAGATCAACGGCTAAGATCTATTTTATACTCTTACCTCTCATGTGAAAAGAGAGGGTAAGAGGGACCATGTTAAAACTGCTCATTCTGTAATTTCAATATAATATTAGGTAAATTACACATTGTAAAACTCATGGACGTCTTCACACAATGTATCTTTATGATAATCCTACTTCAAAATCTATATAGAAATTCTAGATGTCAGTATCAATATGGAGTCATAACGAATCAAACTTGATGTAAAACAGAACAAATCCATGTACCGAGTAAAATATTTGGGGAAGTTACGGTATGATGGTTTGAGCAGACATACATATCGGTGTCTGAAAGAGTTCACGTCTCAAGTCTCCGGTTATGTAACAAAATATTCATAGTTCATACAAATAAGTATCAAACTTGACGTAAAACTGAAAATTGGTTTGAGCAGATATACATATCGGTGTCCGATAGGGTTCGCATCTCAAGTCTTAGTTTATGTAACAAAATATTCATAGTCCTTATGCTAGAATGAAATGACTTGTTTTGTATGTTTAGCGCTCTATTGGTATTTAGGATAATGTCTTCTTTGAAATCCAAGATTTGAAAAAAAATATGAAATAGCTTATTCTCATCCTGATAGATCACTGAGGAGCCATCGGATATACTGGACCAAATGACGATTGAAGTAGTATATGTGTACACTCAATGCGCATTCACATGTTTTCATCCTGATAGAACATTGGGGCGGCACCTGATATCTACTCCCTCCGTTCGGAATAATTTGTCTCGGAAATGGATGTATCTAGAACTAAAATACGTCTAGATACATCCATTTCGGTGACAAGTAATTCCGAACGGAGAGAGTAGTTATTAAAAGGTCACCAAGAGCATCTCCAATAGATGATTTCGATATATAAATAACTAACTTATACATCTTCGAGGCCCAAAAACCCAACTCCAACAGATGATGTTCATGCAAAAACATTTACATCACCTCCTCCAAGTGATGTAAAATATAACACTTGGAGATGCAAATTTGCATCTCCGCCTCCGAGGTGATGTAAAACTACATTCGCGCGCCAACCGCTCTTCATTTCACTTCCATCCACCCGCTCGCCGGTGATTTTTGCCCGGAAAAGAGCCATCGCCGCCCGTCGGCCCATCCCTGAGCCCGCCACCTATCCCCGCCGACTGTAACGCCGCCGTATTTGCCGACGACCCGCCGATTTGAGCCCGCTTCACCAACGACCGCCCACCTTCGCTGCCAGTGATTTGTGCCCGGTAATGCCTCCATCGCCGCACGTCCGTCCATCCCCGACCCCGCGGCATATCCCCGCTACTACCTGTGCCGCCCTAGCCACCGGCGACCTACCAATTTTAGTCCGCCCTGCCAATGACTGCACGGCCAATTCGGATGTTCTCTGGAGCTCCCGCGACTGTAACTGTTGTAGCCCCGCTGCCCGCCGCCAAAGCTAGTAGGGCAGTTGCGCGACCACCACAACCCGACGAGCCGACGGTTTCTCGATCGTTGCCTCTGCTATTGCGTCACTATGAGTGGAGTCCTCCAGCAGTCATGAGGCCGTCCAGAGGCTGTTGAAGCAGTTTTTGCCCACCCCACACTGGTGCGCGTCGGTCCTAAACAAACTTTTTTTAACCCCTTTCCTCGACGGCATTCAGAACCGTCACCAAGTGAGTGTGGGCAATAGGGGGTCCTTCCCACACGACCCAGAAACCGTTGGGGATATACCCTCCAGGCACACACGCTCGGCAAAATGAGGTCGTGTGCGACCGGCGAGCGCTCAAATACGAAAATACGTACTGTAGTGCTAAAAAATATAATTATACGGCAAAATTGTTTCCCGTCGTAAGTACATCCCATACAGTCAGTCCCCGCTTAACGTTTCTGTTCGTATATACATCCCACACAGTCGCTACAAGGAAAACATTTCCGCAAGGTGGCGTAACGCAAGCATTTTTAAAAAGAATGTCGTGTGTGATTGTTCAGTGATCCAACAAGGTTTATTCCTAAAAACTGTGTAAGTTGCCTGAGGTCATCGCCCACGGTGTTTTCTCATTAACCGTTTGCAATAGGAAAACCCAATTAGCGAGTAAATTTTCTTATTATTAATAATCCATTTACTAATCTAATTGACATTCATATTAAGCACATAATATATTCCATTGCCATATTAAGGAAGAAGGATTTCATAATTGAAATACATCGAAGTACAACATGATATATCTTCAGCACTCAGCTACCCCATTACACAACTGCACCAGCAGCAAGTTTCACATGTAACATCTAGAACCTTTTGAAATTAGCATCATAACAGTACATAGAGAGATGCATCTCATCTGGAAAACTGCTGAAGCGGAAGGCAAATATTGAACCTTCATTCATGTTGAAGATCTTTGCAACTATACGCCAGTGCCTGTGGATGATTGACCGTCCATCCTTTGACCTCTTCAGGAACACTTCAATATTGAACCGTGGGTGTTGTATGAAAACTTTCCTCGCCTCCTGACCACAGAGGTGGTTTGTGAGGTAATCATCAGTGAACACTGAAAACAAGGATGTGCATAAATATCTTCTCTATATTGGAAACAGGGCAAAGCAATAAAAAAGGCAAGGTATAATAGTTAGTACCATCTTGTAGACCTTAGTGCTTCCCATTGTTTCCCTGCAATACATTTAAGGTAGTTAGTAATCAGGTTAAGTAAGGGTTCACATGCTATCAGTAAAATATGTTGATGATAAATAAGCACATTGCAGATTCATCAGATTAATTCAAGCCACATGGAAAACCCATTTATCCAAACCAAGCATGATTAAGAACTAGGAAATATAGCACTTGTATATGTTTCTCATTTATTAAGTGCAACCCAATTCGATTTATTCCTCACATGGTATACAATAATAGAATGCAGCCACAGCAATTGAACATCGCATTGCAGAATTGAACCAAACAATTAACTAAACACCACAACAAATGAACCAAACGTTAACTGAGCACCACATTGCACAATATAACATACTCCTAATAGAAGATCAGACAGTTAACCAAACCAAGCATGCTTAACAACATGGAAATATAGCAATTGTATTTGTTTCTCATGTAATTAGTACAGCCAAATTTGATTTATTCCTCACATGGTATAAAATAAGAGAATGCGGCCATAGCAATTGAACATCGCATTGCTGAATTGAATCAAGCAGTTAACTAAACACCACAACAAATGAACGAAACGTTAACTGAGCACCACATTGCACAATATAACATATTCCTAATAGAAGATCAGACAGTTGACCAAACCAAGTATGCTTAACTACTTGGAAATATAACAATTGTATTTGTTTCTCATGTAGTTAGTACAGCCAATTCGATTTATTCCTCACATGGTATACAATAACAGAATGCAGCCATAACAATTGAACATCTCATTACAGAATTGAATCAAGCAGTTAACTAAACACCACAACATGTGAACCAAGCCACAACAAATGAACCAAGTAGTCAACTAAACACCAATTGAACAATATAACATACTCCTAATAGAAGTTCAGACAGTTAACCAAACCAAGCATGCTTAACAACTTGGAAATATTGCACCCTAAAGAATTGAACATCACATTTGGAGAATTGAACTAAGCAGTTAATTGAACACCACATTGCATGACATATAAAACATATACAGTATAGCAGAATATTGCATGGTAAAAGTAGATAGCACAATTCACTAGAATTTGTTATGGAAATGCAGTAGCTAGCAAACTGAACATGGGTCCTTTGTTGGGGATCGTAGCAGAAATTTAAAATTTTCTACGCATCACCAAGATCAATCTATGGAGTCATCTAGCAACGAGAGGGAGAGGAGTGCATCTACATACCCTTGTACATCGCGAGCGGAAGCGTTCAAGAGAACGGGGTTGATGGAGTCGTACTTGTCGTGATCCAAATCACCAAAGATCCTAGCGCCGAACGGACGGCACCTCCGTGTTCAACACACGTACGGAGCGAGGACGTCTCCCGCGCCTTGATCCAGCAAGGAGGAGGGAGAGGTTGAGGAAGAGGGCTCCAATAGCAGCACGACGGCGTGGTGGTGGTGGAGCAGCAGTACACCGGCAGGGCTTCGCCAAGCTCTTGCGGAGGAGGAGAGGTGTTGGGGAGGGGAGGGGCTGCGCCTTGGATGTGGCGTGCAACCCTCCCCTTGCCCCTCTATTTATAGGGGAAGGAGGAAGGGGGTCGGCCCCCTCTAGATGACATCTAGAGGGGGGGTGGCGGCCAAGGGGAGGGGGCTTGCCCCCCAAGCAAGGGGGGCGCCCCCTTAGGGTCCCCCCAACCCTAGGCGCATGGGCCCAAGGGAGGGATGCGCCCAGCCCATGTAGGGCTGGTTCCCTTTCCTCTACGGCCCATTAGGCCCTCCGAGAGAGGTGACCCCTCCCGGTGGACCCCCGGAACCCCTCCGGTGGCCCCGGTACAATACCGATATGCCCCCGAACCTTTCCGGTGACCGTATGTCAACTTCCTACATATAAATCTTCACTTCCGGACCATGCCGGAACTCCTCGTGACGTCCGGGTTCTCATCCGGGACTCCGAACAACATTCGGTAATAACATACAAGTCTTCCTAATAACCCTAGCGTCATCAAACCTTAAGTGTGTAGACCCTACGGGTTCGGGAACCATGCAGACATGACCGAGACAACTCTCCGGCCAATAACCAACAGCAGGATCTGGATACCCATGTTGGCTCCGACATGTTCCATGATGATCTCATCGGATGAACCACGATGTCGAGGATTCAAGCAATCCCGTATACAATTCCCTTTGTCAGTCGGCACGTTACTTGCCCGAGATTCGATCGTCAGTATCCCAATACCTCGTTCAATCTCGTTACCGGCAAGTCACTTTACTCGTTCCGTAATGCATGATCCCGTGACCAACTACTTAGTCACACTGAGCTCATTATGATGATGCATTACCGAGTGGGCCCAGAGATACCTCTCCGTCATACGGAGTGACAAATCCCAGTCTCGGTTCATGCCAACCCAACAGACACTTTCGGAGATACCTGTAGTGCACCTTTATAGCCACCCAGTTACGTTGTGACGTTTGGTACACCCAAAGCACTCCTACGGTATCCGGGAGTTGCACAATCTCATGGTCTAAGGAAATGATACTTGACATTCAGAAAAGCTCTAGCAAACGAACTACACGATCTTGTGCTATGCTTAGGATTGGGTCTTGTCCATCACATCATTCTCCTAATGATGTGATCCCGTTATCAATGACATCCAATGTCCATGGTCAGGAAACCGTAACCATCTATTGATTAACGAGCTAGTCAACTAGAGGCTCACTAGGGACATGTTGTGGTCTATGTATTCACACATGTATTACGATTTCTGGATAACACAATTATAGCATGAACAATAGACAATTATCATGAACAAGGAAATATAATAATAACCATTTTATTATTGCCTCTAGGGCATATTTCCAACAGTCTCCCACTTGCACTAGAGTCAATAATCTAGTTACATTGTGATGAATCGAACACCCATAGAGTTCTGGTGTTGATCATGTTTTGCTCGAGGGAGAGGTTTAGTCAACGGATTTGCGGCATTCAGGTCCGTATGCACTTTACAAATATCTATGTCTCCATTTTAAACATTTTCATGAATGGAGTTGAAGCGACGCTTGATATTCCTGGTCTTCCTGTGAAACCTGGGCTCCTTGGCAAGGGCAATAGCTCCAGTGTTGTCATAGGAGAGAGTCATCGGGCCCGATGCATTGGGAATAACTCCTAGGTCGGTAATGAACTCCTTCACCCAGATTGCTTCTTGTGCTGCCTCCGAGGCTGCCATGTACTCCATTTCACATGTAGATCCCGCCACGTCGCTTTGCTTGCATCTGCACCAGCTGACTGCCCCACCATTCAAGATATACACGTATCCTGTTTGTGACTTAGAGTCATCCAGATCTGTGTCGAAGCTAGCATCGACGTAACCCTTTACGACGAGCTCTTCGTCACCTCCATAAACGAGAAACATATCCTTAGTCCTTTTCAGGTACTTCAGGATATTCTTGACCGTTGTCCAGTGTTCCATGTCGGGATTACTTTGGTACCTTCCTACCAAACTTACAGCAAGGTTTACACCAGGTCTGGTACACAGCATGGCATACATAATAGACCCTATGGCTGAGGCATAGGGGACGACACTCATCTTTTCTCTATCTTCTGCCGTGGTCGGGCATTGAGCCATGCTCAATCTCGTACCTTGCAACACAGGCAAGAACCCCTTCTTGGACTGATCCATATTGAACTTCTTCAATATCTTGTCAAGGTATGTACTCTGTGAAGGACCAATGGGGCGTCTCGATCTATCTCTATAGATCTTGATGCCCAATATATAAGCAGCTTCTCCAAGATCCTTCATTGAAAAACACTTGTTCAAGTAGGCCTTTATGCTTTCCAAGAATTCTATATCATTTCCCACCAATAGTATGTCATCCACATATAATATGAGAAATGCTACAGAGCTCCCACTCACTTTCTTGTAAACATAGGCTTCTCCATAAGTTTGCGTAAACCCAAACGCTTTGATCATCTCATCAAATCGAATGTTCCAACTCCGAGATGCTTGCACTAGCCCATAGATTGAGTGTTGGAGCTTGCACACCTTGTCAGCATTCTTAGGATTGACAAAACCTTCTGGCTGCATCATATACAATTCTTCCTTAAGGAAACCATTAAGGAATGCCGTTTTGACATCCATTTGCCATATCTCATAATCATAGAATGCGGCAATTGCTAACATGATTCAGACGGACTTCAGCTTTGCTACGGGTGAGAAAGTCTCATCGTAGTCAACCCCTTCAACTTGTCGATAACCCATAGCGACAAGCCGAGCCTTATAGATGGTCACATTACCATCCGCGTCTGTCTTCTTCTTAAAGATCCATTTATTGTCTATGGCTCGCCGATCAATGGGAAAGCCAGTCAAAGTCCATACTTCCTTTTCATACATGGATCCTATCTCGGATTTCATGGCTTCCAGCCATTTGTCGGAATCTGGGCCCGCCATCGCTTCTTCATAGTTTGAAGGTTCACCATTGTCCAACAACATGATTTCCAGGACAGGGTTGCCGTACCACTCTGGTGCGGAACGTGTCCTTGTGGACCTACGAAGTTCAGTAGCAACTTGATCTGAAGTTTCATGATCATCATCATTAACTTCCTCTCTAATTGGTGCAGGCACCTCAGGAACATTTTTCTGAGCTGCGCCACTCTCCGGTTCAAGAGGCAATACTTCATCAAGTTCTACTTTCCTCCCACTTACTTCTTTCGAGAGAAACTCTTTCTCTAGAAAGGATCCATTCTTGGCAACAAAGATCTTGCCTTCGGATCTAAGGTAGAAGGTATACCCAATAGTTTCTTTAGGGTATCCTATGAAGCCACATTTTTCTGATTTGGGTTCGAGCTTTTCAGGTTGAAGTTTCTTCACATAAGCATCACATCCCCAAACTTTTAGAAACGACAGCTTAGGTTTCTTCCCAAACCATAATTCATACGGTGTCATCTCAACGGATTTTGACGGAGCCCTATTTAAAGTGAATGCGGTAGTCTCTAAAGCATAGCCCCAAAATGATAGCGGTAGATCGGTAAGAGACATCATAGATCGCACCATATCCAATAGAGTGCGATTACAGCGTTCGGACACACCATTACGCTGAGGTGTTCCAGGCGGAGTGAGTTGTGAAACTATTCCACATTTCCTTAAGTGCATGCCAAATTCGTGACTCAAATATTCTCCCCCACGATCTGATCGCAAGAACTTGATTTTCCTGTCATGTTGATTCTCAACCTCACTCTGAAATTCCTTGAACTTTTCAAAGGTCTCAGACTTGTGTTTCATTAACTAGACATACCCATATCTACTCAAGTCATCAGTGAGGGTGAGAACATAACGATAGCCACTGCGAGCCTCAGCACTCATTAGACCGCACACATCAGTATGTATGATTTCCAATAAGTTGGTTGCTCGCTCCATTGTTCCGGAGAACGGAGTCTTGGTCATTTTGCCCATGAGGCATGGTTTGCACGTGTCAAATGATTCATAATCAAGAGACTCCAAAAGTCCATCTGCATGGAGTTTCTTCATGCGTTTGACACCAATGTGACCAAGGCGGCAGTGCCACAAGTATGTGGGACTATCATTATCAACCTTACATCTTTTGGTATTCACACTATGAATATGTGTAACATCACGTTCGAGATTAAATAAGAATAAACCATTGACCAGCAGGGCATGACCATAAAACATATCTCTCATATAAATAGAACAACCATTATTCTCGAATTTAAATGAGTAGCCATCTCATATTAAACAAGATCCTGATACAATGTTCATGCTCAAAGCTGGCACTAAATAACAATTATTGAGGTTTAAAACTAATCCCGTAGGTAAATGTAGAGGTAGCGTGCCGACGGCGATCACATCGACCTTGGAACCATTCCCGACGCGCATCGTCACCTCGTCCTTCGCCAGTCTCCGCTTATTACGCAGCTCCTGTTTTGAGTTACAAATATGAGCAACCGCACCGGTATCAAATACCCAGGAGCTACTACGAGTACTGCTGGTAAGGTACACATCAATAACATGTATATCACATATACCTTTGGTGTTGCCGGCCTTCTTGTCTGCTAAGTACTTGGGGCAGTTCCGCTTCCAATGACCACTTCCCTTGCAATAAAAACACTCAGTCTCGGCCTTGGGTCCATTATTTGGCTTCTTCCCAGCAGCTTGCTTACTGGGCGCGGAAACTCCCTTGCCGTCCTTCTTGAAGTTCTTTTTACCCTTGCCTTTCTTGAACTTAGTGGTTTTATTCACCATCAACACTTGATGTTCCTTTTTGATTTCCACCTCCGCTGATTTCAGCATTGAATATACGTCGGGAATGGTCTTTTCCATCCCCTGCATATTGAAGTTCATCACAAAGCTCTTGTAGCTAGGTCGGAGCGACTGAAGGATTCTGTCAACGACCGCATCATCCGGGAGATTAACTCCCAGCTGAGACAAGCGGTTGTGCAACCCAGACATTTTGAGTATGTGCTCGCTGATGGAACTATTCTCCTGCATCTTACAACTGTAGAACTTGTCGGAGACTTCATATCTCTCGACCCGGGCATGAGCTTGGAAAACCATTTTCAGCTCTTGGAACATCTCATATGCTCCGTGTTTCTCAAAACGCTTCTGAAGCCCCGGTTCTAAGCTGTAAAGCATGTCGCACTGAACCAGGGAGTAATCATCAACACGGGACTGTCAAGCATTCATAACGTCTTGGTTTGCTAGGGGTGGTGCTTCAAGGACATATGCTTTCTTGGCAGCTATGAGGATGATCCTCAAGTTCCGAACCCAGTCCGTATAGTTGCTACCATCGTCTTTCAGCTTGGTTTTCTCTAGGAACGCGTTGAAGTTGAGGACAACATTAGTGTGGGCCATTTGATCTACAAGACATATTGTAAAGATTTTAGACTAAGTTCATCTAATCAAATTATTTAATGAACTCCCACTCAGATAGACATCCCTCTAGTCATCTAAGTGATACATGATCCGATTCAACTAGGCCGTGTCCGATCATCACGTGAGACGGACTAGTCATCATCGGTGAACATCTTCATGTTGATCGTATCTTCTATACGACTCATGTTCGACCTTTCGGTCTTCCGTGTTCCAAGGCCATGTATGTACATGCTAGGCTCGTCGAGTCAACCTAAGTGTTTTGCGTGTGTAAATCTGGCTTACACCCGTTGTATGCAAACGTTAGAACCTATCACACCCGATCATCACGTGGTGCTTCGGAACAATGGACCTTAGCAACGGTGCACAGTTAGGGAGAACACTTTCTTGAAATTATTGCGAGGGATCATCTTATTTATGCTACCGTCGTTCTAAGCAAATAAGATGTAAAACATGATAAACATCACATGCAATCAAATAGTGACATGATATGGCCAATATCATTTTGCTCCCTTTGATCTCCATCTTCGGGGCGCCATGATCATCGTCGTCACCAGTATGAAACCATGATCTCCATCATCATGATCTCCATCATCGTGTGTTCGTGAAGTTGTCTCGTCAACTATTACTTCTACTACTACGGCTAACGGTTAGCGATAAAGTAAAGTAATTACATGACATATAAGTTGACACGCAGGTCATAAATAAATTAAGACAACTCCTATGGCTCCTACCGATTGTCATACTCATCGACATGCAAGTCGTGATTCCTATTACAAGAACATGATCAATCTCATACATCACATATATCATTCATCACATCCTTTTGGCCATATCACATCACACGGCATATCCTGCAAAAAAAGATAGACGTCCTCTAATTGTTGTTGCAAGTTTTTACGTGCCGCTATAGGTTTCTAGCAAGAACGTTTCTTACCTACGCCAAAACCACAACGCGATATGCCAATTTCTATTTACCCTTCATAAGGACCCTTTTCATCGAATCCGATCCGACTAAAGTGGGAGAGACAGACACCCGCTAGCCACCTTATGCAACTAGTGCATGTGAGTCAGTGGAACTAGTCTCACGTAAGCGTACGTGTAAGGTCGGTCCGGGCCGCTTCATCCCACGATGTCGCCGAATCAAGATAATACTAGTAACACCAAGTAAATTGACAAAATCGACGCCCACAACAACTTGTATTCTACTCGTGCATAGAAACTACGCATAGACCTAGCTCATGATGCCACTGTTGGGGATTGTAGCAGAAATTTAAAATTTTCTACGCATCACCAAGATCAATCTATGGAGTCATCTAGCAACGAGAAGGAGAGGAGTGCATCTACATACCCTTGTAGATCGCGAGCGGAAGCGTTCAAGACAACGGGGTTGATGGAGTCGTACTCGTCGTGATCCAAATCACCGAAGCTCCTAGCGCCGAACGGACGGCACCTCCACGTTCAACACACGTACGGAGCGAGGACGTCTCCCGCGCCTTGATCCAGCAAGGAAGGAGGGAGAGGTTGAGGAAGAGGGCTCCAATAGCAGCACGACGGCGTGGTGGTGGTGGAGCAGCAGTACTCCGGCAGGGCTTCGCCAAGCTCTTGCGGAGGAGGAGAGGTGTTGGGGAGGGGAGGGGCTGCGCCTTGGATGTGGTGTGTAGCCCTCCCCTTGCCCCTCTATTTATAGGGGAAGGAGGAAGGGGGCTGGCCCCCTCTAGATGAGATCTAGAGGGGGGGCGGCGGCCAAGGGGAGGTGGCTTGGCCCCCAAGCAAGGCGGCGCCCCCTTAGGGTTTCCCCCCCAACCCTAGGCGCATGGGCCCAAGGGGGGATGCACCCAGCCCATGTAGGTATGGTTCCCTTTCCTCTACTGCGCATTAGGCCCTCCGAGAGAAGTGGCCCCTCCCGGTGGACCCCCGGAACCCCTCCGGTGGCCCCGGTACAATACCGATATGCCCCCGAACCTTTCCGGTGACCGTATGACAACTTCCTAGATATAAATCTTCACCTCCGGACCATTCCGGAACTCCTCGTGACGTCTGAGATCTCATCCGGGACTCCGAACAACATTCGGTAATCACATACAAGTCTTCCTAATAACCCTAGCGTCATCGAACCTTAAGTGTGTAGACCCTACGGGTTGGAGAACCATGCAGACATGACCGAGACAACTCTTCGGCCAATAACCAACAGCTGGATCTGGATACCCATGTTGGCTCCCACATGTTCCACGATGATCTCATCGGATGAACCATGATGTCGAGGATTCAAGCAATCCCGTATACAATTCCCTTTGTCAGTCGGCACGTTACTTGCCCGAGATTCGATCGTCGGTATCCCAATACCTCGTTCAATCTCGTTACCGGCAAGTCAATTTACTCGTTCCATAATGCATGATCCCGTGACCAACTACTTAGTCACACTGAGCTCATAATGATGATGCATTACCGAGTGGGCCCAGAGATACCTCTCCGTCATACGGAGTGACAAATCCCAGTCTCGATTCATGCCAACCCAACAGACACTTTCGGAGATACCTGTAGTGCACCTTTATGGCCACCCAGTTACGTTGTGACGTTTGGTACACCCAAAGCACTCCTACGGTATCCGAGAGTTGCACAATCTCATGGTCTAAGGAAATGATACTTGACATTCAGAAAAGCTCTAGCAGACGAACTACACGATCTTGTGCTATGCTTAGGATTGGGTCTTGTCCATCACATCATTCTCCTAATGATGTGATCCCATTATCAATGACATCCAATGTCCATGGTCAGGAAACCGTAACCATCTATTGATTAACGAGCTAGTCAACTAGAGGCTCACTAGGGACATGTTGTGGTCTATGTATTCACACATGTATTACGATTTCCGGATAACACAATTATAGCATGAACAATAGAAAATTATCATGAACAAGGAAATATAATAATAACCATTTTATTATTGCCTCTTGGGCATATTTCCAACAGTCTCCCACTTGCACTAGAGTCAATAATCTAGTTACATTGTGATGAATCGAACACCCATAGAGTTCTGGTGTTGATCATGTTTTGCTCGAGGGAGAGGTTTTGTCAACGGATTTGCGATCTGGACTTGATGTTTTAATGATATGGTTGGGTTTTACCTTAATGATCTTTAGTAGTTGCGTATGCTTGCTAGAGTTCCAATCATAAGTGCATATGATCCAAGAAGAGAAAGTATGTTAGCTTATGCCTCTCCCTCATATGAAATTGCAATGACGACTATCGGTCTTGTTAACAATTGCCTAGGACAATTCCGCACATCGACCCATCATTATTCCACACTCGCTATTTATAATATTTAGTAATATATTATAACTTTATGATAACAACACCTACTTTCATATTTTAGCTCTATGATATCATGCAAAGTTATCCTCTTCATAACCACAACGTAGTTTTATTTCTCGTTTCTAGTTGGAAGCAAACGTTCGGTTTACGTAGAGTCGTATCAGTGGCAGATAGGACTTGAGAGAATATTGATCTTACCTTTAGCTCGTTGTGGGTTCGACACTCTATACTTATCACTTCCACCATTGGCAATTTCTACGATGATTCCCTACACTTGGGGATTATCAAGCTCTTTTCTGGCACCGTTGCCGGGGAGCAATAGTGTGGGGTTGATATTCTCGTGTGTGCTTGTTTGCTTTCTTCACTAAGTAGATTTTGTTTTTCCTTCTTTGTTTTTGTTTAGTTGTGGGTGAAACATACAATTTTTTTAAAATAATGGAAATACAAAAAATTACTTGCCTCTCATACCTAAAAAGTTTTTCAATAAGAGAAGTGATTGGAAGGTTATGCATTGGAGAAATGAGGGTCGACCTTGAACACTTGTGTTCATGCTCATGGAAACAATGTAAAACAATTCATGGAAGCTTCTCTTAAAATAATTATCCCCTTGTATATATACATTGTATTATAAAAATAATGTTCCAAGCCTTGGTTTTAGGATGATTAGATTGCTTGTTTACTTTGTGCAGTACAAAAACAGAAAATTTGGCTGTAGCGTGTGATTTTACATTTTTTACTGGAAAGTCAAATTGGTCTGAAACTTTTTGCACATTACTTTTGTACAAATTTTTTAAATTTTCATGTATTTTTAGAAGTTTTTGGAGTTACAGAAGTTTACTAAACTTCCATATTACTACAGACTGTCCTGTTTTTGACAGATTCTGTTTTCTATGAGTTGTTCGCTTATTTTGATGAATCTATGGGTAGTATCGGGGGGTATGAACCATGGTGAAGTTGGAATACAATAGATATAGTTCTAATATGAAATTGGAATAAGTTTGCAACAGTACCTAAAGGTAGTGATTTGCTTTATTACACTAACAGATCTCACAAAGTTTTGTTAAAGTTTTGTGCGGATGAAGTGTTCGAAGATCGAGGAGCGACCAATATGAGAAGAATAAATAAAGGCAAGAGCTCAAGATTGGGGATGCCCAAGGCACCCCAAGTAAATATTTCAAGGATACTCAATCATCTAAGCTTGGGGATGCCCTGGCTGGCATCCCATCTTTCTTCTTCAACAATTATCGGTATATCTCAGTTTTTGTTTTGTTCACATAATTTGTGTCCTTTGTGTTTTTGTTTTTTCCTTTAAGAACCATGCTAGTATGAGATAGACCTTTATTGATAAATGTAATACTTCATGTGCTTCACTTATATATTTTAAGTATGATCTTATAGATTTCCTCGTTTTGCTTCACTTATATCTTTTAAGTATGATCTTATAGAATTGCTCTTTGTGCTTCACTTAAATCTTTTGAGTATGGTTTTATAGAATGCTTCGTGTGCTTCACTTATATATTTTGAGCTTGGATATTGGTTTGTCTATATTAATTGTAGAATGCTCCATGAACTTCAATTATATCTTTTGGAGTATGAATAATACTATCATCTAAAGTGGATTTAGAATAAGTTTGCTCCCACTATCCTGAATGAGAAATTTTTTGCTTATGTGAAGACTAGTAAAATTTGTATGCTTGTAGATCATGAACAAAATGCTTTCTATGCTGGTTATATTGTTGAACTCATTCGTGATGCTACTGAAAATTATTATGAGGGAGGAATACATGTTTGTAGGAGTTGCAATAATATCAAGTTTCCTCTCTATGTACTTAAAGTTTCGAAGTTATACTTGTTTTGCCTTCCTATGCTAGTTGATTCGTGTTCCCATAAATTGTGTGCTCAAAAAATCCCTAGGAATAGGAAGTGGGTTAGTTTTAAATGTTCTAGTCATATTCTTCATGATGCTCTCTTTATGATTCAATTCTTATCTTTTATGTGAGCATCACTGAAATCATCATGCCTAGCTAAAAGGCATTAAAGAAAAGCGCTTGTTGGGAGACAAACCAATATTTACCCTTACTATTTTTGTGTGTTTACATGATTAAGATACTGTAGTAATCATTTTTATAGCTTTTGTTTCAATAAAGTGCCAAGTAAGACCTTTGGGAACACTTGGGTGAAAGTTAATGTGATATTGCTGTAAAAAACAGAAACTTTGCGCTCACGAGATTAGCTGTCATTTTTTTTACAGAAGAGTGAAATTGAGTTGATTATTTTTGCAGAAGATTAATAGACAAACTCCTCACGTCCACCAATTTATTTCATAATTTTTTGAGTGGCAGAAGTATGGTTGCTGTTCAGATCATTACAGACTGTTCTGTTTCTGACAGATTCTGTTTTCATTGCATAGTTTGCTTGTTTTCTAGTTTCTATGGCTTGTATTTCTCAATATAAATTGTAGAAATGATAGGGTACAGTAGGAATTGTGTGAGAACAATTATGAACCTTGTCTTTGACAGTACAAAAGTGAATGGTTTACTCTTTATCATACTAACCTATCTCACAAAGTTCCGTTAAGTTTTGCGTGATTGAAGTTTTCAAGATTTGGGTGAGATATCGATATGAGGAGAATAAGGAGTGAAAAGACCCTAAGATTGGGGATTCCCAAGGCACTCCAAGGTAATATTCAAGGAAGACTCAAGCACCTAAGCTTGGGGATGCCCCGGAAGGCATCCCCTCTTTCGTCTGCAAAACTATCGGTATACCCTACTCGGAGCTATATTTTTATTCGTCACATGATATGTGTTTTTCTTGGAGAGTATTTTAAATTTTACTTGCTGTTTGAATAAAATCTTTGGATCTAAAATCTTGAATGAAAAAGAATCCTCCCATGGCGGTTTAATTATTTGACTACTCAGTATTCTTCACTTATATATTTTTGAAGTAGTTTGTCATTTACTCACGTGCTTCACATATATCTTATGCGAATGAATTTCAAACACCAGGGCACCGTTGATTGCCGGAAAAACATTGAGATTCCTGGTTTTTAAATTCTAGTAAATCTAAAACTCATCTGAAATTCATGAAACTTGGCATGCTATCATGGAGCGGCATCAACATGTCGTGGTAATTTTTTTTGCCCCATTTGGGTATATGCTTCTCACAAACCGGAGATTCTCACAACAAGCATGATGGTTTTTGGTGATTTTCGGTAGGGAATGCCACACCTTTGGGGACGGAAGGTTATCCATTGCCTCTTATTGCTTTCAATTTTTTTCTCTCGTGTCAACATAGAATAACAGGAGTGTTGTGTGAATTTTTTTGATTTTTCGGGGTTCGTTTGGACATTTTTATGCATTTATGTGCATAATTCAATTTTGAACTACATGTGCATGCTCCAGTCCATATAAATTGGTTGAAAAATCAAATCTGTGTCCTTGGGTGCATACTTAGGTCCCATGCAAGAAATGGGAATTAATTTCAAACACTAGGGCACCGTTGATTGCCGGCAAAACATTGAGATGCCTGGTTTTTTAAATTCTAGTAAATCTAAAACTCGTCTGAACTTCATGAAACTTGGCATGCTATCATGGAGCAGCATCAACATGCCGTAGTAATTTTTTTGTCCCATTTGGGTATATGCTTCTTACAAACCGGCACTACAAAAAAATACACTTCTGTGATGATACGTGTTTGTCACAGTAGGTCGCTTTTTTGTCATGCGTGTACATCCATGACAAATTTATGACAGAATCAAGATAGTCATACCTGTGATGTCGTAGAAGTGTTCCATGACATTACCAAAATTATCATCACGGAAGTGTCCACTTCCATGACGATAAATCGCGCGTCACAGAAGTGCTTTCATCAAGGGTGACCGACACGTGGCATCCACCGTAACGGAACGCCGTTAAGCTATCGGGTCGGGTTTTGGATCCGATAACCTGTTAACAGCCCCGACCAATGGGGATTTTCCATGTGTAAAATCATCATTGGCTAGAGGAAACACGTGTCGGCTCATCGTCGGGACAGATGTCATCCACTCACTGGACAGAAGGCGCCTATGATACGTCGACACATGGCACGGCCCAACAAGTTTAAATGGGCCAGCCCAACTAAAGGCCCACAAGATTTTGCGGACCATAATGGGCCGGCCCAGCTAAAGGCCCACAAGATTTTGCGGGCCATAATGGGTTGGCCCAGGTAAAGGCCCACAATATTTTTGTGTGCCATAATGGGCCGGTCCAGGTAAAGGCCCACAAGATTCTTGTGGGTCATAATGGGCCGACCCAGCTAAAGGCCCACGAGATTTCGCCGACATTAATGGGCCGGCCCAGCTGTAGGCCCACAAGATTTTGAGGACCCTAGTAGGCCGGCCCATTAACTGGTAGCCATGTTTTGGGCCAAATGTCGGCCCATATTTGATCCGGTCCATTAATGGCCTGCCACGCTCCGGGCCTAATAGTGGCCTATATGAGATCCGGCCGGTTAAAAGCTTACCATGTTCTGGGCCAAATTACGGCCCAGATCAGGTCCGACCCTTTAAGAGGCTTTGGGCTCAATCAGATTCGGCCCGTCAACTAGACACTATGCTTTTGGGCCCACTTGCTAAAGGCCCACTTAGTAATTCAGCCTGATATTAGTTTTGGCCTGTTAAGGGCACGTTTAACATTTCGGCCCTATATTAATTTCGGCCTGTTAAAAGCCTGTCATATAGTTGGGCCTAACTACGGCCCGGTTTGCATCCGGCCTGCTCGCAGTCGATATCTGATTGGGCCAAACAAGGACCCAGACAATTTTGGCCTGTTAAAAGCCTATGATTTGATTCGCACAATCATGGGCCGGGGTTCATTTTGGGCTGCTGCGTAACTAGTAAGAATTAAGAACAAACCTGCTCTATACAATAAAGAAATTACGGCATAGTAACTAAGAATAGACCTACACTACACAATAAAGGATTTAAGGTATATTACATCCACTGGGCATCAAAGTTCGCCACCAGTGATCATAAAGCGCAACGAAGAAGCAGATTACAAAAACTGGGCACCATTGCAGCGTAACAAAATAATACCGAACCGAGACCACTTCCAAGACAGTTCAAGAAAGGTTAGCCTTGCGGGGGAACTGCTGCACAAGCTGCTGAGCAAGGCTGTGAGACCGGCCTAGCATGTCGGTCATAGCTTCCAGGTGTAGCTGTTTAGCGATGAGGTTCTCATTGGTGTTCTCCACAATCTTTCTTAGAGATAGGACTTCAAGTCGAAGTTGAGTTGCAGAATGCCTTTCTGCTAGAACTTGGGACTGAAGAAGTCGAACTGATTCAGACAACGAATTATGTGAGCTTGTTTGACTGTTAGTCTCAAGTAACTTGAACACTGCATCAAGACAAGACTTTGGGGTTGTCTCGCTATCTTCAAGATGTTTTGCCTTCTTTGCTGCAATATATGTCGGGTTTGTCTCACAGCCTTCAGTAGACTTGTGCATGCCATCAGGCATATCACCCTGAAACAAAGCAGAGAGATGACATGTTTTGCACGTGTATAAACAAAGATGATAACTGTTCTGTCAATTCTATCCAATTTCAAATTAGAAAATAAAGAGTATGTTCAAAATATCAATAGCATAATTTGGCATTGTTCATAATGCGGGGAGCTTCACCACACTACTGGATTACCATGTCAACATAACAAGCATAGATGAAGGGCAAAGAAAATCATTGTATCTATTTTGGATAATGTGCATGGCATGTTGTTCATATCATCAGCCACATCAGTAAGATAAAACAGGAGATGACAAGGTGCAAACGTTGGCTGCTTCACCACACATTGGATTATAGATCCACAAAAACAAGCATACATATAGGAGTATTAAGTAATGTGCATGGTATGAATAAGGAATTTGGTTTTACAAGTAAAACTTAGAACTTACGGTTCTTACGAACATGCATTTTGGTAGAAACAGCAAACTAAACAGCAGTAAACGATAGGGAGTATGAGCAAATTAAATAGCAGTTGAGGATAAACGCTTTAGAAGGACTGACTTACATTAACAGTTAACACCGGCTTTATAATGCCCTTCTCCATGGAAAGGGAAGGATAACTCAAGAATTTCAGCACAGAATCTTCTTCATAAGCATTGCCTGTACTCTACATTTTGTAGAGAGTAATTATAGATATGATAATACTGGGAGGGATAGAGGATAATGAAGATAAGATGTAGATTGATGCTACATAATCAACTACCAATCCCTGGAAGTACAACCGTTACAGGACAAAATGTACTGACAAGAGCAATGGGCTACACTTCTGCACTGGCATTGTCTGTGTATTCTACTTGTTGGTAATATTAAATATAGATCTGATATTTTTTAGTAAATGGTGGGCGAGGGAGATAAGATGCAGAATGCTACAAAATGAACCAATCCCTCTTCCCATAATACAAGAGTGTTTTGAACATTGGTGTACTGTACAAAACGTTCTTATATTATGGGACGGAGGGAGTAGCTGTTAATGTAAGTACAGTGATAGACCACATTCAGTCCTTACAAGAGGACTGCAGAGCTAAACCTCCTCAAAAGCATTGGGTTGATTCTAAATTTATGTAAGAGTCCATACAGATCTTATAATGTCCACCAAATGGATGATTACGAGGCTAACATGTGCATTGATGCTACATAATCAAACAACTATGAATGTAAGTATGGTCATACAGGGCAAGAGGTACTCACAAGAGCAATGCAGTGTGCAGTATAGTTGCGAGATTCTGTGGTCCCTTGAGAACGAATGTTCTTCTGCTAACAGTTTTCGTACAAGTGAGACATTAAGGCAAATGCAGAAATGTAGTTCAAATTGTGATGTGATATCATAGACAGTACCTTACGCTGCAGCCGAGACCAATGTGTAACAAGATTATTCTAGTCACCGTCGGATAAATGTAGCACCGGAGACTTCACAGAAATTTCATTCAGAGGCTTGCCATCGAAGTGCGCTTGCCTCAGGTAGGAACGATACTTCATCAACGAGTGCTTGAAAAGCGCAACCAACCTTTGCTCGTCATCACAATCCAGTTTGCGCCTCACCTATTTAAAAGAATGAAATCTTGTGTCTTCTGTCAGCAGAAACATATGCAGTAATGACCATGAATAACATTAGTACATTACTTACGCGTAAGTTGCGGAGGAAGACTGGAAATTGTTCTGTGTCTGTGGTATAATCTTTCCATGAAGGAAAGATGCGCACAAAGTTCCTGACAACAACATAAGCTTTGTCTTCTAAACTGGGAAGAAATGGAATAGGGGTCCTATTTGCTGCAATTGGGGCTCTCTCTGGTTCAAAAAGGGATTTGGCAACTGGATTTGGTGTACTCTTTGCTGGAATGAGGGTTTTGCGTCGTAGAGCTGGTGCTATGTCAACTGGCATAATCATATTGTTTGCTACAGTTTGGGGTCTGTTGAGTTGGGGCATCAGAAATGACCAGTGTAGTAGGACTAGAGTCTGCTAGAGTTGGGGTATTTTGTGGGTCAGGTGATATTGCAACTACACCTAATGGGCTATTTGATTTATCAGGTGCCACTACCTTTTCCAAATACTTTGCTTGTGCTCCTCCATGATCAGCAATCGCCCTCTTCCTTTTGAACGACTGATACACAAGAACATCATTTGAATGGATAAATATGGTATGATGACAGATGGAATATGTACTAAAAATGGATAGGCAGGGCGTATTCACATACACGATGTGTAAACTAAGCTAATGGCAGTTCAACAAAGTAGAAGCAATGCAAAGCATCAGTTGCAAGATATGTGCGAGCAATGTAAGCTTGGAAAGTTAGAGCAAGTACCTTGATGGGTGAATAAGATAGGGCATCTTCCTCTGACTCCTCCACTAGGGAGCTACATTGACTTAGGTCTCCCTCTAGCTCAGAATCACTGTTAGGATCATATTCTGAGCATGAATCTGTATGTGGAGTGTGTTTGCATTGCATTGCATCCAGACTTGATTTCAGTCCCTTAATGCCAAGTTTGACAGCCATGGCATTGTTCTGCTTTATTCTTTTCATGCGCGCAAGCTCATAATCATTATGATGCTGTTCAGAATCTGAGATTCATGAAAACATAAAAAGTAGTCAGATTATCTATGGAATGCATTGCAGTTTCAACTCGGAGAGTGTCTCCCTATAAACCCTTGCATATGCAAAGTTCACCTCCCCAACCATGTTGACCAGACCACACACAGAGATACACACCCGAGCGGCGAACATGCATTTTCGAAAATAATTTAGGAACATTTAGCTGACCAATTAAACAACTCTGTTTGAATAATATCATATTCGTATTTGAACAACTAAGCTTGTTTAGCTTGATGGGTGGAGCAGTGTTATTATGACACGAAGCATGTATTCTGATCGTATAGTGATCATAAAAGGGGGAAACTCTAAGAATATATTTTTTAGCAAAAGAGGGTTTCCCCTCTGATTTCTATTAAAGAAACCACCACGGAACCAACATCATCAATTAAACCCTAAGCATGATCAATTAAACCGTATTATGGCTGTGCCATGGCAGATTTGAAGCTGCAAACCGGAGAAATGATATTTAGCATCCATTGTTTTCTTCGAACTAAGAACTAAATTCTAAGGGCTGAAAAGAAAGTAGAGTAACCAAGTTAAGATCTATTTTCTGGTTGAGATCAAAAAGTTGAGGAGATATGAAGTACCACCTCTTTTGTGGCGCCGTGTAGGCATCGGGGTTGCGATGGCTGTCGGTGGCGTTGAAGCAGATCTGTGACGGTAGACGGGTGCATCGGGGGATAAGTCCCGTTGCGGTGGAAGAGAAGGTCGTGTGAGCGTCCCCGGCAAAGAGGACGACAGCGCCGATGAAGCGAGAGGACGTGATGCAAGGCTATTGGTCCGTCGCCGTGGATGAGAAACGTCCATCTCTAGCAGTGGATGACGCGGTCTTGGTAGGTGCTCCGGCATGGTGGAGGACAGTGGCGATGGATGTGGTGGAGGACGGTGGCGATGGATGGGGTGGCGGACGGAGGCTGGTATGGGAATGGGGTGTTCTAGCGCGAACGGTGTATGAATGGGAAAATGGAGGGAGAGGTACGGGGAACCATGTTTTTGGGACGCGTCTGTCTGAAATATGGGAAAGTTACGAACTTATCTCCCGTTTCAAATTTGGACGTCTCGTCGGTTGGGGATAGGACGGTAATCTCGCATCTCCCAAATATTTGCTGGTAACTATTTCGGGTGAGGAGAGGGTGTTTTGCCGCCCACGGTTGGTGCCCACGGTGTATGAACGGGGCTGACAAGTAGGGCGGTTGTGTCACGTCTGATGGAAGTTACACATCTGCCCCTATTTAAAATATTAGCCTACATCTATTTCGGACGAGGAGAGGGTGTTTTGCCGCCCACCATGTATGAATGGGGAATGGAGGGAGAAACAGAGGTCTTTCGGACGAGCTTGAATCAAATGAGTTTTGCCACCCATGTTTGATGCCCACCATGTCAGAATGGGCTCAGAGGCGGTCGTGTCATGTCTAATTGAAGTTACTAACCTACCCCTATTTAGAGCAGTGGAAATCGGGCCGATGGATTGTCCGTGTAATGGGTAGACAGTAATTTCCATCTCCCAAACACTTGGCTTCGGGCAGCCGATGTGGGAGTGGACATTTTGCTGTTTCTTTCGAATTTTGGGACAATAAGCATCCACGTTTACCCTGGCAACTAAATTCGAATCCATTGTGCATTCCTATATGAATCTTTATAAATCAATCTATGTGTTTTTATATATCTTCAAAAGGACGACAAAGATGTATTCCACTGTCATATATGAATATGGTTTACAAATGCCGATACTCAAATTCAAAAACTAGAATCCATTTTAAGGTGAATTCGAATATTTGGAATACTTCATGTCCAACTCAAATGTCACACGCAGCATAATGTGTACTCCCATTTATATATGTACACAAGCGATGTATCAAGATTCAAATACCGAGTCAATCAACCAAGAATGTACGGAACTAACAGACATATAAACACTTATAGAGTATATGGATCAATAATATCAACTAACATACATAAGCCAGGCCGCTGTACTTTATTTTGGCTACAACAACATCCTTTTTTTAGCCAGCATCTTGGCCCTTTCCGATGTGTGCCACTTATGGTCCATCTATACTACTATTGCTGAATGCACATTCAGCCCGATTGGCATATTTGTAGGTCTGGCACAACAATCCAAATGAAATGTCTCCGAGTCTTATCAATTAATACAGACTTGTGCTCAAATAAAATTACAAACAAAAAAACAATTATTAGATGATCTCTAAAACAAATGGTTTGATTGATTACATGAACAGACAACACAAAGGTTATTCAACTATGGAAAGAACATTTCACCTATGATTTACCAAGTAGGAATTTAATTTCCTTTTTTCCTTCAGGACCTTAACAATCTAGTCAGTCTCAGCTTGCTTCGTTTTGAAATCCACCAAATATTTAATGGTTGTCTTGAGTACTGCTTGTGATTGTGCTGTTTGCTTCCTCAACATGTCAACTTCATCTCTAAGTGCAGAAGCAGAATCTCTTTCTACCACTAGTTTAGCCTCTAGAGCATCAGCAGTTGGCAATTCATAATGCACGATTGGGCCGGTACCACTGTTGTGGGATGATGCAACGTCCATGGGGACCTCGCTCTTTGATCTTGGGCTAACCTGTTTTGCCATTAAAGTTTGGATTCAGAAAAGTTGAAGTTAGCAAAACATCTCAACTAGGAGTTATAACAGCAAACCAGTTAAACAAACAAGGAATTAAAGAGTTTCAATTAGATGCTAAAAAGTAGTTATTAACATCATTGTAACCCGCAGTTGCAGCAGCAAAGCAGTTAAACAAACAAGTAGATATTTAAGTTAAGGCAAACAGGTAATTCTTAACAGTAAGTATCAAACACATAGATAGGCGCAGTCTACAATATGATTAACAGGCTGTGCCATTATGTAATCAGTAGCAAACTAAATTAAGCCAAGCAACGTAATTGAACAATTTTGCAATAAGTGGCTAACTAAAATTCCGAGAAGCAGGTAACTGAACTTACGCTAGTTCTTTGTACAGGCACACTGCAACCTCTTTTTCGCTTACAATGTTGTACGAAGGAGTCCATGGCATCAATTGCTTGGATACGCAGTCCCAATACTTCTTTCTTCCCACACTGCATGGGTAAGTCGAATGGTTAATCTGGTAAGATGGTGCGTCCTTGATATGTTATATGAGGACGTGTAGTCAGACTAGTTTTAGCGAAACACATCACACTGGCTTTTACTGTATATTTCATGCGATTACTTTTGGCATATCAAGATCTAGGCAATCTACAATAGGATGAAAAGACTGGCATCCTTCACATTATTGGCGAACTCAGTTCATAGAAACAAGCAATTCAACCATTCTGTGGGTAAATCAAAAGCGCCACTGGAATATTTTTCACTATCCAATCATACATGCAAAAAGGGGGCGACGCCACCATAGGGGCTGGTATGGGAAGCCGCCTCAGATGGCTGGAAAGTGTGCACCTATTTTGAGTCGTCCAGGTTGGCCCATGCTAGTTTTGTTCGTCCCAACGCACGAGCAGGCAATGTAAAAAATGAAGAAAAATGTTTCAATTTGGATGGGCCAATAACATAAGTGTAAGGCAGGCCCTATAGCAGGCTCGCGGCCCAAACGAGCGCCTCCCATACCGAGTGACACCAGGAAAAATCCCAATTCATTTGCTCCAGCCTCCAGTCTGGTTCGCTCCTAACCTAGCCGC
The DNA here is from genome assembly GCF_056163025.1 of Triticum urartu. Lineage (NCBI taxonomy): Eukaryota > Viridiplantae > Streptophyta > Magnoliopsida > Poales > Poaceae > Triticum > Triticum urartu. The sequence goes on from NC_141879.1 coordinate 652,514,237, forward strand.
CACTGGACATACCGACACAGCACTTCCTCGCGCCCTCGTTGGAGGGCGGTCGCCGGGCTTCAAGCGAACGGAAGGACAAGAAGATGAAGATCCAACCCTGGGTGTAGCCTGTGGGAGGCAGCGGCGGCAACACGGGCATGGTATCGAGCTTGCGCAAACGGACAGTCACATCTTGCAAGAGTAGCATGCGCAACGAGCAGGTACATCACATCCCTGATTATATCTAATTCAACTCTTCAATTTCTGGCCAATAGTTAAACCTGACGGTGTTGTAAAACTGCTTGTATGTAGGGAATCTATGAGAAAATGAAACCAATTTCTACTTATTTATAACTCCCCCAATCAATACTGAACTGACTGAATCTGATGTATCTAATCAAGTTTCCGGTGCAAACATACAAGCTCATGTTGTTCTTGAGCCTGAAGTGTCTAATGAACAGACTGGTAATGAAGGATTTGATGCAAACATTTTACATGCTCCTGGTGATGAACATATAGTGTCTAATGAGGAATCTAATGCAAGCATTTTGCAAGCTCATTGAAGGATTTAGTGTCTAATGATGATCTGCTATGTTGAGAGAGACAGAGATTTGCAGGCATTGATGACAAGCAAATTATAGTTCATTTTCATAGCTTGAGGAAACGTCGAGGTCATCTACCAGAAAGTCCCCGTATCATGACAACATAGCATAAATACTTTTCTAATCTGTTGTTTGAAACTATTGACATACTTGTGCAGGATAGATATATTGATATGCAGTTTGCGCACTGGATATACGTGCAATTACACTTCGATATTTTCAGCCAAAGAACGAATAATTCAAGCAGGTACAGACCATGTTTGTAGTCCTTGTACACCATGTTGCATTTTGTGGTTTTTGGTGCTCGCATCGTTTAGTGTTTATAATATGAACTACTTTGGATCATTAGCTGGTTTTCAAAGTGCATGTAGCTTCACATTTCTCAAGTTATGTTGATTTCCGGAGTGCAAGTGCCTTCGTATTTTTTAAGTTAAATGTTCGCCCCTGGTAACTTGAATTCGTGGATCAGCCACTGCACACAAATCATACACGAATCCCAGTATGAATTAAATGAAATGCAGGGACTTACGCTAGCTCGTTGTACAGGCTCACTGCAGCTCTGCTTGCGCTTGGGATGTTCCATGTACAAGTCCATGTTACCACTTGCTTGGATGTGCAGGCCTTGTGCTCCTTGCATCCCCCTCTGCATTTTTGACACGGCGAATGGTTGATCAAATAATAGGAATCGACCTTGATGCTATACCGGAGGACAGATACTTACAAGGTTATACGGGTGTGCAGGATGTGTACCAGATCCCGTAGCGCTCATGCTTCGCTAAAATATAGATTTGCTTGTTTCAGATGATATCTCCAGAAGAAATAAGAGTTAAGGTCAGAGTTGCATAGGCGTGTAAGCTAAGAGAGCAGTGAAAGGATATCCAAACATTGTCGGAACAATGCACAAGGGAGTGATGTGTGGATACCTAGTTCGTGCCGGTGTTTGGGCATCCTCTCCTAGCTAGAGTGCGGGTCACTTCAGAGCCGTTGAGGGTGATGCGCTGGCATTGGCTGGCCGTGCACGGATGCGGATCTTGAGTGGCAGCGGAGCGCTACGATGCGGTGGACGAGACCGTTGGTGAAGCCCCAACGGCCTCAAGGGGCGGAGGTGCGACGATGTGCCCGGTGAAGTAGCCCCGGTGAGCTGGGAGACGTCGTCGGTGAAGCGCACCTGATGTAGTGGAACTCGGTGTCTGTGAGGCACATCGGTTGCAGCGGCCGACGTTGTCGGTGGACCACCCGGTGCGGTGGACGAGGGCGTAGACGAGGTAGCTCCGGTGCGGTGGTGAAGCGCGACCGTCGTCTTCGTCGTCGTCGTCCGGCACAGACGTGGGGAACGATGGGGAAAGAGATGAGACGAGGGGCGATTCGAGGGTTGGCGGCGAATTAGGGATTTGAGCAATCTGGGCGCGGAAGGGGACGGTGGAGAAGAGAGATTTTGCAGGGCTGGAATTGGGGCCGTCAGATATTTCAATCCGAAACGTGGAAGCCGAACTTATATTGTCGTCGTCCTTTTTGGGGGGGAGAGGGGTGGGTGGCTGGGTGCTACGCGTCCGTCCGACACAGCGACCACCCCGACAGGACTATGCTTCGGTGCCTTAAGGCACATGCCTTTGTGTCCATGTCATATGGGCCCAACATGTGGCTGGCCCACATGTCAGTGACCCAAAGGCAGTTGCCTTTAAGGCACCGAAGCAGTGTCCACCCCGACACGACCCTAGTTTGTCTGGTGCGCCTACATTTGAGAATGCAAACGAATCTTCTTTCATTTGCAAACGAATCTGTATGTATTACCATGCCCGTGTTTTCCTTGCAATAATTAGTCATTCGAAATGAGATACTCCATCCGTTCACTTTTGTAAGTCGTTTCAGACAACTTAAAATGAACTGTTTTGCACATTGTCTGAAATGTCATCAAGGTCTTATAAAAGTGAACAGAGGGAGTACTATAAATTAATTAATGAGGAGTTATTTGAAAAAAATCGAAACGGTACCCACGCTAACATGGATTAGAGTGTGTGTCACATAATTAGTTATTCGAATTAGAGTGTGTGTCACGTAGTTAGTTATTTGAATTAGAGTGTGTGTCACGTAGCGATCTCCAATTCTAACGTGGATTTCGCATTTCACTGTATCCACGCTACTTTTTAATACAAATTCATATGTATATGATGAACACCATGGTAGTGAGAAAACTTTTGGATGGATTCAAACATATGACCTACAAAATAGCACAACAAACTGAGTCAATGTCAACTTTTCGAAACTTAGTATAGCACGAATTCGAAATAATTACCCGTATGCCTGGTCCTCGGTTCAAATCTTACAATGTACACCGAATTGAAACATCGATATTAAGTCTCGTACTATGTACATTCAAATGTTGTTTATAGCCCCCTCCCCGCACAAACACTACATACTTCCTGTATCGGTCATTCTTCCTCTCCTAACCACCTTAGGAAGCTATCTATTTCCAACACACGTTCATTCTTTCTCTCCATTTTTCGATCTCTAAGTCTCTCAACTACACAACCCCTTTTCCACTCTGTTACCAAATGTATTTACCTCACACACCCGCCATTGCACCCCATGCCGAGCTCTCTCTCTCTCTCTCTCCCCCCTCTCCCTCTCACCCTCTCGCGCTAAATACATGCATTGCCTATCTAGCCCCCCCAACCTCTCGTGCATGCGCACACACGCATGTTGTATATCTAGGTCACTCCCTCGAGACTGTCTCACTCTTTCTTCCGCACGGCAGGACACACTCGCTCAATCTCGCTTTCTTATCTGAGTCTCGTTTAACCTTGTTTTCTTTCACACACAAATGATATATCTCCCTGTTCGGGCCTCGATCGACACACTCTATACTCTCTCACGCAGATTGTCTATCTAGGTCAGTCCATCCAAGCCGCCACCACTCTTTCGACCTCATGGTGGGCCACTCTCACTCAATCTCTCTCTCTCTCCCTCTCTCCGTATGTCTCGATTGACCTCGCTCTTTCTCGAACAAAACGATATATCACCATGTTTGAGCCCAATTCGACCTATTCACATTGTATACTCTCTCACGCACATCGTCTATCTAGGTCACTCTCTCCAACCAGTCTCACTCTTTCGATCGCACGGCAACCCTATGTGATCGGTTGACCTTGCTTCCTCCCACGCACAAAATATATCTACACGTCTGTGGCCGGATCATCTCTCAAGCTCTATCTTACAGCCCTCACCCTTGCCAAAAAGCTCAATCGGACAATATCTCTCCAGAGCATATATATTTGTTCAATGAATGTCGGACCACACTCACTTTGTCTCTCTATCTATATGTCTCTCGATTGACCTCACTTTCTCACACCGTATCTTCCACGCGTTGAAGCTACTACCTCTCCATCCCTCGCAAAGCCGGAGCTATTTGCATTGCGAGGGGCACTCCAACCATGGATTAATTTGTGTAGGCATTTATTCCGGTCGGTTTAGATTATATTTTCGTAGCATTCGGCCCACAACTACTCCAATCACCATAGCGGGTAATTAAGCTATGGGGAGCACCTAATATGAGCACCGAGGAGCCGTTGGATCGAAGATGCAGTGGCACACACGAGGCCTGAATGTTTTATTTGCAAAAAAACCTTTGGAGAGTTTGGAAATTGCGCATAATTACAAAGACTACTCCCAAGCCATTGGATCTCACTTCCAACGGGGTAAAAACTCGTATCACCATAGTATCTAACCTGCAGGGTGGATGTGATATTCTATGCCGCTGTCATTTTTTTTGTAAACTTGCAAAAAACATGTAACTCGTGCCATTACTTGTCTAACCGCACAAAGTGTTTGTTCAAAAAAACCATCCTACATTGAAATATCGGAACAACACACGGGGGTCCCACTTGTCATTAATCAAATTTGGACCTAGAACTAACAAATCTGAAAGACGAGATTCAAACTGGCAACCTGGACTACAAAGCATAAGTCGATAGCCTGAAAAAACGAACGGTTGTTGGCTTTGTCCCATAACTTGATTTTATACAGTACTTGCGTTGAGTAGAGTAGAGGGAGTGCCTTGTCAACACGTGCATGACCGTTATCTCACTTACTGGTGGGTCCCAGGTCTGCGATCTCAATCTCTCTTCTCTCCATCGTCTAACCTTTGCACGGGCACACACGAAGAGCGGCGCTAGCTTGCCATGGTGTTATTGCAACTAAAAAAACTTGGAAAATAGAAGAATCGCCTAGAAGAAGAGACGTTGTGGCTGGTCGAGATGGAGCTAACCACATCTATCCTCCATGCCACGTTTGCATGATGAAGCTGTGTGGCTAGTGGACTGTTTTCAACCGACTGGCTGAGTCCCGAGGTCGAACTATAGGTACTACGTCTGATACAATATATTTTTACACGCACATTTTTCCTCCGTGCCGAGACGTGGCACACCCTACCGCGCGGTTTCGGGGTCCTCCCGGGTGGTGCACGCATATATTCTTCCTGACGTGGGATGCCCTACCGGGCGTTTTCTGGGTCCTCCTCGATTGTAGCGCCGAAGCAAGTAAATGAGTCGTCAAATCACGAAAAACCACCTTTCCCACCGAGTACATCAGTGAAGCACGGTGGCTAGCTAGTTGGGCTAGTTCGATCGATTAGCTAGGCCGCCGCCACATTTGTTTTTTCACCCCTTTTTTATCTACTTGCTGGCAGGTAAATTTAAATATCCACCGCGGCGTTGCTCTGGTGTTTGGGTGCGGCAGGATTTTTAATTTTTTGATTGACAGGACCAGACGCGGCGGGATTTTTAATTTTTTGATTGATGGGAGCAGGCACGGCAGCAATTAGTCACGATGACTCCGCCTGTACCCACTGCTCCCTGATGTGAGAAGTCATTGACTGGTGTTTTACCGTGGTGAAAACCAAAAGATTCCCCACTCCCTCCGCCTTCCTGTAGATTGCATTTCCTTTCAGCCATTTCGCCCCCTTTGCTTCCTCTCCCCATTGCTTCTACCTGGTGCCATGGCGGCGCAGCAGATCACGGAGTCCGAGGTGAGGCTCCTGACATAGGAGCTCCATGCCAAGGATGCGGAGCTCAGGGCCAAGGACGTGGAGCTCCATGAGCTCAAGGAGGAGAGGAGTGCTATGCTCCTCCGTTATGTGCGGGAGTTCATGGAGCTTCTAAAGCGGCAGGCGTCCACCACAAAGATGCTCGAGGCGTCGGCGGCGTTGCTGCAGAAAGCGGGAGATATGATAGGCCGTCAGGGGAGCCGGCTGGAGTGCGAGCGGGCCGATTGTGACAAGGTCCAGGATCGCCTCAGCCACTTGCTGAACCAAGTTGCCACACATGTGTTGCGGCTGCACGATGCCTACCGTCGTGCCAGCGCGACGATGCCGGCCGTCGGGCTAAACCCGTTTGACCACCCGGTCGACTTCAACGAGCTGCGGCTTCCTGACATGGTCTCCTTCTTCACCTATATCTCCGAGGAGCTGAGTCGTCGCCGCGCGATGGTGGGGGATGAGATGGACAAGGAGGGGTTGCGGGCTGTCGTCGCCTTTGCCGGGTGAATCCTTTCAGGGTTCCTTCACCGGAATCCATTCGTGCCATTGGACGCCGTCTTTGACGAGCTGGCTCCCGTCGACCGGGAGCGGGCTCTGCGGGCGGTTGCACCCTGCATCACCAACGCCGTGCGCCTCGAGAAGCAGAGGGACTTCGGTGGTGTTTAGGCGCCCTCTGCATGGGCATGTCCATGTCTCGGCGCAACATGACCGTTGGATCAAACTCAGACGGTGCAGATCAGTCACTGTAGCACAAAGCGTGTGGGTGTGTTTGGTTGCATTCTCATCTCAATATAGTTGTTTCCTCTTCGTGTATTTGTCAACCTACTAGTGTGGACTCATGCACCCTTCATGCACTCTGCCAAACACCCAAAAGTGGGTCGAGAAGGGAACTTTTGCTCCCATTCCGTGCACCCTTCATACACCCTGCCTAACACTATTCGTGCTTCATATGGTTCATGTTTCGTGGAGTACTGTAGCACCGTACTCTCCGTGCGTTGTGGACCTAGTTCTGTTAACATTGATCTCACCATCCATTCTCGACCGGACAGTCGAAAAAGCGGTACTATGTTACATATAGGAGTAGTTGACATGCGCACAATATCATTTGTTATCGTCGTATCTTACTACACTAGCAACAAGATTGTGTAGTACTAACGTATGAACCACTGCACATGCCTAGTAGTAGGAGCACTGTGTATGTTCAAGTGGCTGCCGTGTTTCGCACTCCTCCGTCGTAAGAGTGGAAACGCTTGCTGTAATCATTTTTTCTTCTTCTGAAAAACAGTGGACACACTCTACCGTGCGGATCCTCCTCCAGCCATGCACTAAATTACTCACTTTCGCCGACGTGTGGGACAGCCAGCATCGGGGTCCACCAGCCATGCACTAAATTACTCCGTAGTAGAGTGACGATAGACTACCCCGATCGAAGCGCCGCAGTAATGCCCAATGAGCCGTCAAATCATAAAACCCCCTCCTTTCCAGCAGTAAGTTGGACGGACGAAGCAACCATCATTTCACTCTTCTCTCTCAGCTTCCTCTCTACCCAACCCTCGCTTCTGCCTCATCTTGTTCCTCATTTCTTCAAGAAAACCCCGACCTGCTTCTGCCATTGTTCTTCTCTCCCAAAGAAGGAAAGGTGAGCGCATCAATAGTGTTGATTCTGGCCAAGGCCCGGTCTTGCAACCCGAGACTGATCCTATAACTCCCTCTCTTTTCTTCTTTTGGGTTTGTGATTATGGTTTCTTTTCTTTATTTCTATTTGACAGTTTCTTGATGGACGTTGGAGCACCGGCCAAAGTGATGTCTATGGCTCCGGCCAAAACCGTCGAGGCTCATGGTACGAAGAAGCGCAAGCACCCCGCCGAGACTAACGCAGACAAGCTCAAAGCCATCACCCTGTCCAAGCCCCCCTCTCCGGGATCCCTCATTAAGCAAGTCCAGGTAATATCTCTTCTTGACGATCTTTTTCTCGATCTTGATCGTGTTTTTTCATCTAACACATAGTGCTAGTACTAGTAGTACAACTTTCTGGGTGATCTTGCATGTGATTTTTGTGTGCCAAATGACGGTTCTAAATTCCTCTTTTGACCAAAACATGCGAGAGGTTGACACTGATTTCTTATAGATTACTTTCAACTAATCCCTCTGTCCCAAATTTCTTGTCTTAGATTTGTCTAGATACGGATGTATCTAATACTAAAATGTGACTTGATACATCCGTATCTAGACAAATCTAAGACAAGAATTTTGGGACGAAGGGAATACTTTATGAACATCAATGCTACCTTTTAAGAGGGTATATTTGCCTCAGTAACTTGTGTTATGGATATTGCATGTAATCCCTCTCCTCTCGTGCCTTTGAAGACATATTCTAGTGTCTTTGTTCACTCATTTATGTGCGTATATGTAGTCATATATGGAGTATAATATCGAAAATCATCTTATATTTCTGAACGGAGGTAGTAATAAAATATGGTTTCTATTTGAATTAGAACCAGGTCCGCGGTGGAGATGAAGTTCTCAAAGTTATGCCATGTGAACTGGAAGACCTGATGATGAGTTCTACTGTTGAACTATCCAGCTGTTGTGTCCTTGTCGCCACGTGTCCTGAACTAGTATTTTCCTGTAGCATTGTTGTCAGGCGTGTTCTCGAGGCTATACTTGACCACAATAATTTCCTGGATGTGCCTTCGATTACGAAGGGTGTGGTTCTTATAAAGTTTCCCAACAAATCTAATGCGGCCTGTCTTCATCATCATGTTTATGAGTGGAAAGACCACTCTATTAGGTTCTCCAAGGTTGACAAGATGGTGATGGTGCATGTAGACATCTCACACGAAGACCATGGCCTAGTCAGTTATGCGGGGTTCATCCCGTAGGTCGGTGGCAAAAAATAGTCTGCAGAATTTAGTTAGTGCAACTTTGCTTGTCTGTAGTAAGTACTATTGTTCAGTACTTGATTTGTGTTTGTGAACCCTGTATTGTTTATTAGTACTGCCGCTTTTGGTGTGTGGTCAGTCCTGAGAACGGTCTATGTTAACTAGTCGTCAACCCGTGCGTCTGCACGGGCTAGCCTATTTTTAGATGGCTATATATGACTTATAGTTTAATTAACGTTCATTTCATTTGAAATCTAAAATAATAATTATAATACAAATTGAAACCATTGCTTATTGGTTACCATGTTGCAAAAATAAACTATCATTTTGAGTATATTCATGATCGTATAATTTACATATATGTATGGTGTACCACTTATGTTACTCTAATATTTAAGGATGTGTTATATTATTTATCTAGGGAGTGTTGATAGTTCTTTACTCATACTATATATGAACGAAAAAGTTAATATTCAACAATTCCTTCAGCTGTATATTTAATAATTGAGTCTCATCGAGATCTAAACTATTAGGTAATACTTGCCTTACTGCAAAAATGTTAAATATTTTCCAAGGAAAAATATATTTTGTATTTTCATTGACAGTGTGATTAAAATATGTCATGTGCCTGCCAAATTCATTTATGAAACTCAATGATACAAATATATCATGATATTTTGCATAAACTCAAATGGCTCCTTTGAGCTTGTTTAAAGATATCAGAAGAAATCATATGTTAAAGTTCCCGAAAAATGTACATATTGGTTTGTACTCCCCAACTTTAATGGTCATTAAGAAAAACTATTTGTATGTTGCACTGATAGGTCAATGGGTGGATGTTTATTATTTCACTTCCGCGCATACATATATGTTTTTTTTTGCATCAATCAAAAATATTTTTTTTAGAAAATGCTACATAGATGAAGTTGAAATTTATATGTAGGGAAAATTCAGGATATTGCCAAATTTGTTAAGGAGGCATTTTTGTAAGCCAACAATGTACCACCCATAAAAACAGAAGTATTGAAGTGTCCATGAGGTTTTTTTTCTGCTAATGTACACCAAATGCTAATCATAACAACCATAAATTTCTACCAATAGCATTTGAACCTAGTGTGCAGCTCGTTTTGGCAGAACACAGAGTGGGCACTAAGCAATACTATTTTTTAAATAATTAACTAAATACAATATTTTCCATAATGTCTACTCCAAAGGTAAAACTTTTGTACATTCATGTAGGTTTATGGCAGAGTAAGATCGATATAAATTTTGTAATTATATGAGCAACTAATGTCTAATGGCATAATGAAATTACACACGTTGTCGAATAAGATAAAACGAAACGTTGACCAGAAGATAGAACTTGAGATGCAAGCACAAAGCAAACTAAACATTCACTAAGTCACCATAAACCCTATTAATTTCTGGTTAGGTTCATTGGGTACCAAACAACTTCAGAAAGAAATAAATCATCATCACATAAAAGTAAAACTGGTTAGAAAAAAAGAACGTAATTGTAAAATTTCTAGGAACCATGCTATATGACCTTGCTCCAGCAATATGACCTTGCTCTGTCGTAAAAAAACAACCTTTGCTCCACCATGTGACATTATACCATAGAGTTTCTCCGTTTATGTGTATAGTTATTTAAATACATTATAACTGAGCACCCTCCCAGCCCTCTCAGACCATCAGTATTTCTAATCGTTGGATCGTCACTTTTAGTCGTTTTTGGCCGTCGGATTCGCTCTTAATAGCACCTAAATCGCGCGCACAGTCTTCCTGACTAGCGCTGGCCTTCTCGGGCCGCTGCTCCGGTGGTTTTTTCGGAAGATTTGTATTGATTAGGCCTAATGGGCTGTATCACACCCCCAATCGAGACGCATGATTGGTGGGGGATCGATATAGAGGATCCAACTGTCGCGGTCGTCAAGGGGATCGAGAGGTGCGCAAGGGAGATCCAGCAGACGAGTGAGATGCGACTGAATTCGACGATGGTGGATTCAATGGGCGATACGAAGGGGCGTTGATGCGCGGATCTAGAGAGTCGGAGCAGCGGAGTTACAATCAATAATGGCGGTCGAGGCGCGTTACTCTCCGGCGCCGACGGTGGATGTGCGTTACAATCCCGCTGCCTCATCCTCCTTAGTTCACGCCCAGATATCCGTATATATGCTTTTCTTGCCTATGTTGATGCTACGTCTTCTTCCATGTTGTAGATATTTTGTACCCCTGCGCTCCTCCTCCCCCATCAATGATGTTGTTTTTCTCTCCAGAATTGTTGCTGGTGTTGTTAGTCAAGTTGTTGGAAGCCCTTCACATCTTTTGTCGCCTCAATCCGCCCATTCAACAGTCAGCAGTCATCGTAGCACTAGGCTTCTTCATCTCCTGCTTGAGTCAGCGGTTCATGTGGAGGATCTGTCGTGTGTAAATGTCCTGTGTGCCGATCCAAGGTAAGCTGTCTTTCATGTAAGATTATCCAGTGTTGTAAGATCGGTTAGCCTTGATATAAAAACTATATAACATAGTTTAGAAATTAGTCTTTTTCTGGCTATAATATCTTTCTCTATTCAAATAAATATGTGATCTGGATGTTACTGATTACTCATGGAGTGATTTAATGGTGTTTTAGGCAAACATGAGTTGATGAGTATCAAAATGGGCACTGTCTGATCTATACTTTTTTGTTACTCCAGGTCCACAAGCGCAATGAAGGATTTTTCTCTCTCTTACAGTCATATGAAAAGGAGTCGCTGACAGATAAATCCTAGGACCATACTCCATGTACTTTCCTTTATTTATCTTTCAGCGAAATCATTTTTTTTCACATTGAGGATATGTACTCCAGCTTCATAATGTGTATACTTATATCAGATCAACATGAGTGTGTTATTACAGGTTGCAGACTTGCACTATGTATGCAAGTGATTTGTAGTTGTCTGGTAACCAGATCCATCTCTTCACTGGCACTGCGGATATTTCCTACAAGTGATTGTTTCAACCTTTTATTATAGTGTGTATTACAGTATAAGAACGGAGTATAAAAAGTTCATTTGTTCTAGTGAGCAATAGTTATTTTATTTGCATATTCATGTGACGAGCACGTAACATCTCTTTTTTCTCATGCTTAGGCTCTACATCAGTGAATATATTATATAGCTCGCCAAGAATGTGAGAGCCTTGGTTATGTACCGCCAAATTAGGCTTTGGTTAAATAGATATTACTAACTTCGGATTGTTATTCTGCAAAATTTGATGCATTGCCTAGGTTAATATTACGAAGGATCTTGATACCACTGTAGATTTATGGAGAGTCATGAAACAAAAATATCTATATGTTCTGGTTAATTTCGATCTAATCCAGGTCATGTATGGATTGGAACTGAAAATCCAGACTCATTGTCAAGGAACTAAAGAAGATACGACTTGTCAGGTCAGTTAGGCTCAACTCTCTAGAGTTTCCTTTTTTATTTTTGGTCCGTTTTGTATTTCTCCAGCAAGGGATAAATCACATATCTAGAGATAAGGTTGTGGAGCAACTTCTACTTTGCCAGCCATGTTACAATTACTAGGAGATTTTGCTTAGTTGATAGTCAAAACCCATTTTTGTTTTAGTTTCCATCTGAATTAGTTTTACAACTGAGTTTTCCTTGCTATGCGGTCCATGATTAATGGGTGTACTTTTAGTGGGCCAACGACCTGTTTTTTTGCAAATAGCACTTTCTGTGGAGTTTCCTTCAATCATCACATATGTTCTGGTTGGTGCTCTCATGTATTTGTGGAAATTTCAAAATGTATTAATATATTTCACTTTTTGAAGTAGACAATATTTCATTCCGTTTCCAGTAAGTGTTGGTGCTAGGCCGAATGACCGTCACGTGGTTCTTTTCCACACTGATGTTATCTATGTTCTCAATTTGGAAAAGAGGTAATGGCAGCAGTTATGCCATCTAGGCACTATTCCAGTGTCATGTCCATGATGTATCAATTGAGAACTTCCTTACTGATCAATTCTAGGGCGATAGTAACAATCAATAAAATCTGGTCATAGGTGTAGATCAAACGGTATATTTTCCTTTGAGGGTAGATCAGATGGTTGCTCTACATTACCTATCAATAAGATTTAGACTTGTGATTTCATTTTCTCATATTTTGATAGACGTTCATACAGATATGAGTAATACAGTATACGTTGGAACCTTTTTTTGTGGGTATATGAACCTTAACTTATAAAAACAGTTTTTTAAGTAACTTATTATAGATCCATTTTATAAAGACACATAAAGTTACATGACTAAATTAATTGCTAAGTATTGTTCGTTGTATTGCTATCGTGTGCGCAGTGGAGAATTTGGTACATATGGTTCACCTTGTCCCTATAATTCTTACCTTTTTTTATCAGATCGTGTGTGCACTACTTCATTGCCAAACTCCCTCTTCTTTTGTGGTGGCAATCATTTTACAAGTCACCTTAATGTTTTATCTCTCATATATTCATTAATATAGCTACCATTTTATTGGAAATATAAACGGGTGCAGCAACGCGCGCCGTCATGGGCTAGTATAGCATAAGATCAGGAAGCACAGCCAATAAAATTGTTGAAACTAACCATGATTAATTAGTGGGCTTTTCCGGCAGCGACTTTACACCATGGAGTTTCTCCGTTTCTTTGTACAGTTATATATACTAGTCGCCAACCCGTGCAGTTGCACGGGCTAGTTATTTGGAAAATAGCTTGGCCGAATTTCGGAAACATTGGTAAGGCATAGAGAAGTGGAACTAATTATAATTTTGAAGACTTTGTATTAAGCTTTTGAAAGTGTACTATATAAATATGACTACTTGTACTATATAAATGTGACTACTTGTTCTGTTAACAATATATTCATGAATCATACCCAAGAAGTTCATTGACTTGTTAACACTCCCAGGTATATATGTTGAAAATACCACACAATATTCCAAATAAAACAAACAAAAACTGCCCGGTACTTTATTAATTTGGTGCACAATTATTGAGCTCCAAAGAAAGTAGTATGGTGCATATAATCACACCAGTACTATACCAAACAACTATTTTTTTTGAAAGGAGCACTAGTAGAAAACAGGGCTATGGTCCAGGCCGGCTCAGCCCATTAGTCCCGGTTCAGTGTAGAACCGGGACTAATGTGGGCATTGGTCCCGGTTCGTGAGCCCAGGGGGCCGGCCGGACCACGTGGGCCATTGGTCCCGGTTCGTCTGGACCTTTTGGTCCCGGTTGGTGGGATGAACCGGGACCAATGGTCCTCGCTCCTGGCCCACCACCATTGGTCCCGGTTGGTGGCCTGAACCGGGACCAAAGGCTCCCCTTTAGTCCCGGTTCTTGCCACAAACCGGGACCAATGAGGTGCCTATATATACCCTCGCCCGCGAGCAGAGCACTCCAGTGCTCTGTTTTTCTCTGGCCGGCGAGGGGAGGGGTTTGTGGTGCTCTAGCTCACCTCCTATGCACATGAGGTGTTCGATGGAATGCCCGAGCCACACTACTTAAACTTTCTCCTCTCGAAGCTCGACCTCCAAGCTTCATTTTCCTCGAGATTTGTGTAGATTTAGCGGTCGGTCACGCCCCATCCCCGTCTTCACCGCCGTCGATCACCCGCGCTGATCTCATCACCGACACCACCGTGGTGAGCCTCTTGTTCTTATCTTCTTTCTGAAAGGAAAAATATTCTTACTTGTCTGTTTAGATAGATACTTGTATCATTTTCTTACATTTATTATTGCATCTTATATAGTGCGATGGTTTTGGTATCCGCCCCCGTCGGCCCTCGTCCTGTCTATGATTCGGATTTGGTATGTATATTATCTTCATAACTATTGGTTCATTTATTGTTTATGAAAATTATGCCGACCAACGTGACATAGATTTTATTTATCTAGGATGTATGTGAATCGGAAATGCCAACCGACCCTATTATTGAGAGGTTAAATTTAGTTTAAGAAGAAAACAATTTGTTGAAGGAAAAAATAAAAAAAATTGAGGAGGAGAAGATGATATTGGAGTTGCATGTTGCGGATGTCGTCGATGATCACAAGATCAAGATGGATGCAATGCGCTTGAAGATTAGAAAGATTAGAAAATATGCCATTCATACCGAGGCTTGGTATCATTATGCCGTTGGATCAATTGTTACCTTGGTTGCGATTATGATCGCATTTGTTTTCGCATTGAAATGTTTTACATAGTTTCAATGTATGGTTTAATTAATTAGATGCTCTGGAGAGCTATATGTTGTTAGAGAGAACTATGTATGCACTTTGGTTTTAATGTGATGATGAACTTCTATTAATTTGGACACTTAATTATATATAATGCACGCAGATGAGCCGGCAATGGATGTACGGTGACAGACACACCCGCGAGTACATTAAGGGCGTGCATGAGTTTCTCGATGCGGCTGAGGCAAACAAGCAGAATGGTTTTATGTGTTGTCCATGCACTGAATGTGGGAATACGAGGTCTTACTCTAACCGGAAAATCCTTCACTCCCACCTGCTTTACAAGGGTTTCATGCCACACTATAATGTTTGGACGAGGCACGGAGAAATAGGGGTTATGATGGAAGACGGCGAAGAAGAAGAGTACGATGACAACTATGTGCCCCCTGAATATGGTGATGCTGCAACGGGGGGAGCTGGTGAAGATCAAGAGGAACCAGACGATGTGCCCAATGATGCTGCCACGGGTGAAGCTGCTGAAGATCAAGAGGAACTAGACGATGTGCCCGATGATGATGATCTCCGCCGGGTCATTGTCGATGCAAGGACGCAATGCATTAGTCAAAAGGAGAAGCTGAAGTTCGATCGCATGTTAGAGGATCACAAAAAAGGGTTATACCCCAATTGCGAAGATGGCAACACAAAGCTCGGTACCGTACTGGAATTGCTGCAGTGGAAGGCAGAGAATGCTGTGGCTGACAAAGGATTTGAGAAGCTACTGAAAATATTGAAGAAGAAGCTTCCAAACGATAACGAATTGCCCGACAGTACATACGCAGCAAAGAAGGTCGTATGCCCTCTAGGAATGGAGGTGGAGAAGATACATGCATGCCCTAATGACTGCATCCTCTACCGCGGTGCATACAAGGATCTGAACGCATGCCCGGTATGCGGTGCGTTGCGGTATAAGATCAGACGAGATGACCCTGGTGATGTTGACGGCGAGCCCCTCAGGAAGAGGGTTCCTGCGAAGGTGATGTGGTATGCTCCTATAATACCACGGTTGAAACGTCTGTTCAGAAACGAAGAGCATGCCAAGTTGATGCGGTGGCACAGTGAGAACCGAAAGAAAGATGGGAAGTTGAGAGCACCCGCTGACGGGTCGCAGTGGAGAAAAATCGAGAGAAAGTACTGGGATGAGTTTGCAAAGGACCCAAGGAATGTATGGTTTGCTTTAAGCGCGGATGGCATTAATCCTTTCGGGGAGCAGAGCAGCAATCACAGCACCTGGCCCGTGACTCTATGTATGTATAACCTTCCTCCTTGGATGTGCATGAAGCGGAAGTTCATTATGATGCCAGTTCTCATCCAAGGCCCTAAGCAACCCGGCAACGAAATTGATGTGTACCTAAGGCCATTAGTTGAAGAACTTTTACAGCTGTGGAATGGAAACGGTGTACGTACGTGGGATGAGCACAGACAGGAGGAATTTAACCTTAAGGCGTTGCTGTTCGTGACCATCAACGATTGGCCCGCTCTCAGTAACCTTTCAGGACAGACAAACAAAGGATACCACGCATGCACGCACTGTTTAGATGACACTGAAAGTATATACCTGGACAAATGCAGGAAGAATGTGTACCTGGGCCATCGTCGATTTCTTCCGACCAACCATCAATGTCGAAAGAAAGGCAAGCATTTCAAAGGCGAGGCAGATCACCGGAAGAAGCCCGCCATGCGCACCGGTGTTCACGTGCTTGCTATGGTCAATGATTTACACTATGTAATCTTTGGAAAGGGTCCTGGTGGACCAGCTGTTCCGAATGACGCTGAGGGACACGCACCCATGTGGAAGAAGAAATCTATATTTTGGGACCTACCCTACTGGAAAGACCTAGAGGTCCGCTCCTCAATTGACGTGATGCACGTGACGAAGAACCTTTGCGTGAACCTGCTAGGCTTCTTGGGCGTGTATGGGAAGACAAAAGATACACCCGAGGCACGAGAGGACCTGCAACGTTTGCACGAAAAAGACGGCATGCCTCTGAAGCAGTATAAAGGTCCTGCCAGCTACGCTCTTACGAAAGAAGAGAAAGAAATCTTCTTTGAATGCCTGCTCAGTATGAAGGTCACGACTGGCTTCTCGTCGAATATAAAGGGAATAATAAATATGCCAGAGAAAAAGTTTCAGAACCTAAAGTCTCATGACTGCCACGTGATTATGACACAACTGCTTCTGGTTGCATTGAGGGGGCTTCTACCGGAAAACGTTCGATTAGCCATTGTGAAGCTATGTGCATTCCTCAATGCAATCTCTCAGAAGGTGATCGATCCAGAAATCGTACCAAGGCTAAGGAGTGATGTGGTGCAATGTCTTGTCAGTTTCGAGCTGGTGTTCCCGCCATCCTTCTTCAATATCATGACGCACGTCCTAGTTCATCTAGTCGACGAGATTGTCATCCTGGGGCCCGTATTTCTACACAATATGTTCCCTTTTGAGAGGTTCATGGGAGTCCTAAAGAAATATGTCCGTAACCGCGCTAGGCCAGAAGGAAGCATCTCCATGGGCCATCAAACAGAGGATGTTATCGGGTTTTGTGTTGACTTCATTCCTGGCCTTAACAAGATAGGTCTCCCTAAATCGCGGTATGAGGGGAGACTGACTGGAAAAGGCACTCTGGGAAGAGACTCAATAATATGCAGGGACGGATATTCTTGGTCTCAAGCACACTACACAGTTCTACAGAACTCTACCTTGGTGACCCCGTATGTCGATGAACACAAGAACAGTCTGCGCTCCAAACACCCGGAGAAGTGCGACGACTGGATTACATGTGAACACATCAGGACTTTCAGCAGTTGGTTGGAAACACGTCTCAGAGGTGACAACACTGTTTGTGATGAGTTGTACTTGTTGTCCAGGGGACCATCTTTGACTGTATTGACTTACAAAGGATACGAGATAAATGGGAATACATTTTACACGATCGCCCAAGATCAAAAGAGCACCAACCAAAACAGCGGTGTCCGCTTTGATGCAGCAACCGAGAGCGGAAAGGACACATATTATGGTTACATAGTGGACATATGGGAACTTGACTACGGACCTGATTTTAAGGTCCCTTTGTTTAAGTGCAAATGGGTCAATCTGTTAGGCGGCGGGGTACAGGTAGACCCACAGTACGGAATGACAACAGTGGATCTGAAAAATCTTGGGTACACTGACGAACCGTTCGTCCTAGACAATGATGTGGCACAGGTTATCTATGTGAAGGACATGTCTACCAAACCGAGAAAAAAAAAAGATAAGGAAGCGAATACATCATACGATGAGCCAAAGCGCCACATAGTTCTTTCAGGAAAAAGGGACATCCTGGGAGTGGATGGCAAGACAGACATGTCTGAAGATTATGAAAAGTTTCATGAAATTCCTCCCTTCAATGTCAAGGCTGACCCAAGCATCCTGATAAACAGTGAAGATTATCCATGGTTACGGCGCAATAAGCAAATGACACAAGCGAAGAAAAAGTGAAGACTTTCTCCCGCAATAAGCAAATGCTATGTGGGTGAAATTATGATACCATCCCAACTTTCAACTTTTTCAGAGTTCATTTGAAATGCTTTCATGTCTTATGGTTTGAAACTTTGATACTTCGAAAGTGATTGTCCATTTTGTACACGAAGTGCATCAAGTTTTTGTCGTAACCCTCTCTACTTTTTGGAACATACTATGTGGGTGAAATGATGATACCATGCCAACTTTCAACCTTTTCAGAGTTCATTTTGAAATGCTTTCCAATTTCAGAGTCATTTAGCTCAAAGAATGAATTAATAGCAAACAGAATGAACTACAAAACTTTTATGAAAATAAAAACAATCAATTAAAATATTATGTTATGATCAACTAAAATAAAACTATAATATTCTTCAATAGCAAAAAGAATATAATTTGTGTGACCTAAAATCAAACTATAAGTATTTAATTGTAAGTATAAATAAAAAATAAATAGCAAAGAAGAAAAAAATTCTAATTTTATAGTAAAGTTATTCATAAACTAGTGATTCACACAAATTTTTAAAAATTCAAATTTAAACTATTTAAAATTTAAAACTAATGGCACTAACAGAAAGTTTATAATTTTTGTGACCTAAAAGCAAAAAGAAATCACTAAAAAACCGCAAGTATTTAGTTTTAAGTAGAAATAAAAAATAAATAGAAAAAAAATTCTAATTTTATAGTAAAGTTATTCATAAACTAGTGATTCACACAAATTTTTAAAAATTCAGATTTAAACTATTTAAAATTTAAAACTAATGGCACTAACAGAAAATTTATAATTTTTGTGACCTAAAAGCAAAAAGAGATCACTAAAAAACTGTAAGTATTTAGTTTTAAGTAGAAATAAAAAAATAAAAAACCAAAAAAATATAGAAATAAAAAAGAAAAAACCAAAAAAAATGCCACCTACTGGGCCTCCACGGCCTGAATACGACTAGA
Source organism: Triticum urartu (assembly GCF_056163025.1). Classification (NCBI taxonomy): domain Eukaryota; kingdom Viridiplantae; phylum Streptophyta; class Magnoliopsida; order Poales; family Poaceae; genus Triticum; species Triticum urartu. The sequence continues at coordinate 652,533,429 of NC_141879.1, forward strand.
AACCCTACATGGGCCAGGATTCAGGCCCGCAGAAGGCCCAATAGGCCCACAGGCAAAGCAGTGTCAAATTAGGCCCATAGGCCTGCTGTTCAGAGGAGTTCGAGAGGGAGGAGGCAGCAGAGCTTATAAACTGGTGTTGGGCGCTGTCAACTAGCGATGTGGGACTAAACTTATGGGCGCGGGGCAGCACAAGGGTATTGGTCCCGGTTGGTGGCACCAACCGGGACTAAAGGGGGCATTGGTCACGGTTCGTGGCTCCAACCGTGACCATTGCCCCCCTTTAGTCCCGGTTGGTGCCACCAACCGGGACCAAAGGCCGCCGCTTCCCGCCCTTTGGGATGCCGAAAATTGGCCTTTGGTCTCGGTTGGTGGCACCAACCGGGACTAAAGGGGGGCATTGGTCCCGGTTTGTGCCACGAACCGGGACCAAAGCCTTTTCTATATAAGTAGAGACTTAGCGTTTTTTCAGATTTCATCGCCAGTTACCCGCCCCGACGACGCCGCCAGGCTGCTCGAGCTCGCCCCGACGACGCCGTCAGGCTGCCTCGCCGTCGCCGTCGCCTCGCCCGTGCCCGTCGTCGCCCGTGCCCTCGCCGTCGCCCGCGCCCTCGCCGTCGCCCGCCGTCGCCCGCGCCCTCGCCGTCGCCCGGGCCCCTGCCCCGGCCCGGCCCTGCCCCGACGAGGCCGCCCCGGCCCGCCCCCGTCGCCGTCGCCCGTGCGCCGCCCCGGCCCGCCCTCGCCGTCGCCCGCGCCCCTGCCCCGACGCCATCCTCGCCGCCGACCTCTCCTTAGCTTGGTCCGGCCGCCGGCGCCATCCTATGATGATTTTTTTTGTACAAATGATGATTTTTTTGTTCATAGATGCATGATAGATGATCAAATGATGTTTTTTTTTCATAGATGATCATATGATTTTTTTTAGGTTATTTTCATTTGTAGAATTTTTTTATGTATCTAGGAATATTTTTGTTTATAGATGATAGATGATCAAATGATGAATATTTTTGTTCATAGATGATAGATGATCAAATGATGATTTTTTTGTTCATAGATGATAGATGATCAAATGATGTTTTTTTGTTCATAGATGATCATATGATTTTTTTAGGTTATTTTCATTTGTAGAAATTTTTTATGTATCTAGGAATATTTTTGTTCATAGATGATAGATGATATATATGATGATGTTTTTTTTCATATATGCATTTTTTCATATATATGATGATGTTAGTGGAGAGGAAAAAGTAAAATAAGGAAAAGGAAAATAAGTAGAGAAAGAAGGAGAAGAAGAAGGAGAAGACGAGGAGAGGAAGAAAAGGAAGAGGAGAAGAAGAAAGGAATAGAGGAGAGGAAGAAGAGGAAGTCTTCTCCTCTATTCTTTCTTTTCTTCTTTTTTCTTCTTCTTCTTCCTCTTTATTTTATCGGGAACGAGGGTTGTCGAGAGGTCGAGGAGCGGTAGAGGAGAAACCCTAAATAGAAAGTATCGTCGGTGTGAGATACATGTACCGTCGGTGTCGGACACTAAACCCACATCCCACAAGTGGCGCGGGCTTCGACGCCCACGTCACTTGTGGGACGTGGATGTAGTGTCCGACACCGAAGGCCACATGTATCTCACACCCACGATACTTGCTATCTATTTAGGGTTTCCTCTACCGAAAAGAAGAGGAGAAATAAATAAGAAGAAGAAAAAAGAAGAAAAAGAAGAGGAGAAGAAGAAAGGAATAGTGGAGAAGAAGAGAAAATAGAATATATTCTATTTTCTCTTTTCTCCACTATTCCTTTCTTCTTCTCCTCTTTTTTTCTTCTTTTCTTCTTCTTATTCTTCTTCTTCTTATTATTCTTATTAGCCGGAAGTAGAGAGAGGTTTCCTAGTGTCAAAGTATTGAAGAAATCCATGCCTTCATCATTAGCCGGAAGTAACCAGGGCATGTTGGTACGAAGTTCTGCAAAGTTGTTTTGGAATGGAATCCCGGATAGAATAATCCGCCTTTTGGTACCAATTCAGCAAAGGCCTTCCAAATAGCGATATTCGGAAGGCTCTTGCTGGACTTTGTACCAAAAGGCGGATTATCCTATCTGGGAGTCCGTTCCAGAACAACTTTGAAGAGCTTCGTACCATCATGCACATGTTACTTTCGCCTAATGATGAAGACATGGTTTTGTTGAATCCTGAGACACTACGGAACCTCCCGACCCCTCGGCGATCCTATCGAACATGAGAGGAAGAAGAGGATAAAAAAAGAAGAGGAAGAAGAAAAAAAGAGGAGAAGAAAGAATAGAGGAGATCTTCTCCTCTATTCTTTCTTCTCCTCTTATTTTTCTTCTTCTTCCTCTTTTTTTTATCGGGAACGAGGGTCGTCGAGGGACATAGATGTAGTGTCGTCGTTGTCGATATATACCCCCTCCCGATAGCTTACTATGATTAGGTAGCTAGTTCTACGTTTGGCACTAATATATCCATCTATCATGTTTGAATAATAATTGCCATGTTGTAAATATTTGTAGAAACTATGGACACCGCCCTAGACGAAGCAACAAAAGAAGCGTTGTTGAGGGACATAATCGCAGAAGGAAGTGATGCCATCTCGTTGTTTCTCAACGAAACCGATGGTCTGGAAGGAGAGGGTGAACAAGCTGGCTACGGTGACCTAATGCCGGTGCAAGAAGAAGAACATGAGGACGGCTCCGGTGACCGAACCGAGTCCGGCCAGGTATATATATTAGTTAAGCCTATGCTGACTAGCTGATTGATGCATTCATTGTTTTGGTATGTACACATATTAATTAAGTCTTTGTTCTTTTTTCTAGCCCTCCGGATCGAGCACAACTTCGGTAAAGAGACGAGGCCCGAAGAAAAAGTTGAGCTCGGATGAAAAGTTTGAGATCATAGCAATCGCGCCCGACGGCCAACCTATTGAACCCCTCCGGACAAAGAGCGCATTTGTTGCTCAGTGCGGGGTTCTGGTTAGGGACAAGATCCCGATAAGCATCCAGCAATGGTTTAAGCCGGCTACAGAAGACCCTGAGGTCTCTTATGTCAATGATATGCAGAAAAATGATCTTTGGACTAAGCTGAAGTCAAATTTCACCCTACCGCCTGAGGATAATCCAGAGAACCCAGTTAAAGAGAAATTAATCAAGTCTTTTGCTCTGAAGAGGATGGCAAAACTATTCAGGAGGTGGAAGAAAGAGCTGAATAAGTTTGTCGAAAATAATGAGACACCAGAATTTAAGGGCAGATATGAGAATATCAGAGATCACTGGCCCGCATTTGTGGCCCACAAGACATCGGAAAAGAGTAAGAAGATGTCGGCGACAAACAAGCAAAATGCTGCGAAGAAGAAGCTTCACCATCGCACGGGGTCAGGTGGCTACCTCGTAGCCCGGCCTAAGTGGTCCAAGACTGAGAATGATCTGGTTCATAAAGGGATCGAATCAGAGACAATTAACTGGCCAGACCGTTGCCGGACTTGGTTCTTCGGGGCTGGCGGAACACTGGACCCTGTAACAGGGAAGTGCATTTGGACGAACGATCAAATGGACATACCAGTCAGTAAGCTTAAGCAGTATATCGAAGCAGCGCAGGAAGGGACGTTCTTTCCAGACAGAGAGAACGACGAGCTCACAATGGCCCTCGGGAATCCTGAGCACCCTGGACGGACACGAGGCACGCCAGGCTCCATTCCGTGGAAGGTTGGGTTTCCGGATGCAGGCGGTTACAAATCCCATGAGAGGAGGAAAAAAGTGCAGCAGACCCAAATGCAGGCGCTGCAAGCAAGGGTAGACGCGATAGAGGAACGAGAAGCAAATCGCAGCAAACGTACTGCCGAAGCCTCCCCCGAAGCTACCCCGCCATCTCAGCGCAGAAGCAGCGTGGCTTCCACCGAGCTGCTTCAGCCGGAGCATGCCTTGACGGCTCCTGCCAGCTATCCCGTGGATGCTATAATAGAGTCTCAAAATTGCCACCTTATGACGCAATGGATGAATTTGAAGGTCAAGGCGGCTGTTGGCTCTGTTTTTCCTACTGAACCCGGCGCAACTTTTCACTGCCGGCTGATTCCAGAAGGATATGCTAGGGTGATGGTGGATGAGATAACGGAGGGATTTGAGGACCTCCAGCTTGACCACCCTACCGGTGAAGGGGAGACTCGGCTGGGGTCAGCTCTGAAGACTCCATGCCTATGGCGGAAGGAGCTCATCAACCTTCCGAACTGGACGCCACCGCCTCCTCCTCCACCTCCGGCGAGTCAGGGCACTCCGCCTCTACCGCCTCCTCCTCCGGTGAGTGACGATCAGGGCCCTCGGCCAGCTCCTTCTCCGGCGCGCGGCGGCACTCCGCCTCCTTCTCCGCCTGCGCCGACGCGCCCGAGCAGCCAGCCTCCTCCTTCTCCGCCTCGTCAGCAAGGGTGGAAGAGACCTGCCGCCGTTCCAGCTGCTCCGGCGCGTCGTAGTCCTTCTCCTCCGCCTCTTAAGCAAGTAAAGAAGACAACCGCTACATCTTCTCGGTCGGTGTCTAGCAGTACAACCAGAGGCGGGAGGACATACAGATTCGGTCCTTCTCTGAAGACTCCAGAGAAGTTACCATACGAGAGGACCCAGGAGGAGAACGCCGAGATCGCGCGAGAAGAAGTGAAGAAATTTTTTGAAGGGGTGAAAGCAAAGAAACATCCACCTCCGGAGGAGAAGGTAGATCGGGTGAAAGTGAAGCGCACTCTGGCTGCCCTGACAAAACCACCGAAGTCTGATTCGCCGAAAGGAAACTATGACCGCATTATTGGAAAGGAATTTGCCGAAGCGGAGCGGTCGGGAAGTACTGTCAGTGATCAAAGGCTGAAAGAACGACGAGCTGGGAAACAAATTTCCCAGCTTGGCGAACAAGCGAAGCAATCGTGCCCCCCGCTCAAGGTGCCTAGCCACAACGTCGATAATGATCCGAGGATGGTGCCCGGTTATAGCAATCTTGCAGATTACCAGCCCGACGAAGTACATTATGAACACATGGACGTGCAGATACAAAGATACGAGTACGGGAAGCCTCTCGTCAAAGATGAAAGATCTCTATCAACGATGATGCGAAGATTGCATGATTGGTACTTGAAAATCTGCAGAGACTCTGGGGGGGGAGTACTTTGTATGCGGGAGTTAAACCGGAGCATGACCTCGTTGGAATTGATCTGTTGCATGTTCCATTTGAGGAGTTCTATCAGTTCTTCAATCAATTGGCCCTCGATAAAACAACGGTCGCTTGCTACTGTCTGTAAGTAGTACTACTTCTGTCATTAAGTTTCTCTATATAGCTTAGCTCTTTCATTGCATGTATTTATAATCATCCTCACTATATTATGCAGATTGAAGATCGTCGAATTGAAGAAAAGACAAGTCGGTGATATTGGGTTCATTAACACATATCTCATAGATGCAACTCAGGTTAAACTTCATGCCGCAGCTACCGAGGCCAGCTTGCTACGATCGTTCGTAATAAATCAAAACAAAGATATAATACTCTTTCCTTACAACTTCAGGTGAGTGTTACTGTCTTGTGCGTATTCGGTTTCCCTTATATATTAGTCAAGGTTATAGTAATGTAATTGATGAGTTATGCATGTGTGTGCAGTTACCACTATATTCTCCTAGAGATTAAGCTTGAGCAGGGAGTAGTAACCGTCTTGGACTCTAAATGAAAAGATCCCAAGGAGTATGCGGACATGACTGAAATCCTCAAGAAGTAAGTTAAATCGATCATTATCCACCATATCAGCAACTTTGTTCATTTCCTGATATCAAGTAATTGTTTTCTTTGTCCGGCAGGGTTTGGAGAAAATTCACCAAAACAGTTCCGGGACTGCCGAAGGAGCTGGAATTTAGACACCCGAAAGTAAGTACTATAGTAGCATGTTCCGCGCATCTCCTAGTGATTCAAGCGCTAGTTTCATCAATACCATTTAGCATTCTTGCTTATCAGTTTGATTGACCTCTATTTCTTGTAAAGTGGTTGTGGCAGGAACAAGGGAATTATTTCTGTGGATACTACATCTGCGAGTCCATCCGCCACACGACCTGTGAGCGGGGCGGGTACTCTAACGAACAATATGAAGTACGTAAATAACAACATTCACAATTTTATTTTATTACCATCATTTGTGTTGAGTTTCATTCATTTATATATATATATATGTATTGACCCCCTTCTTCAAATTAGATGTTTCGGAAGCGGGATGAACTCCTAGCACCAGCTCGCATGCGAGCAATTCAAGAGGAATTGGCGGCATTCTTTCTTGACCACGTGATCCCTGAAGACGGAGAATTCTATGTGGACCCTGAGTCCGTATGATTACATTTGTAAGAGATAATTATTGTATATATGTAGCCGGTAGTGTCAGATAGATATACGAGAACTTGTTGTTCGACCAATCTCTCGGAGAAGGAGAGGTGGTCGATATCACTTCTCTCTGTATATATGCATATATGTTCATGACGATCTTCTGTTTCCTTCGTTTGCTTACTAGCTAGCTAGCGTGTCTAGTCCTCTCTATATACGTATGTATAGTACGTAGCGTCGACCAAGCACGGACATAAGAGAGGACACTTCTCTCTATTAATTATAACTAGCTAACATAATATATGAAACACCTAAATTAGCCCCGCAAAACCCCCAACCCCCCCCCTTTCAAAAAAAAAAACCCCAGCCACAGAAGTGCTGACGCGTGGATGCCTATTGGTCCCGGTTGGTGCCACCAACCGGGACCAAAGGGTCTCCTGACTGGGCTCTGCGCACTGCCCACGTGGAGGGCCTTTAGTCCCGGTTCTAGATTGAACCGGGACTAAAGGGGGGAGGTATTAGTACCGACACTTTAGTCCCGGTTCCGGAACCGGGACTAAAGGCCCTTACGAACCGGGACTATAGGCCCTTTTTCTACCAGTGGAGGCAAAAGACTTGCCTCATTCATTAATTAAGAGGGAAAAGAGAGTTTGAATTTTGTGTTACAACACACATCGTGCTACAACACCACTACAAAAGGCCTACTCTCGTGGCATGATGGATCCCAAATTCTTTGCACCCGCGGTGACCCAAGTATGAGCCTCAATCTTGATGTTAGCTAGTAGAATCGTCGGCGGGGCACTCTTGAGTTGGAAGATCCGGGCATTTCTTTCATTCCAGATTGTCCAAGAGGTGAGCATGGAAAGGGTGGCCATGGCCTTCCTATTTGGTATGGTAGAGTCGGAGAGCCCGATCCACCACTCTTCGGTTGACCGTGCCAGGTGCCAAGCGGAAGTGTTGATGCTTTCGAGCTGGAGCCAATCTTTTAGCATTTCCCAAAGTCTAGTAGTGTATCGGCATCTGAAGAGGAGGTGGTCGATGGATTCTTGCACACGCTTGCAAAGAGGACAAAGCCCGCAATTGGGCCACCCCCGGTTGGTCAAACGGTCGGCAGTCCAAACCCTATTTTGCATGGCCAACCATGCGAAAAATTTGACCTTGGGCGGGGCCCATGCCTTCCACACTGTAAGCTCCATGGAGGAGCGGATGGTGCCGAAAAATTGGGCCAAGTAGGCGGATTTGGCAGTGTATATCCCGCTCTCTGTGTGTTTCCACATGATGTCGTCTTCGGCGTGCGCCTCAAGATGGAAATCGCGGATGGTGGTCCAAAGCTCAATAAATTGTCGAAGATGTTCGAAAGTGAAGTTGGAAGTGACCTTGGTCTTGCGAACCCAAGCATCATCCTGGAGGGCTTCCCGAAGTTTCCAAGTCTTCCGAGAGGAAGCATCGTAGATAAGTGGTGCGATGTCTCTTGGCTTTTGGTCCCGCACCCAAGGGCAGTCCCAGAAGGGTGTGCGCACACCGTTGCCAACAGTTATGGTCGTTGAAGCATAGAAGAGATTTTTGTCCATCTCGTCGCACGGGTTGCCGGTCCCAACCCATAGCTTGGTGGGCTCCTTCCACTCGAACCAAAGCCAACGCAAACGAAGAGCCCTTGCAAATTTCTCCGTGTTTAGCACCCCAAGACCTCCATATTCGACTGGCCGACATACGGATTCCCAATTAACTTTGCACTTCGCGCCGGTAGTCTTATCTGTTCCCGCCCAAAGGAAAGCTCTCTCAAGCTTGTTGACATTGTGGAGGATGCTCGGTGGAACGACCAGTGGGGTGATGAAGTAGATGGCTTGTGAGGATAGCACAGACTTGACAAGGGCAGCCCGACCAATGGCAGTGATATTTTGCCCGTCCCATGTAACAAGTTTGGAAGCGGCCTTGTCCACGAGGAATTGGAAATCCCGAACTTTTAGTAAAACATGAGCCCATGATACACTTAAAAACACATGATTTTTTCGTGCATACTCATTCTATATTATCCAGGTGGAATTGTTGTCTCTATCTTTTCATCCAAAAAATTTATTACTCGTGTACACTGTTGTAACTTTGAAACTTGTAACTACGAAAAGAAATCAGGATCAGAAAACTGGTACAATATTCTATGAAACTGAATTCGATTATGAAAAAGATTTAGTCAAAAGAACAAAACTTACACAAATTTTTAGAAAAATATCTTCATACATCATATCTTCCATAAATCTGGCAACCAACATTAGTTGTTTCTCTGAACTTATATATTAAGTGGATTGCAAGAATAATTTACTTTTGAGAGATATAATGTAATAGTAGTTTGAGGAACAATTTTGTTCTTTTCATCGTGATGAAATAAAAAAATCTTAAATCTGCAAAATATACTTGAGTAAGGATAAATGCCACCTTCCTTTGTAATTTAAAGAAATTGACATGAAGAAAAGAGAGCCAACTCCTCCGGATATAAAATGTGTTATAGCAGTAACTTCTATCGACTGGCCGCTACTGTAGGTTTGCTGAGTGATGTTGATGATTCCTGCCATGAAAGGTAATTAGTTGTTGTGGAGTAATTATGGAGAATGAAAAAGCTATATATTACTTAGTAGCAAGGCATATAATGTTTACATTTTAATTGACGTGTAGTAAACTATTTGCGGGACAAAAGAGTTAACCACACAATCACATTAGAAGAGAGGCTAGAAACATGTATTTATGAGAATATTTAGCAGAACTAATCCTTATAGGTTTAGAAGAGCATGATACAGTAACCTTGGAAAGGTTTCCTGATGAACAAATATACCGCTCTTTGCATTAAGAATTGTGATGTCAGCTTGGGACATTATAGAATAACCTACCATATGAGATATGACTATCATCTCTGCTGAAAAGAATCTATGCTAAAACATGTAGTCTTACTTACTAATAGGCCCCATGAGGCACATGCACGTGTGTAGGCGAGTTTTTTTCTTCTGGCTTTCATCAACCGTAGATGGCATAATTGAGTACTGGTGACGGAGAGCAAACAGTCATAGATTACAAAGTACGATCAGACCAAAGGTTAGAATTATTACATAGAAGATATAACTTTTCCAGTACTACTACCTATTCCAGTTTTCTCGAGGAAACAAACTATATTTGGAAGACTAACTTCCTTCATTTAAGCTACAACCCCGCTTATTATCTTATATCCAACAACCGTATTGGAGGCTGGACAATAGAAACGCTAAAGAAATACGTTAACTGAACTATCAGCCTGGCCGTACTGAATCAAGTAGACAGGAGAAATTTATCCTAGAACATGCACTTGCCGACCTTATATATAGGAGCAACCTTATAACTCTGCTGGTCTTGTTTGAGACGTGGTGTGACCCTGGGTGGCCGACAAACATTCCTGCATGTTGCGAGTTGACATGCAAGATCGTGAACTCAATTCCAATGATGGTAAATATCCTAAAATCTATTTCGTAAATCTTCTTCACAATATGCAAGACTATGCTAGACTTATCTTGGAGACTTGAATAATCACCTAATTTACTACAGACAAAATGACGGCAAGGCTGGCAACGATCTATGGCGACAACAGCTAAAATCAAACATAAACTAATAATATTAATTAGTCGATTCAAACCGTACCAGCGTGCTCACCTGAGAGTAGATTCTGTGTTATCTTTGACTAAGGTTTGTCCCAAAGTGCACAGAGAGGAATCTGTCTTCTCAGACACGCTGTAGCTAGCTCCATGCATCCACCTCACGTTCCACTCATGGGACATGGGCCATGCAATTTTCCTACTGTTGGCCTAAGATGTTATGGACTACGTCATTGCCCCTCCTGTGCAGATCACATCAACTAATTAACGGAGCCTGTGCTGAGCACTTCGTATCCAGCGATGTAAGTGCAGCCGTGCATTATCCTATTTCTGTAAGCACCTGCCGCCCAGGAGAGGAAGGAAGTTTCAGGAGGAGAAAAATATGCCAATAGCGACGATCAGTCTAACATATCTCCTCATCAGTTGACGTGATGCGCGGACTTCACATGGCGAGATGTGCTCTAGGAGAGCTGCATGATCTGCATCTCGACCTTGTGCTGGCATGGCATGGATCAATCAGAGGCAGGCCTGACAATAGCAGATCCGTTTTGCTTTCTTTTAGGAAAGAGAGAGAGAGAGAGAGAGAGAGAGGGTCGATAGGAGTTGTGCTGGACCTGGTTTCCACATGATATGTGTTTATCCTACGGCTTTAGATAGATTTGTAGGGCTTGATTGCATGTCGATATGAGCACCCCGCGACGAAAATCCGTTGGCCACGTTGGTGTTCTAATCTCAAATTGATGGACTGTTACGTGGGATCCCATGGCTTAATTTTTTTTCCTTTTCGTGTTAAAAATTGGTTATATCTAAACCGCTCCATGGGATTCTATGGCTCCTTTTCTTCTTTCTGGTTTAGATCTAGACTATTCCATGCGATTCTATTGTTGTTTCTTCTTTTCTAGTATAAAAATAGATAGAATATGTGGGTTAATCTACACCGTAATAATTTGATCCCACCAGATGAACGGTTCGTAAAATCTAATTAACGTGGTAATTACTTGGGAGTCTGTAAAACTATTCCATGCGATTCTATTGTTGTTGTTTTTCTTTTCTAGTATAAAAATAGATAGAATATGTGGGTTAATCTACACCTTTTCTAGTATAAAAATAGATACAATATGTGGGTTAATCTACACCGTAATAACTTGGTCCCACCAGATGAACGGTTCATAAAATCTAATTAACATGGTAATTACTTGGGAGTCTGTAATTAGTATAGGTATATAGATATATAGATGTCTGTCCACTCAATTCAGTCTGTATATTTTGAAGTATCCATATCATATTTTTTTGTGAGGACGGTCTATCAATTATGGTTACACCCCAATATCTGTATGCATTGCAGGGTTTATCGCACCCACCAGGATTTCCAGCCCCATGGATGTTCGGTCCATACGATTTGTCACGACCTTTGGACTGTCCTGCTTGTGGGAGTAGGCGGGGCCCCTGCATGCCACGCGTAGTTGGACGATCAATCTTCTGTTTAATACTTCAACATAGTGATTTTCTGGCAAGGATTCACTCGTGTCACATCAAGTAAATCTTATTGATTTACTGTCTAAATCTTATTGATTTAATGTCATGTTTTCTTTCTTTTTTCTGCAATTTTACGATGCAGGTTTTGCCATGTGACATTCATCACAGAATAAACCGTTTGGTTTGCTCTACGATGGCTATTTTTGCAGGTTTCACTTCTTATGTCGTGTCAGTAACGAAGGCACTATCCATCACTTATATTACTGGAAAAAATTGAATCAGTCTGTTGTCTGAGTACAAGCTGCCTATGATGAACTGCAGTTTGGTTTAACAAAAATGCCACAATTAGTCCTTCTCGCGTTTAAAAGAAATGAAGAAAAAAATTGGATCACGGTCACGGATCCTAGTCAAGTTAGAAAGCTGATCATAGCAGACCAGACACGATCGCCGCTGTCTCGCACAGATCGAGCATCGACATTTGCTCTAGCACTGACAGCGGCAGCAGCTCAGTCTGATCCAGCTGAGGATTGGGCACCGACCGCGTCAGCGGATCAGTCTGATCTACCGGAGGATCGGGCATCGACACCGGCACCTGCTCCGACACCGGCACCAGCTCTACAAGGAGCACCATCTCCGGCAGCAGCGGCGGCTTCGGCACCTGCACCAACACTTGCACTAGCATCTTCTCCGGCCCTTGCAGTTGCACCGGCAACAGACTAGGCTGCAGTTCGCACTTCATATACCAAAGTCCTTACAAAAACCGACATGTCCACCTTCTTGGTAAGCATTGGCCGCCCAAGTGCTTCGTCCTTTTTTCTTTCCATGTTGTTTCACATGATTCACTGTGTTGATCTAACTGTTTGGGTATGTCTTCTTGTTTGCAAACAGAGAATTCCTAGAGCAACTAGGGAGTCGTTCAACAATCCGGCGACCGCGGCCAAGTTTCTCTTACCATGCGCAGCCTTGGTGTGAATGAACCCGCTCAATATATCATAAGTACAAAGGATGGTCGCATGATGATTGATGCTAAAGGATGGTCAAGGTTCAAATCTAAATCATATCTTGCGGTAGGGGATGATGTCAAAAGCAAACTTTCTCGGCAAGGAGAGCTGGTCCAAATCAACTTTGAAATTCTTCAGTAGCATCACGCAACTGCCTAACTGCTCTATCCTCCGAGAGATTTTGATGTGATAATATGGCATGGTGAAACAAGTGTCCTGTGTGTATAAGTAGTACGATAGTATTATTTATCACATGGTATATCGTTGATAGAATTGCAACTCTGATTGCTGGTTAGGAACTGTCGTTCAATTTCATTCCAACAGCTGCCGTGCTTTATTCAATTTTGTGTATTCGCCTTGCGACAGCATCTAAAACAAGCATCGTACCGATCGCTTGCAATATGAAAAGCGCTGAGGTAGAACACATGGGCCCCCAAACATGCAGAGTCGGCCTGCGGCCCAAAGTCCAGAACCTGGTTTCGAGAAGCACTAGCTTAGTGCAAAAGTGGCGTCCTCCTCCTGTTGTGGATTGGGCGAAGATGAATGTTGATGCTGCGTTATCTCGCAATGGTGAAAGGGAAGCCCTGGCAGTTGTGAGCCGGGATCATACAGGCTTCTTCCTTGGAGCATCGGCACTGGTGTGCGAAAGTGTTACTGATCCAGAGATCCTAGAGGCAATGGCATGTTGCGAGGGGCTATCTCTGGCTCTTGACTTAAACCTGCAACAAGTTCAGATTAGCACCTATTGTTCAACAACAGTCAAGCATATCGAGGAGGCATACTTGGGGCCAAGCAAAGTTATTATGGACGAGATCAAGATGAGGAAGAATATGTTCCAAACCATGAAGATCATACATGAAAAATGCGAGTGTAATGTTGAAGCGCATGTTCTCGCAAAAGCTGCTACTTCTTTGCCCTGTGGACGCCATCTTTGGCTCACAGGAACCCCCGAAATTATTTGTATACCTATGACTATTAATCTTGAATAAAGCAGCTTTTATCCCTAAAGAAAATCTGAGTATTATATTCTCAGCTGAACCCCCATAATGTCCGTGCATTGCAGAGGGAGTATATTTCTCGGCAAGGTGAGCCTGTGATATAAAAGATTTGTATATTTCTTTACAGAGGGAGTATCTCTCTGTTAAAAAATATATTTATGTGTAACTAGTTACTCCTGTCTTTCTACTTCCTTTCGCTGATATGTGGGGCAACCGGCAACGGGGTCCACGTGCCATATGCACAAATTAGAGTGCACAACTTCATGGTAGACACACCCCAGTCATAGCGCCGTAGTAATGCCCAATGAGCTGTCAAATCACAACCCCCCTTTCCAGCTTTAGCAGTAAGCTGGATGGACGAAGCGACAATATTTCACTGGGCCTGAATCCCCTTCTCCCTCGTCTGCTTTTTCAGAGAAAACCCCCTCTCGGTGATTGCATAGGGTTTTCTCATGGAGAACCAGGTACGAATTCTCATCCATCCCCGATAAACCCAAGTCGCTTGGTCACAGGTAATCCTAGGATGGCAGCCGTCGCCGTTGATGCATTTTTCTTCCTACTGAATCTAGTGTGTTTCATTTGCAGTGCCCGAAGTGCGAGTACCCTACAGGTTTCTGCGCCCTCGGCGAGACGCCACACTTGTTCCTTCTCATCCTAACACAGCATTTTGAAACGTGCACAGTATATTCCTAGAATCCTCTTTTCTATTCGGGAGGGTGGGGTTTTTTTGAACATGCTGTGTTCTCATATTATTTTTCCTACAGTGTATTATTTGCTCTGTCAGAACACATGTACTCAAGATGCTCGGCCTTGCCATAACTGAATACACTAGTTTACTGGTCACAGTGAAGACAAGCCATGGATATAAGTTCCGAGTTGGGTTCATGAACCAAGAAGATCGCTGCTTTTTTTATGGCCGAACTTGGATAAACTTTTTCAAGTGTTACGGACTGAAAGTTGGCGCACGAATGTTGATGGAAAGAGCAGAACCTGGTCTCATATTTACTGCGATCTTCCACCCCGACATCGTTCCAATTGTTCATCCATGTTAGTTTTGTATCTGGTTCTTGCTTGTTTCCTCGATTACTTCTTAATACACCTATCATGTCTAACTAATCACAATTTAACTTTAGAAGTAGCAACGAATCTCTCACGAAGATGCTACTTCTAACTAATATTTTCTTATAATTGGTGGCACGTGTAGGTTTTTTCAGAGTTAAGCAGTCTGCTCGTTTGTTACTCTGTAATAACTCGGCTGTTACTAATGGCACTGAAGTTGACTGGATCGACATCCACAAGTTCCTACACTTTATTGATCGGCTTGAGGTCCTTGTGGGGCGTTTCAATGGTGGAAGGCCACGTGGGATATGTGTGCCACTGCTGCACTCGTTGAACTATTGTGTCGAGAAACTTATGGTACGAGCTGTTTTCTGTTATATATGTTGTTCATAAACTATTGCTTATACACAGTTTTACAACTGTGATCTTCTTGAAAGAGGAACTGCCGAGTTCTATTGTTCCTATACAGATGCCTGACCATGGTTGGGTCAGACTTGCACTTGGTCACAACATGATGTTTATGTCGACCTACTCAATTCCCCTTGGAGGTGAAAAGATACTTATTCATGGGTGCTCTAAAATAATGAAGGCCCGTCCATCTTGGAGAATAGGACAGAAGATTATGTTCATGCTTTTCCATGGCTCTAAAGCGAATATCCTGTTTATTGACCACGTTGCGAGATGAAGCCGCTTTCAGAAGGTTGTGGATGTGCGGGGTGGCGCCTAGGCCTTGTCCTGGGGCTTGGCGGCCTCACCCTTGGTTAACTGTAGGCAAAGTAGCACTGTTCGAGGCGTGCTTTGTATGGTTGAACCTGTATAAGTACTCATACTGCTTTCAACTTTGGTTGTTAAGTGCCCCTGCTGGTTTCAGTTAAGGTTGTTAAGTACTCCTGCTACTTTTACAGTCTGTCGTGTTTCTTCAGTCCTGTCTTCCTCCAGCTGCCAAAACCAAACCAGCGTCGGCGGGGCCGCCTGCTTCCGCCTCCCACGGCTGGCTGCGCCTCAGCGCACGCATCGCAGCCCCACCGTCTCCTAAATCGTTAACGCCGACGTCCTCCGCGCGCTTTGGTGCACTCGCCGCGGCACCGCCCTCTCGCACTGTCAACATGGTCAACAAACAACAGGAATCGACAGAAGGACGTGGAGAGGATGACAGTAGGGGCACACCACGTCAGCGTATGGAAAAATAAAATGCTTCCTCCTAGTGTTTTCCTGACATCTGGGACCCACGATATTGTGAGCGTATATAGTCAATAGACAAGAGAACAACACAAGATCGGCTGACACCTGGGACGTAGCTACTCGAGCAGTATTTTTTTTGTTTGGTATTGTTGAGACGAAGTAGGGTTTGAGCTGGGCTGTGGCCCGTCTAGCCCAGGCTTATATTTTATGTTCACCATGTGACCAGCCCAGCTATTTTTTCTTTGTGAAAATGAGCCCAGTTTATTTTTTCTGAAGAATACCCAATCCAGCCCTGCTTATTTTTCTACGCCCTGATGGGATGCAACTCTTTCAAGATGCCTGCAAATCTTGAAAGTAATATGAAATGGGTTGTAAATATAAAAACAGATGACAAATTGGCAATTACTTTATAATTTCTGAATTTTATTACATTTTCATATTTCTATTTCACTGGGCATTAACCTAATTTAAATATATCTTCAAAGTACTTTAAATCTGGCTGGACATTTCGGTATTAAAAATAGTTTGGAACCCGCAGAAATATGCGAAATTGGCCCTGGCCAACCAAAAAAAACGACTGCAATAAATTGCATAAGAAGTTGCCATGAGCTATATATAAATTATTAAAAAAAGAGGGAGTGGTCTGACTTGTGGGCCTGTTTAGTTGACGCGTATGCAAGATTTTTTTAGTTATTATATACGTCAACAAACGATTCTAGCAGACGTAACCATTGGATATCAATCCAACGACCATCGTGTTTCTTCAATCTCTGATCTTCTTACTCCAGCCGCCAAAGCAGCGCCGGCGGGACCGCCTACTCCCGCCTCCTGTGGCCGGCTGTGCTGCCGTGCAGGCCTCAGCGCCCCCTACTACTCCCACCGCTGGCCGGGGCATCCCGCTACTCACCCACACCCCCTGTTATTCTGCGGCGATAGCAACCTCACACCGCAGCCGAACCGGTGAACGCTTGTACTCCTCTCCACGTGAGCATCCACTGCCGCGTCTTCCCTGGCTCCGCGTCGTCCCCTTCCTATGCCTCGCCGTCGACCACCGCCGTGGTGCTCTCAGCGCAGCGTGGTCAATGTGGTCAACGACCGACTTCCATCGGAAGAGTACTGTACGTGGAGAGGCTGACAGATGGGTCCATGGCAGCCGCAAGGAAGTGCCTCCTTATTATGCGGAAAATAATTATTCCTCCACCTAACAGCGGGGACCCACCGGACGGGCCACCAGTATTTTGCAAAAAAATCGTTTCCCCCTGACAGCTGGGACCCACCGAACGGGGCACCGTATTTCGCGAAAAAAACGTTTCCCCCGCTGTCAGTTCGGACCCACCGGAAGTGCCTCCTTATTACGCACAAAAAAATGAATACTCCCCCGGCTAGCTGGGACCCACCTTGGTGGGAGGCTGACTTGTGGGCCTACTAAGTTGACGGGGACGAAGGGCTTTGTCAACTTAGTCAATATGAATGATTCTAGCTCCAGTGACCGTACGATGTCCATCCAACCGCCGTAGTGCTTCTTCAACCTCTGGTCTTCTTGCTCTAGCCACCCAAAACAGCGCCGGTCGTGCCGCATGCTCCTGCCTCCCGTGGCCGGCTGTGCTGCTGCGGAGGCCTCACCGCCCCCTACTATTCCCACCGCTGGCCAGGCCTTGCGGCGACGGCAGCCTCACACCGCAGCCGAAGCAGTGAACCCTCATACTCCTCTCCGCACGGGCTTCCACTGCGGTGTCTTCCCCGGCTCCGCGTCGTCCCCTTCCTAGGCCTCGCCGTCGTCCACCGCCGTGGTCCTCTCGGCGCGGCGTGGTTAATGTGGTCAACGACCGACTTCCATCAGAAGAGTACTGTGCATGGAGACGCTGACAGCTGGGTCCACGGACGCAGCAAGGAAGTGCCTCCTTATTACGCGCAAAATAATTATTCCTCCACCTGACAGCGGGGACCCACCGGACGGGCCACCGTATTTCGCGAAAAAAGCGTTTGCCCCTGACTGCTGGGACCCACTAGCTATATCTTCGCACGCAAGGAAGTGCCTGACAGTCGGGACCCACCTGGTCGAAGCGTACGTAGCGTGTCGATGTAGAGGCACCCACCTGGTCATTCTGGTCGCAAATGTGTACGTACATATATACTGGTCGATGTAGAGGCGCGCACGTGTCGTCGTAGAGGCACGCACATAGCATGTACACGTACGTACAGTGGCCAAGGTGCAAAAAAGAAAAATACGGCCACGTATGTGTACATACAGGCGGGGTCTCGAACGCCTACTCGCGCATACGTACGGCCAGGGCTCGTGTACATGGCTGGGTCGGAACGGAGAAACAACGTCATCATCGTGTTCATGGGGAGGCAACGGAATGCGTCGTGTTCATGGGGAGGCAACGGAATGCGTCATGTTCATCGGGAGAGCTTGGATGGAACAGGCGATGGAAACGAGGCCTGGCATACCGCAGAACGGAGGAAACGGCCTTGTGTTCGACCGGCCACGTTCGAAACGGGATCCTACTCATCGGGAGGGGTCTGGCGCACCGCAAAACGGAGGAAACGGACCTCCTACGGTCGAAACGGGGGTCCTGTTGATCGCGAGGGGTGTGGCGTACTACAAAACGGACGAAACGGGCTTGTGTTGGAGCGCTACGGTCGAAACGGGGGTCCTGTTCATCAGGAGGGGTGTGGCGTACCGCAAAACAGGACTCCACGGGATACTGTTCATCTCCACCGTCGACCCCCTCCAGCCTCCACGAGCTACTGTTTATCCACCGTCGACCTCCTCCAGCCTCCACCTGCGACTGTTCATCCACGGGCTCCTGTTCATCCAGCCTCCATCGCGCGCTACTCCACCGGCTACTGCTCAACCAGCCCTCTCCACGGGCTCCTGTTCAACCACCCCTCCACGGGCTACTGTTCATCCTGCCCTCCACCGTCTACTGTTCATCCAGCCCTCCATGGGGTGGTCCTGTTCATCCAGCCCTCCACGGGGTCCTGTTCATCCAGCCCCAACCGGCTCGATCGATCGGGGTCCTGTTCATCCAGAGGCAACACCACGGGGTCCTGTTCATCCACCCCCACCGGGAACTGTTCATCCAACCCCCCTCCCCCCCCCCCCGTAACGCTCACTGTTCATCTAGAGCCAGCATCGGTCGGCTTCAGTTAGCAGCAGTAGCGAAGGAATCGCTCGATCGGGTTCAGTTAACAGCCATCGATCGATCGCTTGGGTTCAGTAACGCGTAGCCTGCAGTGCAATTGCTTGGGTTCAGTTAGAGCCAACGCCTCGCACACACGCGCGTACGTGTACGAGAGAAGCGCGCATCGCTCGGCCCCCGACCTACCACCGTAACTGGGGACTCCTCGAAATTTTCCTCCCCCTCGCTTCTACCACGGTTTTTTCCGTCATGGACGGCCCAAAGAATGTCATGCAGCTGCGTCTCCGGCCCGCCCAGGATGAAAAGCCCAGTTTCTGTCATGATTTTTTGTCATAAAAGTAGGAGCCCACCACATCTATGATGATACCGGGTTTTGTCACAATTATCGTCATAGAAGTGTCATATGTATGACAGGAAAAAAATTCGTTCGGCCCAAAATGTCACGGATGTGTCTTTTTTGTAGTGCGGAGCTTCTCACAACAAGCCTGATGGTTTTCGGTAGGGAATGCCCCACCTTTGTGGACGGAACGATATCCATTGCCTCTTATTGCTTTCAAATTTTTTTCTCATGTCAACATAGAACAACAGCAGTGTTGTGTGAAGTTTTGTGATTTTCGGGGTTCGTTTGGACATTTTTATGAATTATCTGAGTTTTCAATGCCATTATGTGCATAATTCAAATTTGAACTACATGCGCATGCTCCAGTGCATATAAATTGGTTGAAAAATCAAATATGTGTCCTTGGGTGCATGCTTAGGTCCCATGCAAGAAATGGGAATGAATTTCAAACAACAGGGCACCGTTGATTGCCGGCAAAACATTGAGATGCCTGGTTTTTAAATTTTAGTAAATCCAAAACTCGTCTGAAATTCATGAAACTTGGCATGCTATCATGGAGCGGCATCAACATGCCGTGGTAAAAAATTCGTCCCATTTGGGTATATGCTTCTCACAGATCGGAGCTTCTCACAACAAGCATGATGGTTTTTGGTAGGGAACACCCCACCTTTAAGGACAGAACGATATCCATTGCCTCTTATCGCTTTCAAATTTTTATCTCGTGTGAACATAGAACAACAGGAGTGTTGTGTGAATTTTGTGATTTTTTTGGGTTCCTTTGGACATTTTTAAGCATTATCTGAGTTTTCAATGCATTTATGTGGATAATTCAAATTTGAACTGCATGTGCATGCTCCAGTGCATATAAATTGGTTGAGAAATCAAATCTATGTCCTTGGATGCATGGTTAGATCCCAAGCAGGAAATGGGAATGAATTTCAAACACCAGGGCACCGTTGATTGCCAGCAAAACATTGAGATGCTTGGTTTTTAAATTCTAGTAAATCCAAAACTCGTCTCAAATTCATGAAACTTGCCATGCTATCATGGAGCGGCATCAACATGCTGTGGTAATTTTTTTGTCTCATTTGGGTATATGCTTCTCACATATCGGAGCTTCTCACAACAAGCATGATGGTTTTCGGTAGGGAACGCCCCATCTTTGGCGATGGAACGATATCTATTGCCTCTTATTGGTTTCAATTTTTTTCCCATGTCAACATAGAACAACAGGAGTGTTGTGTGATTTTTTTTTATTTTTCGGGGTTCGTTTGGATATTTTTATGCATTATCTGAGTTTTCAATGCATTTATGTACATAATTCAAATTTGAACTACATGCGCATGCTCCAGTGCATATAAATTGGTTGAAAAATTAAATCTGTGTCCTTGGGTGCATGCTTAGATCCCATGCAAGAAATGGGAATGAATTTCAAACACCATGGCACCGTTGATTGCCGGCAAAACGTTGAGATACTTTGTTTTTAAATTCTAGTAAATCTAAAACTCATCTGAAATTCATGAAACTTGTCATGCTATCATGAAAGGGCACCCGACATGCTGTGGTATTTTCCGTGTCCATTTTGAGAGAAGGCGCGCGCACTCGAATAATGACAGCCAACAAAGGTATTTAAAAAAATAGCTGCCACTTTAATATCTCAAATGTTTGTATACTTCAAACCATGTGCGTTCGGTTAACCATTCACGTAACACCACGTGTCTTGGTTTTAATGGCTATAGGAGGTGTCGTGTGGACAGTTGCTTGACTGAACGGGAGGCGTGCGAGCGTAGTCCGATGCGTAGGCTCACCGGGAAGCGTACAAGCTGTTCAACGCAGGATTTGTGCATCTCTTCAACGCAAACGGTTCAGATTAGGGTATGCAAATTAAAGCCAGACGTCGGCGCTAAGCCAAGAGACTCTACGATTTGTCAAAATATGCAGCTAAAAATTAATAGTTCTCCCCGGGATTAAGCATAGATTTCATTCATACTAGAGATTAAGTAGTCGTTCTCACCGGGAAGCGAGACAGCCTTGGTCCGCCGCCCGCCTCGCTCCCACTGGTCTATATTAATGGCGCCGCCGAGCGGCCGCACCCGCCCATCCTCGCCACACACACAATTCCTCTCTCTTCGCCCTCATCCTCGACGCCGCTCTAAGTCCTCAAAGCCGTCAGTGTACGAGGATGCCGCTGAAGCGCTCCAGCGGAGGGAGTGGCGACGTCGGGACTGTTGAAGCACCGGAGCACGGCGTGAATATGGAGACAGAGGTTTCCGTCCCCACCGACGTGGAGAACGAGGCTGCCAACAAGCGGAGGCGGGTCGAGAAAGAACCGCAAGCGACTCCAGCAGGCCTAGACTTCATCAACAACCTCCCCGATGATGTGTTGATAGTCATCATATCCCTCCTCCCAATCAAATATCGGGCGAGGACAGCCGCCCTTTCCCGGCGGTGGCGCACCCTATGGCTCTGCACCCCTGTCGACCTCCTCGACGCCCACAAGCTCTGTCATGGCTATCGCCAAATCTTGGATGCGTTCACCCAGATCATCGGCAGTCACGATGGCCCAATCAAAGGCTTTATCGCAGGCAAGTTACGTTCCAATGGCAAGGAACGCGCCAAGCTTGACGAGTGGTTCCGATCCCGCGCCATAGATCAGGTCGAGAAGCTAAGTTATAATGATGGGCATATGGGCTTGCTGCCAATGTCCGCGCTCTGCTTCGCGCCCACGCTACGCCTCGCCAAGTTCATGAACTGCCATTCCCCTCCCTAATGATGCGCCTGCTCTTTTTCTACCATGACTGAAGCACCTCGATCTCGTCGTCGTCCGCATCCCAAAGGATGACATGGAGCACCTGCTCCGCGGCTGTACTGCACTCGAGTTCCTTCGTATTCAGGCAATGAATTGGTCGAGTACCTTGCACATCACCTCTAGGACTCTTCGGACTATTTATGTGTGTTGTTGGTGCTGCAACGAGAGATCACAAAAGGTGGACCACAATATGGTCATCCAGGACACACCTTCACTTGAGAGATTACTTGTAGTTGATCAACAAGGTCCAACAAGAATCAATGTCATTTCTGCGCCGAAATTGAAAGTGGTGGGCTACTCGTTTGTCAAATACTACAACTTTCAGGTAGAACACTCGCCTTATATACCTCTCCTTCTTGATATCAACGTTATTTCTAGTTTTGAAGATGTATGTTCGGCTGTCATCCAGCGAAGCTTCACCTAGACTCTGGGCACAGTGAAGGTCTTGGCACTAGAATCTGTCGTCCCCAACCTGGACCAAGTTTTCAGTTGCCTGAGATGCTTTCCGTGCCTGAAGAAGCTGTATATCGAGGTGATGTTCCTTTCCTGTTAAATGTTAACCATAAGGGAGTTCAATTTTTTGCACCTTTTCCCAAGTTTACAATGACAATGTACTACGATTTCTGAAGGAATTTTGGAGGATTTTAGGACATACACCCCACCCCATATTGGTTGCTTCATTCATATGGTTACAATCGTCCATAAGCATTTATCCTTTGGATTCGTCCATACTAGTTTTTTAGGGAATTTTTCATCAAATCCAACCTCTTGTGAAGAAGGCTACATGTTTCTAGATTGTAATCAAATTCCCATGTTAATCATGCCAGATCGAAGATGTCAAGTTGGTGCATTTTACAAATCCTGCAAACCAAATGGGCGTGTAGCAGTGTTCAAAACTGCATGTAGGCACTAACGCTCTTCTTTTGCAGTGCATATTAGGCCCGGTGGAAGATGTTTATAACGACAATCACATCGAATGCCTGGATCTGCATCTCTCAAATATTACTTTGAACTCCTACAGAGGGACCCCATCGGAGATTACACTCGCCAAGTCCTTTCTTGCCAGAGCAAAGGTGCTAAGGGTACTGAGGTTGAACACGCATTTAATTAGGAAAAATCAATGGTATGATTATCAGAGCTGGCAGGTACTGCGGAATGGAAGTGCCTCCAAAAATGCCAAACTTCGTATTGGAAGAGCATATGGCAAAGCAATTGGAAGTTATTGTGTCAAACCCATACATGACTTGTCAGCGGCTGATCCCTTTTCAGAAATGACGCAGCTTGCAATGTTTGAATTTGGGCGATGTAATCTTTGAATTTAAACCTTGCAATATTTATGGTATTCGTTATATTGAACCGTTTATGTTCTCTTGTCTCAACGCAAACACTTCATCCGGGTGAATCGCATGTCGTACATCGCACACACCTTGATATGGCTGATCGTTTCTTTTGTGTTGCCTAATCACAAATAGTTCATCCGAGTGAACTGTATGATGTACATCGCACACACCTTGATCTGGCTGACCATTTCTTTTGTGTTGTCTAATCACAAACAGTTCATCCGAGTGAACCGTATGCTGTACATCGCACACACCTTCATCTGACTGCCCATTTTGTTTGTTCCTCCTCACCGAAAACGGTTAATTGAACTGAACCATATGCCCTGAATCGCACACGCAACTAAAATCTGAACCGTGTTTGATGCATTCGTCATCACAAACATTTTGCACCTTTTTGACGGTTTTTTTACACCACCGTTTGCGATTATTGCATCGCACACAGTTTCGTCGAAGGGTCTCTAATCGTAGTGTCGCGTTAGAAGCATCTTGCAGTAGTGCCAGATGGTCTTTGTGCTGTCCATTAACGCTTCGACCCGCCGCCAGCTGGTTTCTTCCACCTCGCACGCAACGTGTTCGACAAAATTATTTGTTAGAACAGGAGGTTTACATCACCAAATATACATGATTTGTTGGAGCAGGAGGTTTACATCATCAAATATACACCATCTGTTGGAGTTGGCTCTTTTTTGAGATGTAGAAAGCACTTTTTTGTGATGTAAATTATACAAAACGCTACAAAGCACATACAAAAATCATCAAATCCTAAGCTCATCCCCATTGAGTGCTACTGCAGCAACAGTAGCACGCGCGCATGGGCAGCAGCAACTTCAACGCTGACAACAACGGCGATAGAATGCATCGGCAGGAGGAAGGAGGGAGCAGACTATACTGGTGGGCTACGACGGGCGGCAACGAAAAGATGGGGATGGGCAACATGTGGCGGGAGGAAAATGGCAGTGTTGTGTGTGGTGAGACGGCATGATTAGAAACGACGGATAAGGTAATACAGTACTTAGTAGTAGCATGGGGTACAGGGGCTGCGCTACTACTAATTAAGTCCACTACTTATAGCATGGGCCACGCACCTACTATGTGGCACCCACCACCTGACCCTGTCTATCCATAGTAGTAGCGCGGGATTGAGCACCCGCGCTACTGCTACCAACTTAGTAGTAGTGCAGCTTTGGCACCCCATGCTACTACTATGGCCTGTCCCGAGGGGCATGGTGAGGACCACTTAGTAGTAATGTGGAGTTCCTGTACCCGCGCTACTACTATTCTGTATCTGTAGCACGGGATTTTAGCCTGCGCTGCTACTAAATAGCAGTAGCACGACACATTTAACTTACATCACTATTAAGTGGTTGCCTATAGGGGTTTTTCTAGTAGTGCGACAATGATCTCGAGCAGGCCCAGTTCTTTTGACCGATTCTCCCAGAATCTTGAGAATCGGGCCTCCCCCAGCTTCTTTTAGAATCTTGAACACATTTTTTTAACAATCCTAGCTAGTTAGGATGTAAACAGCTAGGATTGTCAAAAAATATGGGTTCAAGATTCTGGGAGAAGCTGGGTGGACGGTAGATTCTCAAGATTCTAGAAGAATCGGCCAAGGTTTGAGGGAGCAAAACAACAAATAAGGTGGAGCAGATAGAAACAACGCTTGAACAAGCAATGCATTAAGCACGCACTGAGGTAACAAATACTCCCTCCGTTTCTTTTTAGTTTGCATATAAGATTTGGTCAAAGTCAAACTTTGTAAAGTTTGACCAACTTTATTTGAAAAAATATCAACATCTACAATACTAAAGCTATATCGTATGGAAATTAATTTCATGATGCATCTAACAATCTTGATTTCATATTATGAATGTTGATATTTTTTTCTACTCCCTCCTGTCCTTTTTACTCCACATATTAGATTTATGTCAAGTCAAACTTAGCAAAGTTTGACAAAATTTATATTAAAAAGTATCAACATCTACGACACCAAATATATATACTATGAAACTGCATTTCATAATGAATCTAACAATATAGATTTGGGCTTGTGAATGTTGATGTTTTTTTCTATAAGTTCGATCAAAGTAGAGATAGTTTGACTTTCGACAAAACTTATATGCAGACTAAAAAGGACCGGAGAGAGTATAAACATAGTCAAAGTTGGCAAAGTTTGACTTTGACCGAATCTTATATGCAAACTAAAAAGAAACGGAGGGAATATGAATAAAAAGAGCTCCGTGTCGGGATGGATCGTGTGGATCACAAAACGTGAAGCGCTTGAACAAGTTTTTTGCGTAATCATCTAGCTGGTATTATTACGCAGGAATAAAAGCCCAAAACAAACATGGCCTAAGAAAGTCACAGCCCAACTTGCTGATCTGAGCCCATGGCCCAATCATGTCCCGGTCTGACCTTCACGGGACTCGAAGCGGGCATTTCCTATTTGGCGCTGCAGGTGCCGTTACAGTGCAATTTCCAAACGGGCGCCTGCAGCTGAGTTAGCTGGGCTTGGCCCATTTTACTTTTTTTTCTTCTTCTGTTTTTAGAGAAAAAAGAGAAAAGTGAATGAACAAGGGAACGAACCCAGAACCTCAACACTGCGAGCAATTTGCTCTAGCCACCCGACCATGACAACTTCTGTTAATTGAAATTTCAGTCTACTTATTTATTATCCACGTCAGTTTAGTTTTTCCTTTTTCCTCATCCTTTTTCAAATTCTATGAACTTTTTTCGAAATCAATGAATTCCTTTTCAATTTCGATGAACTTTTTTTTGAAATCCGATGAACTTTTTTTCAAATCCAACGAACTTTTTTCAGATTCGGTGAACTATTTTCAAAATCGATGAACTATTTTCGAAATCAATGACCCTTTTTTAAATTTGATGAACTTTTTTCAAAATGATGAACTTTTTTCAAATTCGATGAACTTTTTCCCAAAATCTATGGTTTTTTTCCCAAAAACAATGAACATTTTTTAAAATCGATGAACTTTTTTCAAAATTGACGAACTTTTTCCAAAACGATGAACTTTTTTCAATTCCGATGAACTTTTTTTATTTTTTTCATTTAAATTCGTCAACCTTTTTGTTAACCCGTGAACTTTTTGTTGTGAATGATTTTTTTAATTCCTGATTTTTCAAGAAAGCATACACCTATCTTTTGAATAGTCAACAGTCAACAGTCACACCGTTCAATTGGTGAACATTGTTTCTCAATTAGTGAACTTGTGAGCCATAGTTTTTGAGAAATGCGCGCATGTTTTGATTACTAGCACGCGAGTGATATAGTGGTAGCTAGTCGATCCCTTGCGACGCTTGCTTTTTCGTATGTTTTTGTGCTACAGTATTTCAATGCGTTACGTGTCCATGGACCGGCCCAGTAGATTCTTCTGTGAGCGCCAGTTTCGCTTCGCGGCGCTTAAGGCGCTGACTAGGACCTCCCCTCGAAGCGGGGGAGTCCTATTCAGCGCCAGGGAACTAATTTGGCGCACACTAGCGACCTAAATGGGAGTCGGCACACTACTCCTCCTTCACTCATTCGTATGTACCCATTTTGTCCGCTACAACTTTTCTTCTGTTTGATTTTTTGTACTCCCTGCTCTCTCATTGTATTTTTTAAAAAAGTTTGCGCATTGCAAAAACCTGGAAAGCTCGTGAATTTGAAAAAAAAAAGTTCATCAATTTTGAAAAACAGTTCATTCGTTTTGAAAAAATGCATCTATTTTTTCGAAAATTATGAATTTCAAAAAAGTTCATCGATTTTGAAAATTGTTCATTGAATTTGAAAATAATTCATCGATTGTCAAAAAATTCATCAAATCTGAAAAAATTTCATCATATATGAAAAAAGGTTGATTAATTTGAAAAAATCATCAAATTTAGAAAAAAAACAATAGATTTGAAAATATTTCACTGACTTTTAAACAAAAGAGTTCATTAATTTAAAAAACTTCATCAAATTAGAAAAAGCTCGTGCACTTGATAGAACAAGAAAATATAATAAAGAAAAAGGAAAAAGATTAAAGAAAATAAAAAAGACAGAAAAAATAAAAAACATCCAGAAAAAACTAGAAGAAAAAAAAGGCTGATGAGAATATATAAGAAAGAAAGTAAGTACGTTGTCATAATGTTTGAAGTGGCTGGTTGGTTCGCGCGAGTTATAGTTAACCTCAAGGTTTCGTGTTTGAAGCTTCAGTCGCTCATTTTTTGCGGTTTTACCGGAAAGAAAAAAAAAAGCTGAAGTGGGCCGGCGTAGCACAAAGGGTGAATATGCGCCGGTTTGCGGAAAATACTATAACGGGGGCATTTCCTATTCGTCGCCTTCAGCGCCCGTTAATGTGCATTTTGTTAACTGGCGCTATAGGCGCTCTTACCCGGGCCGGCCACATATAATTTTATTTCTATATACTCGCAAAACATCCAAAAAAACCATATAGAGGCGTCGCTCACAAGGTTTCAGTCTCGAAAACACATTCGGACATCACCGAAATATGCGATATTTCAGAAATTTTGCATATTTCGGAAATTATTTCAGATTTTGATATTTCAATTTCTCTTAGTTTAATGAATTTTAACCTAATTGAAATATCTTTTCAAATTAGTTTAAATATAGCTCGGAATTTTGAGGTTAACAATATTTCAGACCCCACTGAAATATGCAAAAATTCAGATATTTCAATGAAATTTCATTGATTTTTTTAACCCTTCGCTCGTATACAAAGTTACGGACCAAATTACTGAATGAACACTTGATTATGACACGTGAAAGTAGATGCAACAAACAACTTATTATGTATCAACCATATGTCTTTTTGTGTTTTTGTTCCGTTATCGTTTTATTTATGCAGGCCCCGGGGGGGGGGGGGTAATTTCTTCCAAAGATGGGTCCTGACAAGTCACGAATTTCTCAATCTCAAAAGCTGGAACGGTGCATACACTCGACCTATAGCTCGCCGGGTCGGTTGCCTTGGCTATGGGGAAGAGACACAGAAAAGACGGGGAAGCTAGCGATGTTTGTTGGGGTTGGGATTATTGGAGACGGGATGATTTTTGGAAACATCATTTCATTATTAGGAAAAGGGCTATAGATAATATGTACATTAATGACGCATTAGATATGTGATGCGCCACTACTATTATAGCAGTGGCGCATCATGTCTCGGTGAGCCATTAGTGTGATAGACACTAATGACGCACCATATCCATGGTGCGCCATTATTAACATAATTTTTTTAAAATTACTAATGGCGCACCACTCGTCCATGTGCCACTACTGTCAATTTTTTAATATTTTTTGAACTCATGAATATTTTTAAATTTAATTTATGGACACTTTTTGAATTCATGAATATTTTTTTAAATTTGATGATATTTTTTCATATTCAATATGAAAAAATATTGAATATTCATGAGGACACTCGATCTCGATCCCCCTCCATCTCGATCGCTACCCCCCTCGCCAGATCACCCTCGCCGCCGAGCACCCCCGCACCCTCCCCCGCTCCACCGCCGCCGACTCCCCGCACCCTCCCCCGCTCCACCGCCGCCGAGCACCCCCCGCACCCTCCCCCGCTCCATCGCCGCCGACCCCCCGCACCCTCCCCCGCTCCATCGCCGCCGACCCCCCGCACCCTCCCCTGTGTCCTCGCTCGGTTCCCCCGAACGGAATCGGCCGAGCGCACCACCCACCCCCTCCCTCCCCCCCCAAGCGAGACCTAGGGTTCAAGACGCCGCTGCCGGCCCTCCGCTAGGCAACAAAAAATCGTAAAAAAAATTACTAATGGCGCACCGCTAGGGGGTGCGCCATTGCTATCCAAAAAAAGATTACTAATGGCGCACTGCCAGGGGGTGCGCCATTGCTATCCAAAAAAAAGATTACTAATGGCGCACCTCTAGGGGGTGCGCCATTGCTATCCAAAAAAATTTATAATGGCGCACCGCTAAGGGGTGCGCCATTGCTAAGCCTCCCTCCACTAAAGTCCCCAGTCCCCTTTCTATCTTCCCCATTGCTAACCCGCCGCCTCCCCCGCACCCAACGACCGCCGCCCCAGCGCCGCCGCCGCCCCCGCGCCCCCGCCGCCTCCCCCGCACCCGACGACCGCCGCCGCCCCCGCGCCCCCGCCGCCTCCCCCGCACCCGACGACCGCCGCCGCCCCCGCGCCCCCGCCGCCTCCCCCGCACCCGACGACCGCCGCCCCCGCACCGCCGCCGTCACTGCGCCCCCGCCGCCTCCCCCGCACCCGACGACCCCCGGAGCACTAGGAGGAGGAGGCGTGCGTCCACCAGGAGGAGGAGGCCTGCCGGAGCACGTCTTCTTCCTTCGACCAACCCCATCTCGCCGTCGCCACCGCCTTCTGTTTCGTCGAGCGGCTTCGCCTCCGCCGCCCATCGCCCGTGCAACCTCGCCGCCGTCCGTCACTACCCGGCCCCTACACAGGTGCCCCTCCCCTCTCCTCTTCCCCTTCCTCATATTTTCTTTTCAAGTTCAGAAAAAATAAATACAAGCTCATCTTTTTGTAGGAAAACATGGATGCATCCATGATTTTAAATGCTAGTAATCACAATCGTGCATCAACGCACAACAATCCTATTATGGCTTCTATAGACTTGGTATAGTGTGAAAATTTAAATTCATTTTGATATTTGAATTTATCATGGCTAGCTCTTCAAGATAAGTCCAATGAGCAATATATTTCAAATTGTGGAGCAAAGATAGGACTGAGCATGTTGGTCAAGTGAAACCTCATTAATTAAATTACATTCATTGGAAGGTTCTTTGCTTTTCGTTAACAAAGAGATGATTTTTTTTATGTTTTGAGACAGATGGTCATAATGTAGGAACATATTATGTACCAACTAAAAAGGGTTGAGTTCTTTTGTACAACTTTGCCACATTGTCACAACTCATAGACATACTCACAAGTGCACGCGCTAAATATCTCTCATGCTGATACTGTAGGAGTAAAATCCATGCCCTGTTAACAATGTATTACAAGATTTTTGTCCATATGAAAGCAGAGGACCATATGGTCTGTGGCCTTTTCATCCATATGAAAGTAGAGGCACATTGTGGTGCTAGTTTGCTGGGTTTTGTCTTTGACCATCGTGTCGTGATGATTTTACAGGTACCCCGAGAGGCCCTTGAGTTTCTCGGAATGTCGATTAACTTCCGTTCTGGCAAATTCGGGTACTCCATAATGTCCTATTTTCAGCAAAGGTCATGCTGAAATTTTCCATAATTTTTAGCATGACTTTGCTAAAAATAGGACATATGGGGTACTTGCGACTAATGCATGGGCCGGGGTATCTTAGTACTTAATTAAGTAGGATCAACTGCCTCTTGTGTTATACATATAGAAGTGTGATATCAACTCATAGTTATTACTAATGTCAGTTGCTCGTCATCGATAAACCCTAATCTGGTAGGATGACCTACTAAAAAGCCCATACCACATATTCTATTTGGATGGCCCTGCTAACCCTTGACCATAAATACTTGAGATAGATGTAGCAGGCTTAAAGAAAGAAATGTTTTTAGGCCAACTCCACTGGGCCTGGCTGAAAATGCACAAGTGTGCATGACTAACAATATTCTATTATAAAGCTAAACAGGAAAGAGGAACCACTCATCCTAACCATTTGCTCTCAAAATTACCACTTCACTTCTTACTACTGAAAATCTTGGACCATCTCCATTCACCAATAGCTCAAACCAGTTCGAAGGGCGTGTTTTCACCACACTATGGATTATCTTATTGGACCCAATGCAAGAGATGATGTAGTTTTGAATTATGAACGTAGGACATGTCGTCATCGGACGACGAAAGTCTCCCGGGGGAGTGCGGCTGGTGCCACGATGATCGAGGTCTGTGCGACAGGCCTCACCTGGACGATGATCGGCACTTCAGCATTAAGCTCGAGGAGACCTTCGAAGTTGAAACGGTAGACAACGACGACAAGTGTTATTTTCATAATTAAGCATGACTTCAACTATTTCAACATGTAATTTTCATCTTTTACGATTCGAGTATAGCTTATCCCATGCCATGCAAGACGCTATATCTTAGAGAGGATGGATTTTGAAGACCATGAAAATTCTGAAACAAAGAAAATTCACCTAAGGACTCATCACGATGTGGATTTTGAAGTAAATCTGTATAATTCTGGGAGCGTAACCCATTTTGGTTGCAAAAATTGGGAAGCATTTTGCAAGATGTATGGTTTTGATGAAGGTATGCTTGTCACCATGGATCTTGGTGATCCTGACATCGACCAAGACAATATGGACATTTGGGTCCTTGTTGATACGCCTCCAGTTCTACCGCTATGTGAGTTTCTCAAACATAGTTAATTATTAACTAATTTATATTTTTCATTTCAAAATAGTTGACAGCTTATTTCCATTGACAGCGTATTTTCATTGTTTAAAGAATGTGCGGGAGATGGTAGACAAAACCCACTACATCGATGGCTCTGAATTAACTTACAAGGAGAAAAATCATCTGGTCAGATTTTGTACTGACATTGAGAATTACAATATCTACAATCAAACTCTTCAACATTATGGTCAATATGTGCCACTAGTGCATGTGTTCAACTACGGTAACTACTATGGAGATACCCTGATAAGATTTTTTACTATTACGACATCCGTGCATCTTTTGCATACTTCTAAAACTAGTACATCATTGCTAACTATGAAGTTATTACTATGTTTTTCAACAGATGATCCCAGAGAATTGTGTGCCTCATTTGATGTATCAGAAAGGTAGCCTTAATGTTTTGAACATACAGCCAGGTCATTCTACAAATCTCAACTGTCCATACCAGATTTTTAAAAGAAGTGGATACATGCAAATCAAAGGATGGAAAAATGTATGGACAGTCGTAAGGAGGTTCTTGGAAGCAAAAGGAAGCGAAGCGCAAGAATTGGAGACAGTATGATCTCCATTCTCTATAATGAAGAGTCAGGGTCTATTTTGTTTTATGCTATTTTACCTTAAATAGGGTATTTAGGGCATGTTTAGGCATAGCAGTAGCAGTAGCACAGAGATAAGAGAGGACACATCTCTCAAATATCTCCGAATGCAGCATTACTTTCGACAAACTCACTACTCGCGGTCTCGAGACTTGTAATATTCTATCTTTGTTCGGTCTTTTGAATTCGGAGATTAATATGATGAATTGTATTCAGAGACTAATCTTCTATTGTATTCGATGAATCTGCTGTTGCTGTGTGGTGCTGTCTATATTCTGTCCAGTAATATATTTTGTAACCTGTGCAAATATAAGAAAAGAAAAAAAATCCCTAATATTCATACTAGTGGCACACCACCAACTAGTGCGCCATTAGTAAGCCAGAGCACACTAGTGACGCATCATCAACTATTGCGCCATTAGTAAGCCAGAGCACATGAATAAATATGGCCCCCTGGGAGGCATACTAATGACGCACTGCGTGATGCGCCATTAGTAAAAAATTCTAATGACGTGATGCTAGTGGCGCACCTGAAGTGGGCCATTAGTAGGCAAAACAGGTGTGCCATTAGCAAGCCTTTTCCTAGTAGTGTTTTATATATGCGCACCCGTGACTATATGTCAGATCTGGGATATGAGCAGAGGCCCTTATAAACTTTTGGGAAATTTTGACTGAATGGAGGGTGTGACAACTGATCTTGTACTAACCATGCATGCGTTCATGAGGAAGCAACACCACTTGTGATTAGCAGTATACCTCAGTATGGGCATGAAGCTCCTGGACGCTGTCACACGGCGTGTATTTATGATAATCCTCACTCAGACTCTATATATATGGAGTCATACGAATCAAAGATGATATAAAACTTCCCTTAAAAAAACTTGATGTAAAGCTATAGACAGCCGTTGATACCTGCTAAGTACTAGTTACTAAGAGGTCCCAAACGCATTAGCACATGATAAAGTCATTTTGGCCCAAACATACTAATTTGTCATTTAGTTTTATTATGTTTGCCGACAAAATATTTTGAATTTTTTAGCTTAATACTAAGGAAATAGCTCCCTATGCATCACATGCGGTGTAAATCTCTTTTCCCTTCGCCATGCATAGGACTGCGTAAATGAGGATCGTCCGGTAAAATCATTGGAAGGACAAGAACATCACGCGTGGCGAGTCACATGCACAGTCAAGTGGGTCACAACTGGAAGGGCGGTGCAGCTAGCCCACCACATGGCCGTGTCACTGGGGTGGGCAGCGTGGGAAGCAAGGGCGGTACCCACTTTCACAGGTCGCCATACATGTCACCATCTGATCAGCCATCACCATGAGTGTAAGACGGTGGTGCATGCAATCCCAACGAAGCTTCTACCAAAGGACTAGCCACGGAACACTGGAGCATTGTAAATAGAGTATTGTTTGGTTCCCCTGAAAGAACCGATGTTGCACACTGTCCTGTCCTGACACGTCTCACGCCCAATTGGGTAGATGAGAGATAAGCATAATCTCCTCATCTCGGCAGTTGATTGATCATTCTATTCAGAATGAGGATATGGTTTGGAATCACACCATCAGACCTGAATTCACAACACCGGATGAGTGGTAATTTAACATTTCAAGGGTGGAAAGAATGGATGCCTTGTATAAATAAGGGAGGCAGAAGGACATGGTGTGAATAAAGAGGTGGTAGCATTCAAACCCGAAGAGAGTACAATGATTGGATTAAATTAACCATAATAAAAAGAGGACATGTTAGCAATGGAGATGCAATAAGAAGTGAACATGAACACCTAAAGTTAAATGTGGAAATTCCTTGTGAGAAAAATCGTGAGCCGACAATGGCAATTTTCACCATATCCGGTGGGATGTTTACAATTGGAAAATACATTTGGTTTACAAGAGGTGTAGATAAAGTGATGTTTGTCTTTAAGAGGTGACAACCTAATCCTTCAGCCTAAGAGCATCTCCAGCCATTGCCCCCCCTCCCGGACGCATAAAAATCGCCCCCTGGGGGCGAGCCGGCGATACTATCGGCGCTGGGGCAGTTTTGTGCCCAGTCGTCGCCCCCAGGCGTCGAAATTGACCCACTTTTCAGCCTCATTTCGGCGAATAAAAGGGCCCATATAGGCGAGAATAGGCCCATATTCGGCGTGGTTCGCCGTCTCTCGGCGTTCAATTATCAACATAATTTTTTCTTATCACATATTTCATCACAGAAAAATCAAATACTTCAACAAAATAGTACAACAACAAATAGTTCAATACAAATTATATAGTTCATCAGATAAAAACTCATATTTCATCACACGGCGTCCCCCTTGAGCCTCCATAGGTGCTCAATCAGATCTTTCTGCAGTTGATGATGCACCTGTGGGTCTCGGATCTCCTGACGCATACTGAGATAGGCAGTCCAGGTTGCCAGTAGCTGGTGATCAACTTCGGCTAGAGAACCCTGCATGTAGTATGGTTCAGTGTCAAACACTGGGTCTTCTTGCTCGCTCTCGATGATCATGTTGTGCAAGATGACACAGCAAGTCATAATCTCCCACATTTGATCTTTGGACCAGGTCTGAGCGGGGTACCGGACAACAGCAAATCAAGATTGGAGCACACCAAATGCCCGCTCGACATCCTTCCTGCAAGCCTCCTGAATCTTCGCAAACCAGGCGTTCTTGCCTCCTGCCACAGGGTTTGAGATCGTCTTCACAAATGTCGACCATCTCGGATAGATGCCATCAGCTAGATAGTACCCCTTGTTGTAGTGCTGCCCATTGATTTCGAAGTTCACCGGAGGAGAATGACCTTCAACAAGCTTGGCAAAGACAGGAGAGCACTGCAGCACGTTGATGTCATTGTGAGTTCCTGGCATGCCAAAGAAGGAGTGCCAAATCCAGAGGTCATGTGTGGCCACAGCCTCAAATACCACACTACAACCGCCTTTGGCGCCTTTGTACATCCCCTGCCAAGCAAATGGGCAATTATTCCATTTCCAATGCATGCAGTCGATGCTTCCAAGCATCCCAGGAAATCCTCTTGCTGCATTCTGTGCTAGGATCTGAGCAGTGTCTTCCGCATTGGGTGTTCTCAAGTATTGCGGTCCAAACACTGCCACCACTGCCCGACAGAACTTGTAGAAACACTCTATGCTGGTGGACTCGACCATGCACCCATAGTCGTCGAGTGAATCACCGGGAGCTCCGTATGCAAGCATCCTCATCGCTGTCGTGCACTTCTGAATGGAGGTGAATCCAAGGGCGCCGGTGCAATCCATCTTGCACTTGAAGTAGTTGTCGAACTCCCGGATGGAATTCACAATCCTGAGGAAGAGCTTTCGGCTCATCCGATAACGGCGCCGAAATGTTTTCTCGCTGTGAAGTGGAGCATCAGCGAAGTAGTCGGAGTAGAGTGATACGTCTCCTCGTATCTATAATTTTTGATTGTTCCATGCCAATATTATTCAACTTTCATATACTTTTTGGCAACTTTTTATATTATTTTTGGGACTAGCATATTGATCCAGTGCCCAGTGTCAGTTCCTGTCTGTTGCATGTTTTTGGTTTCGCAGAATATCCATATCAAACGGAGTCCAAACGGGATAAAAACGGACGGAGCTTATTTTTGGAAAATATAGAAAATTCGGAAGGAAAATCAACGCGAAGCAGTGCCCGAGGTGGTCATGAGGCAGCCCCCCCTTAGGGCGCGCCCCTACCCTCGTGAGCCCACCGTAAGGCGGTTGACGCTCTTCTTTTGCTGCAAGAAAGCTAATATTCAGAAAAAAATCACGGCAAAGGTTTCAGGCCAATCGGAGTTATGGATCTCCATATATATACGAAACGGTGAAACAGAGCCAGAAGAGAACGCAGAACCAGAGAGAAACAGACAGATAGATCCAATCTCGGAGGGGCTCTCGCCCCTCCCATGCCATGGAGGCCAAGGACCAGAGGGGAAACCCTTCTCCCATCTAGGGAGGAGGTCAAGGAAGAAGGGGGCCCCTCTCCCCCTCTCCTCCGGTAGCGCCGGAACGCCGTCGTGGCCATCATCATCATCACCGCGATCTTCACCAACACCCCCGCCATCTTCCCCAACATCTCCATCACCTTCCCCCTCTATCTACAGCGGTCCACTCTCCCGCAACCCGCTGTACCCTCTACTTGAACATGGTGCTTTATGCTTCATATTATTATCCAATGATGTGTTGCCATCCTATGATGTCTGAGTAGATTTTCGTTGTCCTATCGGTGGTCGATGAATTGCTATGATTGATTTAATTTGCTTGTGGTTATGTTGCTATCCTTTGCTGCCCATCATATGAGCGCGCGCGTGGATCACACCATAGGGTTAGTTGTATGTTGATAGGACTATGTATTGGAGGGCAAGAGTGACAGAAGCTTCAACCTAGCATAGAAATTGATGCATACGGGATTGAAGGGGGACCAATATATCTTAATGCTATGGTTGGGTTTTACCTTAATGAACATTAGTAGTTGCGGATGCTTGCTAATAGTTCCAATCATAAGTGCATAGAATTCCAAGTCAGGGATGACATGCTAGCAGTGGCCTCTCCCACATAATACTTGCTATCGGTCTAGTAAGGTAGTCAATTGCTTAAGAACAATTTCGCAACTCCTACCACCACTTTTCCACACTCGCTATATTTACTTTATTGTTTCTTTATCTAAACAGCCCCTACTTTTTATTTACGTAATCTTTATTATCTTGCAAACCTATCCAACAACACCTATAAAGTACTTCTAGTTTCATACTTGTTCTAGGTAAAGCAAACGTCAAGCGTGCGTAGAGTTGTATCGGTGGTCGATAGAACTTGAGGGAATATTTGTTCTACCTTTAGCTCCTCGTTGGGTTCGACACTCTTACTTATCGAAAACTGTTGCGATCCCCTATACTTGTGGGTTATCAAGACCTTTTTCTGGCGCCGTTGCCGGGGAGCAATAGCGTGGGGTGAATATTCTCGTGTGTGCTTGTTTTCTTTATCACTAAGTAATTTTTATTTGCTGTTCTTAGTTGTTCTCTATCTTTAATTATGGATATGGAACACGAAATACCAAAAAAAATAGGTGTACTTTCTGCTCATGGAGATGGGGAACCTCCTAAAACCCTCGATGCTGGTTATGTGAAAGATATTATGTACTACTTTAATAATCCTGAGAAAACCCCATTCAATTATGTAATGGGAGTAACGTTGGATCAACGTGAATACTTTAGGGATTACCACTTGACACAAAAAGGGAAACTATTATGGGATCAAATTCATATATTGAATTGGTATGCTAGGCAAATATGCTTGAGATATGATTATACTTGTTGCTCTAAGGTGAAGGCTCCACACCTTCCCTTTTCATGTGAATTTAATGATAATGAAACCTTGGCTTCTTATGCTAATGGTATATATGATTACTATGATGTGGAACAAATAGAAGAATTTGTTGCTTTTAAGGGTGCTTATGAAATTGAATCTATGTTTAAAGAGTTTGAAGATTTTGATGATGCTTGTTATAGATCTGAAAATTTAGCTATCCTCAAATATTGCTATGAGAATTATGAATACAATTATGAAATTAATGCACTTATTAAGAAAGTCCCCGCTATCCAAGAAGAGACTAATATTTTGCAGGAATCTATGGAAGAAGAATTTGATGACACTGTGAGCTTATTGGATGAAAAAGATGAGGAGGAAAGCGAAGAACAAAAGGAGGAAGAGCGGATTGATCACCCGTGCCCACCTTCTAATGAGAGTAACTCTTCAACTCATACATTGTTTAATTCCCCTTCGTGCTTACCGAAGGATGATTGCTATGATGACTGTTATGATCCCTATGATTCTTTTGAAATATCCCTTTTTGATGATGCTTGATATGCTTATGGCCAAGATGCCAATATGAATTATGCTTATGGAGATGAACTTTCTATAGTTCCTTATGTTAAACATGAAATTTTTGCTATTGCACCCACGCATGATAGTCCTATTATCTTTTTGAATTCTCCCGACTACACTATATCGGAGAAGTTTGCACTTATTAAGGATTATATTGATGGGTTGCCTTTTACCGTTGCACATGATGATTTTGATAAATATAATATGCATGTGCTTGCTGCTCCTACTTGCAATTATTATGAGAGAGGAACTATATCTCCACCTCTCTATGTTTCCAATATGATAAAATTGGAAGAAACTGTTTATACTATGCTTTGGCCTTTACTATGTGTGCATGAATTGTTCTTTTATGACATGCCGATGCATAGGAAGAGAGTTAGACTTCGTCATTGCTTTATATATGTTGCTTTGTGCGCACTACTAAATTACAAATCATTGTTAATTAAAATTGTCTTTGATATACCTTGGGATCCGGGTGGATTCACTACTTGAGCACTATATGCCTAGCTTAATGACTTTAAAGAAAGCGCTGCCAGGGAGACAACCCGGAAGTTTTAGAGAGTCATTTATTTCTGTTGAGTGCTTTCATATAGTTTAAAAACAACAAAAATAAAGAGGGGAACCCAAAACTTTTTCAAAAAGGAAAGTGAAAGTGAGAATGACAAGCATTGTTGCAGTGGGAGCTAGCCTTGAACTTTGTTCATGCTCACGGAAACTTTGTGAATCTTGATTGCAGAAACTTTTCAATAAAAATAATTATCCCCTTGTACAATTCCATTGTATTATAAAAATAATGTGCCAAGGTTTGCCTTTAGGATGTTTACATTTGCTTGATGGTTTGTACGGTGTAGGACAGAAACTTTGGCTGTAGTGAGCGATTTTACATTTTTAGCTGGAACGTCAAATGGTTCTGATTCTTTTTGCACTGTCTTCCTATACAAATTTCTTATTTTTCCTAATTCTGGTAGAATTTTTCAGGTATCAGAAGTATGGTGAATGTTCAGATTACTACAGACTGTTCTGTTTTAGACAGATTCTGTTTTTGATGCATAGTTTGCTTGTTTTGATAAAACTATCAATTTATATCAGTGGATTAAAGCATGAAAAAGTTATATTATAGTAGACACAATGCAAAAACAAAATATGAATTGGTTTGCAACAGTACTTAGAGTAGTGATTTGCTTTATTATACTAACGGATCTTACCGAGTTTTCTGTTGAAGTTTTGTGTGGATGAAGTGTTCGATGATTGAGAAGGTTTCGACGTGAGAAGAAGGAAGAGAGGCAAGAGCTCAAGCTTGGGGATGCCCGAGGCACCCCAAGTAAATATTCAAGGAGACTCAAGCGTCTAAGCTTGGGGATGCTGGGAAGGCATCCCCTCTTTCTTCAACAAGTATCGGTATGTTTTCGGATTCGTTTCATTCATGCGATATGTGCAATCTTGGAGCGTCTTTTACATTTAGGTTTTCATTTTTCTTTTATGCACCATGCTAGTATGAGATGGTACTTGGTTGATTTATAGAATGCTCATTGCACTTCACTTATATCTTTTGAGTATGGCTTTAAAGAATGCTTCATGTGCTTCACTTATATCATTTGAAGTTTGGATTGCCTGTTTCTCTTCACTTAGACAACCGCCATTTGTAGAATGCTCTTTTTATTCACTTATATTTGTTAGAGCGTGGGCATATCTTTTGTAGAAAGAATTAAACTCTCTTTCTTCACTTATATCTGTTTAGAGAGATGACAGGAACTGGTCATTCACATGGTTAGTCATAAAATCCTACATAAACTTGTAGATCGCTGAATATGATATGTTTGATTCCTTGCAATAGTTTTGCGATATAAAGGTGGTGATATTAGAGTCATGCTAGTCGAGTAATTGTGAAATTGAGAAATACTTGTGTTGAGGTTTGCAAGTCCCGTAGCATGCACGTATGGTGAACCGTTATGTAACGAAGTCGGAGCATGAGGTGTTTATTGATTGTCTTCCTTATGAGTGGCGGTCGGGGACGAGCGATGGTCTTTTCCTACCAATCTATCCCCCTAGGAGCATGCGCGTAGTACTTTGTTTCGATGACTAATAGATTTTTGCAATAAGTATGTGAGTTCTTTATGACTAATGTTGAGTCCATGGATTATACGCACTCTCACCCTTCCATCATTGCTAGCCTCTCTAGTACCGCGCAACTTTCGCCGGTACCATAAACCCACCATATACCTTCCTCAAAACAGCCACCATATCTACCTATCATCGCATTTCCATAGCCATTCCGAGATATATTGCCATGCAACTTCCGTCATCATCATATACATGACTTGAGCATTCATTGTCATATTGCTTTGCATGATCGTAAGATAGCTAGCATGATGTTTTCATGGCTTGTCCGTTTTTTGATGTCATTTCTACGCTAGATCATTGCACATCCCGGTACACCGCCGGAGGCATTCATATAGAGTCATATCTTTGTTCTAGTATCGAGTTGTAATATTGAGTTGTAAGTAAATAAAAGTGTGATGATCATCATTATTAGAGCATTGCCCCAGTGAGGAAAGGATGATGGAGACTATGGTTCCCCCATAATTCGGGATGAGACTCCGGACTTCACAAAAAAATAAAAGAGGCCAAAGAAGCCCAAATAAAAAAATAGGCCAAAGAAGCCCACTTAAAAAAAGAGAAAAAGAGAGAAGGGGCAGTGCTACTATCCTTTTTCCACACTTGTGCTTCAAAGTAGCACCATGTTCTTCATATAGAGAGTCTCTTGAGTTATCACTTTCATATACTAGTGGGAATTTTCATTATAGAACTTGGCCTGTATATTCCGATGATGGGCTTCCTCAAATGCCCGAGGTCTTCATGAGCAAGCAAGTTGGATGCACACCCACTTAGTTTCAGTTAGAGCTTTCATACACTTATAGCTCTAGTGCATCCGTTGTATGGCAATCCCTACTCACTCACATTGATATCTATTGATGGGCATCTCCATAGCCCATTGATACGCCTAGTTGATGTGAGACTATCTCCTCCTTTTTGTCTTCTCCACCATCATATTCTATTCCACCTATAATGCTATGTCGATGGCTCACGCTCATGTATTGCGTGAAAGTTGAAAAGGTTTGAGAACGTCAAAAGTATGAAACAATTGCTTGGCTTGTCATCGGGGTTGTGCATGATGTGAATATTTTGTGTGGTGAAGATGGAGCATAGCCAGACTATATGATTTTGTAGGGATAACTTTCTTTGGTCATGTTATTTTGAAACGACATGATTGCTTTATTAGTGGGCGTGAAGTATTATTGTTTTTATGTCAAATGATAGATTATTTCTTTGAATCACTCGTGTCTTAATAT
The DNA here is from genome assembly GCF_056163025.1 of Triticum urartu. NCBI lineage: Eukaryota > Viridiplantae > Streptophyta > Magnoliopsida > Poales > Poaceae > Triticum > Triticum urartu. The sequence goes on from NC_141879.1 coordinate 652,574,930, forward strand.
TCATGCCATGATTAGACATATGATCAAGATTATGCTAGGTAGCATTCCACATCAAAAATTATCTTTTTTATCATTTACCTACTCGAGGACGAGCAGGAATTAAGCTTGGGGATGCTGATACGTCTCCGTCGTATCTATAATTTTTGATTGCTCCATGCCAATATTATTCAACTTTCATATACTTTTTGGCAACTTTTTATATTATTTTTGGGACTAACATATTGATCCAGTGCCCAGTGCCAGTTCCTGTCTGTTGCATGTTTTTGGTTTCGTAGAATATCCATATCAAACGGAGTACAAACGGGATAAAAACGGACGGAGCTTATTTTTGGAAAATATGGAAAATTCGGAAGGAAAATCAACGCGAACCAGTGCCCGAGGTGGTCACGAGGCGGGGGGGCGCCGCCCCCTTAGGGCGCGCCCCCTACCCTCGTGAGCCCACCGTAAGGCGGTTGCCGCTCTTCTTTTACCACAAGAAAGCTAATATTCAGAAAAAAAATCACGGCGAAGGTTTCAGGCCAATCGGAGTTACGGATCTCTATATATATACGAAACGGTGAAACAGAGCCAGAAGAGAACGCAGAGCCAGAGAGAAACAGAGAGATAGATCCAATCTCGGAGGGGCTCTCGCCCCTCCCATGCCATGGAGGCCAAGGACCAGAGGGGAAACCCTTCTCCCATCTAGGGAGGAGGTCAAGGAAGAAGAGGAAGAAGGGGGCCCCTCTCCTCCTCTCCTCTGGTGGCGTCGGAACGCCATCGTGGCCGTCATCATCATCACCGCGATCTTCACCAACACCTCCGCCATCTTCACCAACATCTCCATCACCTTCCCCCTCTATCTACAATGGTCCACTCTCCCGCAACCCGCTGTACCCTATACTTGAACATGGTGCTTTATGCTTCATATTATTATCCAATGATGTGTTGCCATCCTATGATGTCTGAGTAGATTTTCGTTGTCCTATGAATGGTTGATGAATTGCTATGATTGATTTAATTTGCTTGTGGTTATGTTGTTGTCCTTTGGTGCCCATCATATGAGCGCGCGCATGGATCACACCATAGGGTTAGTTGTATGTTGATAGGACTATGTATTGGAGGGCAAGAGTGATAGAAGCTTAAACCTAGCATAGAAATTGATGCATACGGGATTGAAGGGGGACAAATATATCTTAATGCTACGGTTGGGTTTTACCTTAATGAACATTAGTAGTTGCGGATGCTTGCTAATAGTTCCAATCATAAGTGCATAGAACTCCAAGTCAGGAATGACATGCTAGCAGTGGCCTCTCCCACATAATACTTGCTATCGGTCTAGTAAAGTAGTCAATTGCTAAGGACAATTTCGCAACTCCTACCACCACTTTTCCACACTCGCTATATTTACTTTATCGTTTCTTTATCTAAACAGCCCCTACTTTTTATTTACGTAATCTTTATTATCTTGCAAACCTATCCAACAACACCTACAAAGTACTTCTAGTTTCATACTTGTTCTAGGTAAAGCGAACGTCAAGCGTGCGTAGAGTTGTATCGGTGGTCGATAGAACTTGAGGGAATATTTGTTCTACCTTTTGCTCCTCGTTGGGTTCGACACTCTTACTTATCAAGAACTGTTGCGATCCCCTATAATTATGGGTTATCATAGAGCATGCAGTAGCCTTCGAGACGACGCCGGTTCTTTGCTTTCACCCGCCTCGGCACCGAGCCACCTCGCCGCGGCTTTTCATTGCTCGCCAGCAGCTGGGCGAGGGCGGCCAACACCATGAGATGCTCTTCTTCCTGGACGTCGGCCTTGGCTTCCTCCTCCAGCAGCGCGGCGAGCGCTTCCTCGTCATCCGAGTCCATCGCCGAGGCAGGCAAATCGCCGAACACCTTGCGTCCGGTTGGGCGTGTACCCGCCGCTGAACTGCCCCTCCTCGGCCGGAAACGGCGGCAGGAAACGCCTAGCTGTTGTTGGAGGGGCTGCCGCGGCAAAGCTCTGCTATTTTTCTGGCGGGGAATGGCTATCTAGCGGTGAAGGGCGGCGGGCGGCGCCGGGATATAGCTAGTGGCGGCCGAGGGCGCGGGGGGTGGGAGGCGAGTTGGGGAAGAAAACTGTGACTTTTCCCCTGACGGTGTGGGCTAGCCGCGCTTTTCCCTTGCGCCGGAGCCCCCAATTGCCCCCAGTGCGCCGGGTTCAGCCTGTGACCGCCGGGCAGAAAAAAGGGCCGAACCGGCGATTTTCGGCGTCCTGGGGGCGCGACTGGGGCGTTTTTTGGCGCCGGTGCCGAAAAAGTGGCCTGGGGGGCCTGTTGAGGGCGTGGCTAGAGATGCTCTAATGGACTCCGTTGTGACAGAACATCGTCTTTCATCATAATGATCTGGATCATAAATAGTAAGTATGAGGTAGAAAAAACGACAAATGAGGTGGAGTAGAGAGAAGTCATGCTTGAACTAGCAACCCATTAGGCACACTATATGCTAACAAAAGTGAACATTAAGTACTAAAAATATGGGATGGAGCATGTGGATTTCAAAATATTATCTGATTAGGTGCAAAGAATGTGATAGGGCTGATGGCATGCATCACCATTCAGTTGACATTTGCAGTTAATGGGCAAAGCCTACGACATATAGTTCATAGTGGGTGAGGACTATGGGAAGAGAGGGTGCGGGCGATAGCAGGGCAATCCCGCCGCCATCGTCCCCGCCACCACCAGAACCACCGCCGCCGGTGCTGGAGGCCTCGCATGTGCCACCAGAACCACCGCCGCCGGCGCTAGCACTGCCATCGTCGGGGCCGACTCAGGAGGGGCCGGCCCGAGCTGAGTCTGATGCGGATCTGGATCAGGACGATACTCATTTGGCCCACGCCAGATGGAGGATTCATTTTGACGACGTCCAAAAGATTGGATCAGGGAGGGACGGATTCCTCTACTATCATGCGGCATCAAGATGGACGACGGGTCGAGATCGAGATCATGACATTCTCGCGGGCCACCTTTTGGATGTGGATGAACGGATCCACGTAGGTGCATGTTTTACTATTGATGATTTTCAAATTATCATTCATGACTACGTGCAGGAGAGATTGCTTGAGGAGGGGCCGATTGAACTTGTCGATCTCGCGTCGGACTCCAAGAGTATAGTACCTAAGCCAAACATCGGAGGATGGTTTTGGGTGCTCGCAGACCCTGACGAAGAGGATGATGACGACGGGACAGCTCCGGCTCGCAGACGACATCGGATGTGATCTGTAAGGCTTTCCAAACTGGGTATTCAGAGGAGGAAGTGGCTACATGTGTGCAGGGTGTCGTGCCGATTGACGATCCGGCGCGGCAAGGTCTGCTTCCGGAGGACAACGTGGAGGTAGTTCGCCGGATTGTCCATCGTAGGACGGCGGCGTCCGCGATCTGGCCATGGAAAGGCCCCATACCTAAGGTACATCTTCCCAACTTGACTATTCTCGATATGATTCGGTCGGATTCTTGGACTACAGTTACTAGAAGAAAATTACCTCGCCGGGCATGGGCTCGACCGGCGCCGGAGGTGACCGCGGCAGCGCCGCCACCGGTCAGGGCGTCTCAGATCAGAGCGGCTCACAGGAGTGTTTGAATTCGCTCCTGGGCCGCGAGGGGAGGCGATATGTTGATGGGCCGCTGGGTGTCTCTGGGTCGGGGTCTGCTGGGTATGTGGCCCAGATAGAACCGCCTATTGAGCACGTCGAGAGGGTCGACGCATGCAGCGTCTCCCGATCATCGCTTCCGCCCCCATCGCAGCGCCCTAGGGTTCTTCGTCCCACGCCAACGCGGCGAGTTCTTTCGGCGGGGGATGACCGGGCTCGGCGCATTCCGCCTCTCGGGACCATGGCTGGGCGCGGCGGGCCACCGGTGCCCGCAAAGGCCTCTTCTGGCGGGGGGGTTGGCCGCGGCGGTGGTGCGCCGCAGGTGCCCGCAAAGGCCTCATCTGCCGGGGGGTGGCCGCGGCGGTGGTGCGCCGCCGTTGGGCGTTGGCAGTGTACGGGCCGCTCCTTCCCTGCCCGTGCATGGCGCCGGTCGAGGTGGGGTGCCACCCTTGTCTGGGGGACGGGGCACTGGTTCTCCTGGTGGAGCGACCGCGGTGACAGCTGGTCGTGGCCTTGGCGTACAGCCCGGGTTTCGGCCGCCGCCGCCTAACTCGGCAGCTTTGGCCGCGGGGCGTGGCGCGGCTCTGCCGAGGCCTCTGAACCCTACGGCGGTGGGGCATGGAGCTGGTCGACCGAGGCAGCCATTGTATAATGGCCCTCGGCCAGTTGGTCAAGTCAATTCCCAGGCCACTAATACTGGCGTGCAGTCTCGGGCCGCGCCGCCGCCTCACTATGTGGCAAGGCTGATGCAAATGCGCTTGGGACATACGCAGACGAGACAAGACAAGATGGCTGGAGAGTCTACTGATCCACCCCATGAACAATGGGGGAACAATGGCCATGATGCTTATGGGGATGGTTAGCACCGTGGATCGTCATCTACGGGAGGTGGCCGTGGTTATGCTTGGCAGAGTGATGGTTCCGCTGAGAGGCCGTTCTTTGGCCCTCCGGGCGGTTTCGTTGAGGGTGCTTCTGGGCCGGACTACCGGCAGAGAGGTGGCTACCGTGGACACCGTGGTGGTCGCGGGGGAGGTCGTGGTCGATTCCGCAGACAGCCTCCACCGCCGGCTGTTGTGGACCAGCAGGCTACTGAGGTGGCGAGCGACCGATTCCCCTCAGGTGACCGCACTGACTAGCCAGGCTATGGAGGTAGTGAGGGCTTTGGCCAACACGGATGTTGCTATGACTGGTGCTTCAGCTGACGAAGGTATCAGGTCTGAGTCTGAGAGGGCGTCCAAGTGGGCGCGGAGGAAGGAGAAGATGATATGCTATCGATGTGGTGAGAAGGGTCACTTCATTGCTGAGTGCGTGGCTGAGTTGTGTGATACGTGTGGTAAGCCAGCGCATGCCACAGGAGATTGCCCACTTCTGCGTGATCAGGCTCCGGCTCTTACAATGTATGGAGTATATTGTGCTCAGCTGATGTTTTTTGAGTCCCCGGCTACGAGAGATATTCCAGTTGAGACGCAAAGCTTGACTACCACTGGAATTGTGAAAGCTACCCAAGGAGCGGTCTCTGAAGCTTAGATTGTGCAGAGGCTTCAGGAACTGGCTCCTGGTGATTTTCAGTGGGAGCTTGTCCACATCGAGGAGCATGTGTTCAGAGTTGATTTCCCATCGGTAGAGGACTTGCGGCGGTTACAGAGCTTTGGGTTGTGCAAGGTCCCCGGCACTAATTGCATTCTAGAGTTTCACGAGTGGAAGAAAGTGGAGCCTAAGGGAAAGCCCCTCACTCAGGTGTGGCTGCGGTTTTCTGGGGCACCCTCTGAGTCTCTGACGGATGTTCGGGTTGTGGCTAGTCTAGGGATCATGGTAGGCAAAACTGAGAAAGTGGATATGGCTTTCACTCGTGCACACGGGGTGGCCCGATTGCTAGTGAGTGTTCTGGACATCGAGTTCGTCTCGGATGTGGTTAACTGGACTTATAGGGGCGTGGTGTTCCCTCTAGAGATTGAGATTGAGGATTCAGAGTTGTTTGCTGAGGCGGTTAATGGGGCTGATGTGGATATGCACGAGGGTGACGACAATGCGGGTGCTAGGGAGGATCAGACTGATGAGGCTAGACGAGAAAGGTCGAACGGATCGGGACCAGTGGCTCAGTTACCCGAGGCTGGGTCCGGAGTAGAGCCGGCCCCATGTCCGTCAGTCCCGAAGAGTACTTTGCGGTTTGGATCCTTTCAGCCTGCGTCTGCTCCTCCTAGGCTTTAGAGCGACCGGGTTGAGTCTGATGATGCTTTTGAGTGCTCGCTCCCAGTGCTGGATTTTGGGACTACTGATCATCCCGTGGTGGGCGACCGTGTGACGGTACACTCGGCGCCGACCTTGGAAGGGGGAGGGGACGTGGAGCCTCAGGAGGTTCCGCCCCTCCCAGCGCCACCAGTGGTCATGGGCGGACAGATGTTGGCCGCTTCGGTGGTTATGCCTAGGGGGAGTTCGGGGCAGGTGGCCGCGAATTATTCTCCCCATATCCTGACGCCGACGACGCTTGTCGCACCGGCGACGGCCGGCCATGGGGGAGACCGTCTGGGGCAGGTGGCCCCGGCTCCTTCCCCTTCGGCACCGGCTACTGAGGCTATATCTCCGGTGGTACTGGGCGGGAGTCTGGGGCAGGTGGCCCCGGCACTTCCTTCTCCCTCGGCAGTCGGGACGACGACGCCCTCAGGCTTGAGGGTTGGGGCGGGATGAGTGCTAGGGCAGGCGGCGCCGGCGCCTCCCTCCCCCGGCTTTCCGTCCGTACGCCTTGGGATCCCTCCGCCACCACCTCCTCCGAGTGGCACTACTTGGGAGGAGGTTATTGCCTTTGGTGGGATCCCCGACCCAGTATCTGCGGGGCGACGGATGAGTTCTCGTCTCCAGGACCACCCGAAGGTTGATGACATGCAGTAGAGGTGCACTATGAGGGTGGCCAAGCTTCGAGATGCTGAGATCTCTACTGGTATGTCCGTCAACATATCTAATTCTTTATTGCATTTTTCTAATGAGGAAATTATAAAATAATGCAAACCAGTTAGGAGTTTCACTAGGGGCTAATGATAGTGAAATTTCCAATTCGGTAAATGATCTTTTAGATTTGGAGGCGGAACGTGCCTTAGAGACTATTCGTAATCTGGCTGCGGTAAAACCCATGAATGATGATGAGATTAATGCGTTGGGGGTCCGAATGCTCGATAATTTGTGTGCAGATCTAGCACCATCCAACCATGAGTCTGAGGATGATGATGTTCCTCTAGCTAATACAGTAGTTAGTGCCACTGAGCCCGGTTATGAGGACCGGGTGGAAGAACCTAGTAAACCAAAGCGCAAGTGGAAACGGAAGATTTATCCCGATTCTGCGGTTCGTAGGAGTGCTAGGATTCGGACTACCAAAAAATTTCATGATGAATTATGAAAGGAATCTTTTGGAATAGCAGAGGTCTGAAAGACTTGGCTAAAAGAAGGTTTCTTGCTGAGGCATCTTTAGAGCATCGATTAGATTTTATTGCTCTCTCGGAAACTGGTCGTGAGAACTTTGCGCCCAGTTTCTTACCTCTCCTGTGGGCGGTGTTGACATCGATTGGCATTGCCTTCCTCCACGAGGAAGACCGGGTGGGATCTTGCTTAGTGCGAGATGCGACTCGCTAGAAGTCCGCAGCATAGTGATGGGTGACTTTGCGGTTAAGTTTCAAGTCAAGTCTAAAGCCGATGGTTTCAACTGGGCTTTGGTGGCGGTATATGGTGCCGCACAACCCGAGCTTAAACCAGAGTTTTTGGCAGACCTTGTTCGAATCTGTGGGTTTGAGCATCTTCCAATTTTAGTTGGAGGTGACTTCAATATCATTAGGAGGAGAGAGGAGAAGAACAACGGTAATTTTGACGGCAGGTGGTCGTTTATGTTCAATACCATTATTGAAAGCTTGGATCTGAGGGAGATAGAGCTTTCTGGTAGAAAGTTTACCTGGGCTAATGCTTTGCCAAACCCGACGTACGAAAAGCTTGATCGAGTTCTCGTGAGCGTTGAGTGGGAACAGAAGTACCCTCTCGTAATGGTACAAGCCCTCTCGCGTGGAATATCCGATCACACTCCTTTGTTCGTGGACTTGGGGGAGCCGAACCACGTGGGAAACAAAAATACCTTTTCTTTCGAGATGGCCTAGTTTAAACGCGAAGGTTTCTTGGACTTGATTGCCAGGGAATGGGCTAAGGGTGCAGGAGGTAGGACTTCGGTCGAGCGTTGGCAGAATAAGATTAGGCATTTGAGAAGCTTCTTAAGGGGGTGGGCTAAGCATCTTAGTGGGGTGTATAAGATTGAAAAGGACAGGCTCCTTTCTCTTTTTCAGACACTTGACTTACAGGCTGAATCCACGATTTTGCAGCCAGCAGAGCTTCAGGTTAAAATCGAGGCGGAGAAGAGATTGAAAGAACTTCTCCGCGAAGAAGAATTGAAGTGGGCATTGCGGGCTAAGGTCCGCAAAATTGTCCAGGGGGACGCGAATACTCAATTCTTCCACTTGATTGCTAATGGCAAGCATAGAAAGAAGAGAATCTTTTAGCTTGAGCAAGACGAAGGAACTATTTTAGGACATGATAACCTAAAAACTTATATAACCGAATATTACAAGCAGTTATTTGGACCTCCCGAGGATAGCTATGTGTCCCTCGATGAGTCCAGGATTGAGGATGTGCCTCAACTATCAGCTGCTGATAATGATATCCTGGTTGCCCCGTTCTCAGAGAAGGAGGTGTTTGATGCTATTGCACAGATGAAAAACAATAAGGCTCCCGGAACGGATGGTTTCCCGGCTGAGTTCTACAAAAAGTGCTGGCACATTATTAAGGGGGATTTGTTACCTATGTTCCATGATCTGTTCTCTGGACATCTTCATTTATTTCACTTGAATTTTGGAACTATCACTTTGCTTCCTAAGAAAACGGATGTTGTGAGAATTGAGTAGTTCAGGCCGATCTGCCTTCTCAATGTTAGTTTCAAAATCTTCACCAAGGTCGGGACTAATAGGCTCACACAGATTGCGCATTCTGTGGTGCAACAGTCCCAAACTGCTTTCATGCCGGATAGAAACATCCTTGAAGGGGTGGTTGTCCTTCATGAAACGCTCCATGAAATCTATTCTAAAAAATTAGATGGAGTAATTTTTAAGGTGGAGTTCGAGAAAGCGTACAATAAAGTCAAATGGCCATTCCTCCAACAGGCATTGCGTATGAAAGGTTTTGATGAAGCCTGACGCCGCCAGGTTAAATCATTTACGCAAAAAGGGAGTGTTGGAATTAAGGTGAATGACAATATTGGTCATTACTTCCAGACACATAAAGGCCTAAGACAAGGAGATCCGATGTCCCCTATCCTGTTTAACATTGTGGTTGATATGTTAGCACTTATGATAGGAAGGGCTAAGGAGAATGGTCAAGTAGGTGGCTTGGTACCTCATCTTGTTGATGGAGGTGTGTCCATTCTTCAGTACGCTGATGATACAATCATCTTTATGGAGCATGACTTGGCCAAGGCGAGAAATATGAAGCTGGTGTTATGCCTTTTCGAACAATTGACTGGGCTAAAGATTAACTTTCACAAGAGTGAGTTGTTCTGCTTTGGTAGAGCCAAGGATGAACAAGAGGCTTATAGGCAATTGTTTGGGTGTGATTTGGGGGCGTTACCTTTTTCTTACCTAGGTATACCAGTCCACCACCGTAAGCTGACAAACAGAGAATGGAAGTGCATCGAAGACCGATTTGAAAAGAAACTGAGTTGCTGGAAGGGAAAGCTCATGTCATACGGAGGCCGACTAATTTTGATAAATTCGGTGCTCACGAGTATGCCTATGTTACTCTTGTCGTTCTTTGAAGTCCCAGTTGGAGTCAGGAAAAGACTGGACTTTTATTGGTCGCGTTTCTTTTGGCAGGGTGATGAACTAAAAAGAAAATACCGGCTAGCTAAATAGGATATCATATGTAGACCGAAAGACCAAGGGGGTCTTGGTATTGAGAATCTCGAAGTTAAGAACAGATGCCTTCTTAGTAAGTGGCTGTGGAAACTATCCCATGAAACTGATGCCACGTGGGCACAAATACTTCGTAGCAAGTACCTTCAGACCAAAACTTTGTCACAAGTGACAGTTAGGCCGACCGACTCGCCTTTCTGGAAAGGACTGATGAAAGTCAAACAATCCTTGTTTAATAGGACAAAGTTTATTATTGGCAACGGTACTAGTACACGGTTCTGGGAGGATACTTGGCTCGGAGAGACACCCTTGGCCATTCAATACCCGTCTTTATATCGTATTGTTCAACGTCGTGAGGTGTTCGTTGCAACGATATTTCAATCTATCCCCCTTAATATTCAGTTTAGACGGTTGCTAGCGGGCAATCGATGGGAAGAATGGCTCTGTCTAGTTAGGCGACTGATGGAGGTTCAGCTTTCCCAACAACCCGATGAATTAAGCTGGAAGCTCACTAGGTCTGGAGTATTCACAGTTAAATCAATGTATATTGATGTTATCAATTCGAGCTTCATTCCTACCTCCAAGCATGTTTGGGCTGTCAAAGTTCCTTTGAAAATAAAAGTGTTTATGTGGTTTGTCCATAAACAAGTAATTTTAACCAAGGACAACCTGACAAAGCGTAATTGGACAGGATCTACTAGGTGTAGTTTCTGTGATCGGGATGAGACAATTAAGCACCTTTTTCTTGATTGCCTGTTAGCCAAAGTTCTTTGGCAGACAGTCCACATTGCTTTCAATATTACTCCACCGAATTTTGTTAACACGTTATTTGGGACATGGCTTAATGGGATTGAGCCTGACTTAGCGAGCACTAGTAGAAAAAGGGTCAAATGTGAAGCACATTAGTGCCGGTTTGAATTTGAGCCAGCACTAATGTGTGCATTAGTGCCGGTTCCAACGACTAGCCGGCCTCTCTCATTAGTACCGGTTCGTGGCGAACCTTTAGCACCGGTTTGTGCCACGAACCGGTACTAAAGTGAGTGGTGGCAAGATGTTGTCAGTCCGGGGCCCCTCCAGCACCTTTAGTACCGGGTCGTATCACGAACCGGTACTAAAGGTCGTCCTACATAGACCCTTCGTCCACCCAAGGTCGCTTTGTTCTATCCCTTTCCCCTCTCCTCTCTGTTCTTTTCCCTCTTCCTCTCAAGCTCCTCACACATTTTGCCCAAAATTTGTCAAGATTTGAAGGCCCCCATCCATTCAAATGATCACAAAGGTTAGCAACTTTGTCCTTTCATCTCTCATTCCTAGATTAGCTCGTGCAATGCTTTATATAGTGATTGATTTTTTAGTTTAGTAATTTGGGAGGAATTATATATATGTGCTAGTATTTGATTTATATGCAATTTGAGGTCAAAAGTAACACTTAGTTTGCATATGTAGGTGTGGTTTACTTAGTACCTTCTAAATGTCCGTCGTAACCACCGTCGATCGCTCGCAACGTCCCGTCGCCGGCACCACCTTGTGGTGAGCCTCTTGTTCATGAAGTTTTATATAAAAAATTGATGTTTGTGTGATTTGGATATATAGTTACTCGTATAATTATCTTACCCATACATTGTTTGTTATACATAGTGCCATGGTTTTGATATCCGTCCCCGTCGGCCCTCATCCGGGTTATGATTTGGATGCGGTATATTCTCTTTTAAAACTATTCATTGCATTTCATGTTTATGACAAATTATGCCCATCAAGTTGACATAGATATTTGTATGTAGGAGGTAGTTGAACGGAAATTCCAACCGACCCTATTGTCGAGAGGTTAAATTTAGTTGAAAGAGAAAACGAGGATTTGAAGGAAAAATTGAAAAGAATTGAGGGGGAGAAGATGGAATTGGAGTTGCATGTTGCCGATGTCGTCGATGATCACAAGATTAAGATGGAGAAAATGCACTTGAAGATTAGAAAGATTAGAAAATATGCCATTCATAGTGAGGCTTGGTATCATTATGTTGTTGGATCAATTGTTACCTTAGTTGCGATCTTGATCGCATTTGTTTCTGCATTTAAATTCTTTAGCTAGAGAGTTATTTGTTTGTTGCATTTAAGTGTTGTATGATCTTTATGTATGAACTTTATGTATTGTATTAATTTGGTGTTTTCGGTGCTGTGTATTGAAGATGAGCCGACAATGGATGTACGATGACTGAAGCAAACAAGCGGGCGGATGGTTTTATGCCTTGTCCATATGATGGTTGTAAGACTGGTCACAATTACTCTACGTCAAGAACCATTCACGTCCACCTGTTTGAGTCCGGTTTCATGCCCCACAATAATGTTTGGACCAAGCATGGAGAAAGAGGGGTTATGATGGAAGACAATGAAGAAGAAGAGGACGACGACAGCTATCCTGGCCATGGGTTCCCTGAATATGATGATACAACAATGAGGGAAGAAGCTGAGCCGATAATGCGGGAAGAAGCTGAGCCGGCAATGCGGGAAGAAGCTGAAGAAGAGGCATCGGATGAGCCCGTTGATGATCTAGGTCGGGCCATTGCCGATGCAAAGAGAAACTGCGCAAGTGATTTGGAGAAGAAGAGGTTGCAGCGCATGTTAGAGGATCACAAAAAATTGTTGTACCCGAATTGCATAGGTGACAAGAAAAAGCTGGGCACCACACTGGAATTGCTACAATGGAAGGCAGAGAATGGTGTATCTGACAAGGGATTTGGAAAGTTGCTAGTAATGATAAAGAATATGCTTCCAAAGGACAACGAATTGCCCGAGAGTACGTACGAAGCAAAGAAGGCTGTCTGCCCTCTAGGGTTAGAGGTGCAGAAGATACATGCATGCCCTAATGATTGCATCCTCTACCGCAGTGAGTACGAGGATTTGAACACTTGCCCAGTATGCGGTGCATTGCGCTATAAGATCAGCCGCGATGACCCTGGTGATGTCGAGGGTGAGCACCCAGGAAGAAGATTCCTGCCAAGGTGATGACTCCAGTGCTCTGTTTTTCTCTGGCCGGCGAGGGGAGGGGTTTGTGGTGCTCTAGCTCACCTCCTATGCACATGAGGTGTTCGATGGAATGCCCGAGCCACACTACTTAAACTTTCTCCTCTCGAAGCTCGACCTCCAAGCTTCATTTTCCTCGAGATTTGTGTAGATTTAGCGGTCGGTCACGCCCCGTCCCCGTCTTCACCGCCGTCGATCACCCGCGCTGATCTCATCACCGACACCACCGTGGTGAGCCTCTTGTTCTTATCGTCTTTCTGAAAGGAAAAATATTCTTACTTGTCTGTTTAGATAGATACTTGTATCATTTTCTTACATTTATTATTGCATCTTATATAGTGCGATGGTTTTGGTATCCGCCCCCGTCGGCCCTCGTCCTGTCTATGATTCGGATTTGGTATGTATATTATCTTCATAACTATTGGTTCATTTATTGTTTATGAAAATTATGCCGACCAACGTGACATAGATTTTATTTATCTAGGATGTATGTGAATCGGAAATGCCAACCGACCCTATTATTGAGAGGTTAAATTTAGTTGAAGAAGAAAACAATTTGTTGAAGGAAAAAATAAAAAAAATTGAGGAGGAGAAGATGATATTGGAGTTGCATGTTGCGGATGTCGTCGATGATCACAAGATCAAGATGGATGCAATGCGCTTGAAGATTAGAAAGATTAGAAAATATGCCATTCATACCGAGGCTTGGTATCATTATGCCGTTGGATCAATTGTTACCTTGGTTGCGATTATGATCGCATTTGTTTTCGCATTGAAATGTTTTACATAGTTTCAATGTATGGTTTAATTAATTAGATGCTCTGGAGAGCTATATGTTGTTAGAGAGAACTATGTATGCACTTTGGTTTTAATGTGATGATGAACTTCTATTAATTTGGACACTTAATTATATATAATGCACGCAGATGAGCCGGCAATGGATGTACGGTGACAGACACACCCGCGAGTACATTAAGGGCGTGCATGAGTTTCTCGATGCGGCTGAGGCAAACAAGCAGAATGGTTTTATGTGTTGTCCATGCACTGAATGTGGGAATACGAGGTCTTACTCTAACCGGAAAATCCTTCACTCCCACCTGCTTTACAAGGGTTTCATACCACACTATAATGTTTGGACGAGGCACGGAGAAATAGGGGTTATGATGGAAGACGGCGAAGAAGAAGAGTACGATGACAACTATGTGCCCCCTGAATATGGTGATGCTGCAACGGGGGGAGCTGGTGAAGATCAAGAGGAACCAGACGATGTGCCCAATGATGCTGCCACGGGTGAAGCTGCTGAAGATCAAGAGGAACTAGACGATGTGCCCGATGATGATGATCTCCGCCGGGTCATTGTCGATGCAAGGACGCAATGCATTAGTCAAAAGGAGAAGCTGAAGTTCGATCGCATGTTAGAGGATCACAAAAAAGGGTTATACCCCAATTGCGAAGATGGCAACACAAAGCTCGGTACCGTACTGGAATTGCTGCAGTGGAAGGCAGAGAATGCTGTGGCTGACAAAGGATTTGAGAAGCTACTGAAAATATTGAAGAAGAAGCTTCCAAACGATAACGAATTGCCCGACAGTACATACGCAGCAAAGAAGGTCGTATGCCCTCTAGGAATGGAGGTGGAGAAGATACATGCATGCCCTAATGACTGCATCCTCTACCGCGGTGCATACAAGGATCTGAACGCATGCCCGGTATGCGGTGCGTTGCGGTATAAGATCAGACGAGATGACCCTGGTGATGTTGACGGCGAGCCCCTCAGGAAGAGGGTTCCTGCGAAGGTGATGTGGTATGCTCCTATAATACCACGGTTGAAACGTCTGTTCAGAAACGAAGAGCATGCCAAGTTGATGCGGTGGCACAGTGAGAACCGAAAGAAAGATGGGAAGTTGAGAGCACCCGCTGACGGGTCGCAGTGGAGAAAAATCGAGAGAAAGTACTGGGATGAGTTTGCAAAGGACCCAAGGAATGTATGGTTTGCTTTAAGCGCGGATGGCATTAATCCTTTCGGGGAGCAGAGCAGCAATCACAGCACCTGGCCCGTGACTCTATGTATGTATAACCTTCCTCCTTGGATGTGCATGAAGCGGAAGTTCATTATGATGCCAGTTCTCATCCAAGGCCCTAAGCAACCCGGCAACGAAATTGATGTGTACCTAAGGCCATTAGTTGAAGAACTTTTACAGCTGTGGAATGGAAACGGTGTACGTACGTGGGATGAGCACAGACAGGAGGAATTTAACCTTAAGGCGTTGCTGTTCGTGACCATCAACGATTGGCCCGCTCTCAGTAACCTTTCAGGACAGACAAACAAAGGATACCACGCATGCACGCACTGTTTAGATGACACTGAAAGTATATACCTGGACAAATGCAGGAAGAATGTGTACCTGGGCCATCGTCGATTTCTTCCGACCAACCATCAATGTCTAAAGAAAGGCAAGCATTTCAAAGGCGAGGCAGATCACCGGAAGAAGCCTGCCATGCGCACCGGTGTTCACGTGCTTGCTATGGTCAATGATTTACACTATGTAATCTTTGGAAAGGGTCCTGGTGGACTAGCTGTTCCGAATGACGCTGAGGGACACGCACCCATGTGGAAGAAGAAATCTATATTTTGGGACCTACCCTACTGGAAAGACCTAGAGGTCCGCTCCTCAATTGACGTGATGCACGTGACGAAGAACCTTTGCGTGAACCTGCTAGGCTTCTTGGGCGTGTATGGGAAGACAAAAGATACACCCGAGGCACGAGAGGACCTGCAACGTTTGCACGAAAAAGACGGCATGCCTCTGAAGCAGTATAAAGGTCCTGCCAGCTACGCTCTTACGAAAGAAGAGAAAGAAATCTTCTTTGAATGCCTGCTCAGTATGAAGGTCACGACTGGCTTCTCGTCGAATATAAAGGGAATAATAAATATGCCAGAGAAAAAGTTTCAGAACCTAAAGTCTCATGACTGCCACGTGATTATGACACAACTGCTTCCGGTTGCATTGAGGGGGCTTCTACCGGAAAACGTTCGATTAGCCATTGTGAAGCTATGTGCATTCCTCAATGCAATCTCTCAGAAGGTGATCGATCCAGAAATCGTACCAAGGCTAAGGAGTGATATGGCGCAATGTCTTGTCAGTTTCGAGCTGGTGTTCCCACCATCCTTCTTCAATATCATGACGCACGTCCTAGTTCATCTAGTCGACGAGATTGTCATCCTGGGGCCCGTATTTCTACACAATATGTTCCCTTTTGAGAGGTTCATGGGAGTCCTAAAGAAATATGTCCGTAACCGCGCTAGGCCAGAAGGAAGCATCTCCATGGGCCATCAAACAGAGGATGTTATCGGGTTTTGTGTTGACTTTATTCCTGGCCTTAACAAGATAGGTCTCCCTAAATCGCGGTATGAGGGGAGACTGACTGGAAAAGGCACTCTGGGAAGAGACTCAATAATATGCAGGGACGGATATTCTTGGTCTCAAGCACACTACACAGTTCTACAGAACTCTACCTTGGTGACCCCGTATGTCGATGAACACAAGAACAGTCTGCGCTCCAAACACCCGGAGAAGTGCGACGACTGGATTACATGTGAACACATCAGGACTTTCAGCAGTTGGTTGGAAACACGTCTCAGAGGTGACAACACTGTTTGTGATGAGTTGTACTTGTTGTCCAGGGGACCATCTTTGACTGTATTGACTTACAAAGGATACGAGATAAATGGGAATACATTTTACACGATCGCCCAAGATCAAAAGAGCACCAACCAAAACAGCGGTGTCCGCTTTGATGCAGCAACCGAGAGCGGAAAGGACACATATTATGGTTACATAGTGGACATATGGGAACTTGACTACGGACCTGATTTTAAGGTCCCTTTGTTTAAGTGCAAATGGGTCAATCTGTTAGGCGGCGGGGTACAGGTAGACCCACAGTACGGAATGACAACAGTGGATCTGAAAAATCTTGGGTACACTGACGAACCGTTCGTCCTAGCCAATGATGTGGCACAGGTTATCTATGTGAAGGACATGTCTACCAAACCGAGAAAAAAAAAGATAAGGAAGCGAATACATCATACGATGAGCCAAAGCGCCACATAGTTCTTTCAGGAAAAAGGGACATCCTGGGAGTGGATGGCAAGACAGACATGTCTGAAGATTATGAAAAGTTTCATGAAATTCCTCCCTTCAATGTCAAGGCTGACCCAAGCATCCTGATAAACAGTGAAGATTATCCATGGTTACGGCGCAATAAGCAAATGACACAAGCGAAGAAAAAGTGAAGACTTTCTCCCGCAATAAGCAAATGCTATGTGGGTGAAATTATGATACCATCCCAACTTTCAACTTTTTCAGAGTTCATTTGAAATGCTTTCATGTCTTATGGTTTAAAACTTTGATACTTCGAAAGTGATTGTCCATTTTGTACACGAAGTGCATCAAGTTTTTGTCGTAACCCTCTCTACTTTTTGGAACATACTATGTGGGTGAAATGATGATACCATGCCAACTTTCAACCTTTTCAGAGTTCATTTTGAAATGCTTTCCAATTTCAGAGTCATTTAGCTCAAAGAATGAATTAATAGCAAACAGAATGAACTACAAAACTTTTATGAAAATAAAAACAATCAATTAAAATATTATGTTATGATCAACTAAAATAAAACTATAATATTCTTCAATAGCAAAAAGAATATAATTTGTGTGACCTAAAATCAAACTATAAGTATTTAATTGTAAGTATAAATAAAAAATAAATAGCAAAGAAGAAAAAAATCTAATTTTATAGTAAAGTTATTCATAAACTAGTGATTCACACAAATTTTTAAAAATTCAAATTTAAACTATTTAAAATTTAAAACTAATGGCACTAACAGAAAGTTTATAATTTTTGTGACCTAAAAGCAAAAAGAAATCACTAAAAAACTGCAAGTATTTAGTTTTAAGTAGAAATAAAAAATAAATAGAAAAAAAATTCTAATTTTATAGTAAAGTTATTCATAAACTAGTGATTCACACAAATTTTTAAAAATTCAAATTTAAACTATTTAAAATTTAAAACTAATGGCACTAACAGAAAATTTATAATTTTTGTGACCTAAAAGCAAAAAGAAATCACTAAAAAACTGTAAGTATTTAGTTTTAAGTAGAAATAAAAAAATAAAAAACCAAAAAAATATAGAAATAAAAAAGAAAAAACCAAAAAAAATGCCACCTACTGGGCCTCCACGGCCTGAATACGACTAGAAACCCTACATGGGCCAGGATTCAGGCCCGCAGAAGGCCCAATAGGCCCACAGGCAAAGCAGTGTCAAATTAGGCCCATAGGCCTGCTGTTCAGAGGAGTTCGAGAGGGAGGAGGCAGCAGAGCTTATAAACTGGTGTTGGGCGCTGTCAACTAGCGATGTGGGACTAAACTTATGGGCGCGGGGCAGCACAAGGGTATTGGTCAGGGTTGGTGGCACCAACCGGGACTAAAGGGGGCATTGGTCACGGTTCGTGGCTCCAACCGTGACCATTGCCCCCCTTTAGTCCCGGTTGGTGCCACCAACCGGGACCAAAGGCCGCCGCTTCCCGCCCTTTGGGATGCCGAAAATTGGCCTTTGGTCCCGGTTGGTGGCACCAACCGGGACTAAAGGGGGGCATTGGTCCCGGTTTGTGCCACGAACCGGGACCAAAGCCTTTTCTATATAAGTAGAGACTTAGCGTTTTTTCAGATTTCATCGCCAGTTACCCGCCCCGACGACGCCGCCAGACTGCCCGAGCTCGCCCCGACGACGCCGTCAGGCTGCCTCGCCGTCGCCGTCGCCTCGCCCGTGCCCGTCGTCGCCCGTGCCCTCGCCGTCGCCCGCGCCCTCGCCGTCGCCCGCGCCCTCGCCGTCGCCCGGGCCCCTGCCCCGGCCCGCCCCTGCCCCGACGCGGCCGCCCCGGCCCGCCCCCGTCGCCGTCGCCCGTGCGCCGCCCCGGCCCGCCCTCGCCGTCGCCCGCGCCCCTGCCCTGACGCCATCCTCGCCGCCGACCTCTCCTTAGCTTGGTCCGGCCGCCGGCGCCATCCTATGATGATTTTTTTTGTACAAATGATGATTTTTTTTGTTCATAGATGCATGATAGATGATCAAATGATGTTTTTTTGTTCATAGATGATCATATGATTTTTTTTTAGGTTATTTTCATTTGTAGAATTTTTTTATGTATCTAGGAATATTTTTGTTTATAGATGATAGATGATCAAATGATGAATATTTTTGTTCATAGATGATAGATGATCAAATGATGATTTTTTTGTTCATAGATGATAGATGATCAAATGATGTTTTTTTGTTCATAGATGATCATATGATTTTTTTAGGTTATTTTCATTTGTAGAAATTTTTTATGTATCTAGGAATATTTTTGTTCATAGATGATAGATGATATATATGATGATGTTTTTTTTCATATATGCATTTTTTCATATATATGATGATGTTAGTGGAGAGGAAAAAGTAAAATAAGGAAAAGGAAAATAAGTAGAGAAAGAAGGAGAAGAAGAAGGAGAAGACGAGGAGAGGAAGAAAAGGAAGAGGAGAAGAAGAAAGGAATAGAGGAGAGGAAGAAGAGGAAGTCTTCTCCTCTATTCTTTCTTTTCTTCTTTTTTCTTCTTCTTCTTCCTCTTTATTTTATCGGGAACGAGGGTTGTCGAGAGGTCGAGGAGCGGTAGAGGAGAAACCCTAAATAGAAAGTATCGTCGGTGTGAGATACATGTACCGTCGGTGTCGGACACTAAACCCACATCCCACAAGTGGCGCGGGCTTCGACGCCCACGTCACTTGTGGGACGTGGATGTAGTGTCCGACACCGAAGGCCACATGTATCTCACACCCACGATACTTGCTAGCTATTTAGGGTTTCCTCTACCGAAAAGAAGAGGAGAAATAAATAAGAAGAAGAAAAAAGAAGAAAAAGAAGAGGAGAAGAAGAAAGGAATAGTGGAGAAGAAGAGAAAATAGAATATATTCTATTTTCTCTTTTCTCCACTATTCCTTTCTTCTTCTCCTCTTTTTTTCTTCTTTTCTTCTTCTTATTATTCTTCTTCTTCTTATTCTTATTAGCCGGAAGTAGAGAGAGGTTTCCTAGTGTCAAAGTATTGAAGAAATCCATGCCTTCATCATTAGCCGGAAGTAACCAGGGCATGTTGGTACGAAGTTCTGCAAAGTTGTTTTGGAATGGAATCCCGGATAGAATAATCCGCCTTTTGGTACCAATTCAGCAAAGGCCTTCCAAATAGCGATATTCGGAAGGCTCTTGCTGGACTTTGTACCAAAAGGCGGATTATCCTATCTGGGAGTCCGTTCCAGAACAACTTTGAAGAGCTTCGTACCATCATGCACATGTTACTTTCGCCTAATGATGAAGACATGGTTTTGTTGAATCCTGAGACACTACGGAACCTCCCGACCCCTCGGCGATCCTATCGAACATGAGAGGAAGAAGAGGATAAAAAAAGAAGAGGAAGAAGAAAAAAAGAGGAGAAGAAAGAATAGAGGAGATCTTCTCCTCTATTCTTTCTTCTCCTCTTATTTTTCTTCTTCTTCCTCTTTTTTTTATCGGGAACGAGGGTCATCGAGGGACATAGATGTAGTGTCGTCGTTGTCGATATATACCCCCTCCTGATAGCTTACTATGATTAGGTAGCTAGTTCTACGTTTGGCACTAATATATCCATCTATCATGTTTGAATAATAATTGCCATGTTGTAAATATTTGTAGAAACTATGGACACCGCCCTAGACGAAGCAACAAAAGAAGCGTTGTTGAGGGACATAATCGCAAAAGGAAGTGATGCCATCTCGTTGTTTCTCAACGAAACCGATGGTCTGGAAGGAGAGGGTGAACAAGCTGGCTACGGTGACCTAATGCCGGTGCAAGAAGAAGAACATGAGGACGGCTCCGGTGACCGAACCGAGTCCGGCCAGGTATATATATTAGTTAAGCCTATGCTGACTAGCTGATTGATGCATTCATTGTTTTGGTATGTACACATATTAATTAAGTCTTTGTTCTTTTTTCTAGCCCTCCGGATCGAGCACAACTTCGGTAAAGAGACGAGGCCCGAAGAAAAAGTTGAGCTCGGATGAAAAGTTTGAGATCATAGCAATCGCGCCCGACGGCCAACCTATTGAACCCCTCCGGACAAAGAGCGCATTTGTTGCTCAGTGCGGGGTTCTGGTTAGGGACAAGATCCCGATAAGCATCCAGCAATGGTTTAAGCCGGCTACAGAAGACCCTGAGGTCTCTTATGTCAATGATATGCAGAAAAATGATCTTTGGACTGAGCTGAAGTCAAATTTCACCCTACCGCCTGAGGATAATCCAGAGAACCCAGTTAAAGAGAAATTAATCAAGTCTTTTGCTCTGAAGAGGATGGCAAAACTATTCAGGAGGTGGAAGAAAGAGCTGAATAAGTTTGTCGAAAATAATGAGACACCAGAATTTAAGGGCAGATATGAGAATATCAGAGATCACTGGCCCGCATTTGTGGCCCACAAGACATCGGAAAAGAGTAAGAAGATGTCGGCGACAAACAAGCAAAATGCTGCGAAGAAGAAGCTTCACCATCGCACGGGGTCAGGTGGCTACCTCGTAGCTCGGCCTAAGTGGTCCAAGACTGAGAATGATCTGGTTCATAAAGGGATCGAATCAGAGACAATTAACTGGCCAGACCGTTGCCGGACTTGGTTCTTCGGGGCTGGCGGAACACTGGACCCTGTAACAGGGAAGTGCATTTGGACGAACGATCAAATGGACATACCAGTCAGTAAGCTTAAGCAGTATATCGAAGCAGCGCAGGAAGGGACGTTCTTTCCAGACAGAGAGAACGACGAGCTCACAATGGCCCTCGGGAATCCTGAGCACCCTGGACGGACACGAGGCACGCCAGGCTCCATTCCGTGGAAGGTTGGGTTTCCGGATGCAGGCGGTTACAAATCCCATGAGAGGAGGAAAAAAGTGCAGCAGACCCAAATGCAGGCGCTGCAAGCAAGGGTAAACGCGATAGAGGAACGAGAAGCAAATCGCAGCAAACGTACTGCCGAAGCCTCCCCCGAAGCTACCCCGCCATCTCAGCGCAGAAGCAGCGTGGCTTCCACCGAGCTGCTTCAGCCGGAGCATGCCTTGACGGCTCCTGCCAGCTATCCCGTGGATGCTATAACAGAGTCTCAAAATTGCCACCTTATGACGCAATGGATGAATTTGAAGGTCAAGGCGGCTGTTGGCTCTGTTTTTCCTACTGAACCCGGCTCAACTTTTCACTGCCGGCTGATTCCAGAAGGATATGCTAGGGTGATGGTGGATGAGATAACGGAGGGATTTGAGGACCTCCAGCTTGACCACCCTACCGGTGAAGGGGAGACTCGGCTGGGGTCAGCTCTGAAGACTCCATGCCTATGGCGGAAGGAGCTCATCAACCTTCCGAACTGGACGCCACCGCCTCCTCCTCCTCCTCCGGCGAGTCAGGGCACTCCGCCTCTACCGCCTCCTCCTCCGGTGAGTGACGATCAGGGCCCTCGGCCGGCTCCTTCTCCGGCGCGCGGTGGCACTCCGCCTCCTTCTCCGCCTGCGCCGACGCGCCCGAGCAGCCAGCCTCCTCCTTCTCCGCCTCGTCAGCAAGGGTGGAAGAGACCTGCCGCCGCTCCAGCTGCTCCGGCGCGTCGTAGTCCTTCTCCTCCGCCTCTTAAGCAAGTAAAGAAGACAACCGCTACGTCTTCTCGGTCGGTGTCTAGCAGTACAACCAGAGGCGGGAGGACATACAGATTCGGTCCTTCTCTGAAGACTCCAGAGAAGTTACCATACGAGAGGACCCAGGAGGAGAACGCCGAGATCGCGCGAGAAGAAGTGAAGAAATTCTTTGAAGGGGTGAAAGCAAAGAAACATCCACCTCCGGAGGAGAAGGTAGATCGGGTGAAAGTGAAGCGCACTCTGGCTGCCCTGACAAAACCACCGAAGTCTGATTCGCCGAAAGGAAACTATGACCGCATTATTGGAAAGGAATTTGCCAAAGCGGAGCGGTCGGGAAGTACTGTCAGTGATCAAAGGCTGAAAGAACGACGAGCTGGGAAACAAATTGCCCAGCTTGGCGAACAAGCGAAGCAATCGTGCCCCCCGCTCAAGGTGCCTAGCCACAACGTCGATAATGATCCGAGGATGGTGCCCGGTTATAGCAATCTTGCAGATTACCTGCCCGACGAAGTACATTATGAACCCATGGACGTGCAGATACAAAGATACGAGTACGGGAAGCCTCTCGTCAAAGATGAAAGATCTCTATCAACGATGATGCGAATATTGCATGATTGGTACTTGAAAATCTGCAGAGACTCTGGGGGGAGGAGTACTTTGTATGCGGGAGTTAAACCGGAGCATGACCTCGTTGGAATTGATCTGTTGCATGTTCCATTTGAGGAGTTCTATCAGTTCTTCAATCAATTGGCCCTCGATAAAACAACGGTCGCTTGCTACTGTCTATAAGTAGTACTACTTCTGTCATTAAGTTTCTCTATATAGCTTAGCTCTTTCATTGCATGTATTTATAATCATCCTCACTATATTATGCAGATTGAAGATCGTCGAATTGAAGAAAAGACAAGTCGGTGATATTGGGTTCATTAACACATATCTCATAGATGCAACTCAGGTTAAACTTCATGCCGCAGCTACCGAGGCCAGCTTGCTACGATCGTTCGTAATAAATCAAAACAAAGATATAATACTCTTTCCTTACAACTTCAGGTGAGTGTTACTGTCTTGTGCGTATTCGGTTTCCCTTATATATTAGTCAAGGTTATAGTAATGTAATTGATGAGTTATGCATGTGTGTGCAGTTACCACTATATTCTCCTAGAGATTAAGCTTGAGCAGGGAGTAGTAACCGTCTTGGACTCTAAACGAAAAGATCCCAAGGAGTATGCGGACATGTCTGAAATCCTCAAGAAGTTAAATCGATCATTATCCACCATATCAGCAACTTTGTTCATTTCCTGATATCAAGTAATTGTTTTCTTTGTCCGGCAGGGTTTGGAGAAAATTCACCAAAACAGTTCCGGGACTGCCGAAGGAGCTGGAATTTAGACACCCGAAAGTAAGTACTATAGTAGCATGTTCCGCGCATCTCCTAGTGATTCAAGCGCTAGTTTCATCAATACCATTTAGCATTCTTGCTTATCAGTTTGATTGACCTCTATTTCTTGTAAAGTGGTTGTGGCAGGAACAAGGGAATTATTTCTGTGGATACTACATCTGCGAGTCCATCCGCCACACGACCTGTGAGCGGGGCGGGTACTCTAACGAACAATATGAAGTACGTAAATAACAACATTCACAATTTTATTTTATTACCATCATTTGTGTTGAGTTTCATTCATTTATATATATATATATATGTATTGACCCCCTTCTTCAAATTAGATGTTTCGGAAGCGGGATGAACTCCTAGCACCAGCTCGCATGCGAGCAATTCAAGAGGAATTGGCGGCATTCTTTCTTGACCACGTGATCCCTGAAGACGGAGAATTCTATGTGGACCCTGAGTCCGTATGATTACATTTGTAAGAGATAATTATTGTATATATGTAGCCGGTAGTGTCAGATAGATATACGAGAACTTGTTGTTCGACCAATCTCTCGGAGAAGGAGAGGTGGTCGATATCACTTCTCTCTGTATATATGCATATATGTTCATGACGATCTTCTGTTTCCTTCGTTTGCTTACTAGCTAGCTAGCGTGTCTAGTCCTCTCTATATACGTATGTATAGTACGTAGCGTCGACCAAGCACGGACATAAGAGAGGACACTTCTCTCTATTAATTATAACTAGCTAACACAATATATGAAACACCTAAATTAACCCCGCAAAACCCCCAACCCCCCCCTTTCAAAAAAAAACAAAAACCCCAGCCACAGAAGTGCTGACGCGTGGATGCCTATTGGTCCCGGTTGGTGCCACCAACCGGGACCAAAGGGTCTCCTGACTGGGCTCTGCGCACTGCCCACGTGGAGGGCCTTTAGTCCCGGTTCTAGATTGAACCGGGACTAAAGGGGGGAGGTATTAGTACCGACACTTTAGTCCCGGTTCCAGAACCGGGACTAAAGGCCCTTACGAACCGGGACTATAGGCCCTTTTTCTACCAGTGGAGGCAAAAGACTTGCCTCATTCATTAATTAAGAGGGAAAAGAGAGTTTGAATTTTGTGTTACAACACACATCGTGCTACAACACCACTACAAAGGCCCTACTCTCGTGGCATGATGGATCCCAAATTCTTTGCACCCGCGGTGACCCAAGTATGAGCCTCAATCTTGATGTTAGCTAGTAGAATCGTCGGCGGGGAACTCTTGAGTTGGAAGATCCGGGCATTTCTTTCATTCCAGATTGTCCAAGAGGTGAGCATGGAAAGGGTGGCCATGGCCTTCCTATTTGGTATGGTAGAGTCGGAGATCCCGATCCACCACTCTTCGGTTGACCGTGCCAGGTGCCAAGCGGAAGTGTTGATGCTTTCGAGCTGGAGCCAATCTTTTAGCATTTCCCAAAGTCTAGTAGTGTATCGGCATCTGAAGAGGAGGTGGTCGATGGATTCTTGCACACGCTTGCAAAGAGGACAAAGCCCGCAATTGGGCCACCCCCGGTTGGTCAAACGGTCGGCAGTCCAAACCCTATTTTGCATGGCCAACCATGCGAAAAATTTGACCTTGGGCGGGGCCCATGCCTTCCACACTGTAAGCTCCATGGAGGAGCGGATGGTGCCGAAAAATTGGGCCAAGTAGGCGGATTTGGCAGTGTATATCCCGCTCTCTGTGTGTTTCCACACGATGTCGTCTTCGGCGTGCGCCTCAAGATGGAAATCGCGGATGGTGGTCCACAGCTCAATAAATTGTCGAAGATGTTCGAAAGTGAAGTTGGAAGTGACCTTGGTCTTGCGAACCCAAGCATCATCCTGGAGGGCTTCCTGAAGTTTCCAAGTCTTCCGAGAGGAAGCGTCGTAGATAAGTGGTGCGATGTCTCTTGGCTTTTGGTCCCGCACCCAAGGGCAGTCCCAGAAGGGTGTGCGCACACCGTTGCCAACAGTTATGGTCGTTGAAGCATAGAAGAGATTTTTGTCCATCTCGTCGCACGGGTTGCCGGTCCCAACCCATAGCTTGGTGGGCTCCTTCCACTCGAACCAAAGCCAACGCAAACGAAGAGCCCTTGCAAATTTCTCCGTGTTTAGCACCCCAAGACCTCCATATTCGACTGGCCGACATACGGATTCCCAATTAACTTTGCACTTCGCGCCGGTAGTCTTATCTGTTCCCGCCCAAAGGAAAGCTCTCTCAAGCTTGTTGACATTGTGGAGGATGCTCGGTGGAACGACCAGTGGGGTGATGAAGTAGATGGCTTGTGAGGATAGCACAGACTTGACAAGGGCAGCCCGACCAATGGCAGTGATATTTTGCCCGTCCCATGTAACAAGTTTGGAAGCGGCCTTGTCCACGAGGAATTGGAAATCCCGAACTTTTAGTAAAACATGAGCCCATGATACACTTAAAAACACATGATTTTTTCGTGCATACTCATTCTATATTATCCAGGTGGAATTGTTGTCTCTATCTTTTCATCCAAAAAATTTATTACTCGTGTACACTGTTGTAACTTTGAAACTTGTAACTACGAAAAGAAATCAGGATCAGAAAACTGGTACAATATTCTATGAAACTGAATTCGATTATGAAAAAGATTTAGTCAAAAGAACAAAACTTACACAAATTTTTAGAAAAATATCTTCATACATCATATCTTCCATAAATCTGGCAACCGACATTAGTTGTTTCTCTGAACTTATATATTAAGTGGATTGCAAGAATAATTTACTTTTGAGAGATATAATGTAATAGTAGTTTGAGGAACAATTTTGTTCTTTTCATCATGATGAAATAAAAAAATCTTAAATCTGCAAAATATACTTGAGTAAGGATAAATGCCACCTTCCTTTGTAATTTAAAGAAATTGACATGAAGAAAAGAGAGCCAACTCCTCCGGATATAAAATGTGTTATAGCAGTAACTTCTATCGACTGGCCGCTACTGTAGGTTTGCTGAGTGATGTTGATGATTCCTGCCATGAAAGGTAATTAGTTGTTGTGGAGTAATTATGGAGAATGAAAAAGCTATATATTACTTAGTAGCAAGGCATATAATGTTTACATTTTAATTGACGTGTAGTAAACTATTTGCGGGACAAAAGAGTTAACCACACAATCACATTAGAAGAGAGGCTAGAAACATGTATTTATGAGAATATTTAGCAGAACTAATCCTTATAGGTTTAGAAGAGCATGATACAGTAACCTTGGAAAGGTTTCCTGATGAACAAATATACCGCTCTTTGCATTAAGAATTGTGATGTCAGCTTGGGACATTATAGAATAACCTACCATATGAGATATGATTATCATCTCTGCTGAAAAGAATCTATGCTAAAACATGTAGTCTTACTTACTAATAGGCCCCATGAGGCACATGCACGTGTGTAGGCGAGTTTTTTTCTTCTGGCTTTCATCAACCGTAGATGGCATAATTGAGTACTGGTGACGGAGAGCAAACAGTCATAGATTACAAAGTACGATCAGACCAAAGGTTAGAATTATTACATAGAAGATATAACTTTTCCAGTACTACTACCTATTCCAGTTTTCTCGAGGAAACAAACTATATTTGGAAGACTAACTTCCTTCATTTAAGCTACAACCCCGCTTATTATCTTATATCCAACAACCGTATTGGAGGCTGGACAATAGAAACGCTAAAGAAATACGTTAACTGAACTATCAGCCTGGCCGTACTGAATCAAGTAGACAGGAGAAATTTATCCTAGAACATGCACTTGCCGACCTTATATATAGGAGCAACCTTATAACTCTGCTGGTCTTGTTTGAGACGTGGTGTGACCCTGGGTGGCCGACAAACATTCCTGCATGTTGCGAGTTGACATGCAAGATCGTGAACTCAATTCCAATGATGGTAAATATCCTAAAATCTATTTCGTAAATCTTCTTCACAATATGCAAGACTATGCTAGACTTATCTTGGAGACTTGAATAATCACCTAATTTACTACGGAAAAAATGACGGCAAGGCTGGCAACGATCTATGGCGACAACAGCTAAAATCAAACATAAACTAATAATATTAATTAGTCGATTCAAACCGTACCAGCGTGCTCACCTGAGAGTAGATTCTGTGTTATCTTTGACTAAGGTTTGTCCCAAAGTGCACAGAGAGGAATCTGTCTTCTCAGACACGCTGTAGCTAGCTCCATGCATCCACCTCACGTTCCACTCATGGGACATGGGCCATGCAATTTTCCTACTGTTGGCCTAAGATGTTATGGACTACGTCATTGCCCCTCCTGTGCAGATCACATCAACTAATTAACGGAGCCTGTGCTGAGCACTTCGTATCCAGCGATGTAAGTGCAGCCGTGCATTATCCTATTTCTGTAAGCACCTGCCGCCTAGGAGAGGAAGGAAGTTTCAGGAGGAGAAAAATATGCCAATAGCGACGATCAGTCTAACATATCTCCTCATCAGTTGACGTGATGCGCGGACTTCACATGGCGAGATGTGCTCTAGGAGAGCTGCATGATCTGCATCTCGACCTTGTGCTGGCATGGCATGGATCAATCAGAGGCAGGCCTGACAATAGCAGATCCGTTTTACTTTCTTTTAGGAAAGAGAGAGAGAGAGAGAGAGAGGGGGGGGTCGATAGGAGTTGTGCTGGACCTGGTTTCCACATGATATGTGTTTATCCTACGGCTTTAGATAGATTTGTAGGGCTTGATTGCATGTCGATATGAGCACCCTGCGACGAAAATCCGTTGGCCACGTTGGTGTTCTAATCTCAAATTGATGGACTGTTACGTGGGATCCCATGGCTTAATTTTTTTTCCTTTTCGTGTTAAAAATTGGTTATATCTAAACCGCTCCATGGGATTCTATGGCTCCTTTTCTTCTTTCTGGTTTAGATCTAGACTATTCCATGCGATTCTATTGTTGTTTCTTCTTTTCTAGTATAAAAATAGATAGAATATGTGGGTTAATCTACACCGTAATAATTTGATCCCACCAGATGAACGGTTCGTAAAATCTAATTAACGTGGTAATTACTTGGGAGTCTGTAAAACTATTCCATGCGATTCTATTGTTGTTGTTTTTCTTTTCTAGTATAAAAATAGATAGAATATGTGGGTTAATCTACACCTTTTCTAGTATAAAAATAGATACAATATGTGGGTTAATCTACACCGTAATAACTTGGTCCCACCAGATGAACGGTTCATAAAATCTAATTAACATGGTAATTACTTGGGAGTCTGTAATTAGTATAGGTATATAGATATATAGATGTCTGTCCACTCAATTCAGTCTGTATATTTTGAAGTATCCATATCATATTTTTTTGTGAGGACGGTCTATCAATTATGGTTACACCCCAATATCTGTATGCATTGCAGGGTTTATCGCACCCACCAGGATTTCCAGCCCCATGGATGTTCGGTCCATACGATTTGTCACGACCTTTGGACTGTCCTGCTTGTGGGAGTAGGCGGGGCCCCTGCATGCCACGCGTAGTTGGACGATCAATCTTCTGTTTAATACTTCAACATAGTGATTTTCTGGCAAGGATTCACTCGTGTCACATCAAGTAAATCTTATTGATTTACTGTCTAAATCTTATTGATTTAATGTCATGTTTTCTTTCTTTTTTCTGCAATTTTACGATGCAGGTTTTGCCATGTGACATTCATCACAGAATAAACCGTTTGGTTTGCTCTACGATGGCTATTTTTGCAGGTTTCACTTCTTATGTCGTGTCAGTAACGAAGGCACTATCCATCACTTATATTACTGGAAAAAATTGAATCAGTCTGTTGTCTGAGTACAAGCTGCCTATGATGAACTGCAGTTTGGTTTAACAAAAATGCCACAATTAGTCCTTCTCGCGTTTAAAAGAAATGAAGAAAAAAATTGGATCACGGTCACGGATCCTAGTCAAGTTAGAAAGCTGATCATAGCAGACCAGACACGATCGCCGCTGTCTCGCACAGATCGAGCATCGACATTTGCTCTAGCACTGACAGCGGCAGCAGCTCAGTCTGATCCAGCTGAGGATTGGGCACCGACCGCGTCAGCGGATCAGTCTGATCTACCGGAGGATCGGGCATCGACACCGGCACCTGCTCCGACACCGGCACCAGCTCTACAAGGAGCACCATCTCCGGCAGCAGCGGCGGCTTCGGCACCTGCACCAACACTTGCACTAGCATCTTCTCCGGCCCTTGCAGTTGCACCGGCAACAGACTAGGCTGCAGTTCGCACTTCATATACCAAAGTCCTTACAAAAACCGACATGTCCACCTTCTTGGTAAGCATTGGCCGCCCAAGTGCTTCGTCCTTTTTTCTTTCCATGTTGTTTCACATGATTCACTGTGTTGATCTAACTGTTTGGGTATGTCTTCTTGTTTGCAAACAGAGAATTCCTAGAGCAACTAGGGAGTCGTTCAACAATCCGGCGACCGCGGCCAAGTTTCTCTTACCATGCGCAGCCTTGGTGTGAATGAACCCGCTCAATATATCATAAGTACAAAGGATGGTCGCATGATGATTGATGCTAAAGGATGGTCAAGGTTCAAATCTAAATCATATCTTGCGGTAGGGGATGATGTCAAAAGCAAACTTTCTCGGCAAGGAGAGCTGGTCCAAATCAACTTTGAAATTCTTCAGTAGCATCACGCAACTGCCTAACTGCTCTATCCTCCGAGAGATTTTGATGTGATAATATGGCATGGTGAAACAAGTGTCCTGTGTGTATAAGTAGTACGATAGTATTATTTATCACATGGTATATCGTTGATAGAATTGCAACTCTGATTGCTGGTTAGGAACTGTCGTTCAATTTCATTCCAACAGCTGCCGTGCTTTATTCAATTTTGTGTATTCGCCTTGCGACAGCATCTAAAACAAGCATCGTACCGATCGCTTGCAATATGAAAAGCGCTGAGGTAGAACACATGGGCCCCCAAACATGCAGAGTCGGCCTGCGGCCCAAAGTCCAGAACCTGGTTTCGAGAAGCACTAGCTTAGTGCAAAAGTGGCGTCCTCCTCCTGTTGTGGATTGGGCGAAGATGAATGTTGATGCTGCGTTATCTCGCAATGGTGAAAGGGAAGCCCTGGCAGTTGTGAGCCGGGATCATACAGGCTTCTTCCTTGGAGCATCGGCACTGGTGTGCGAAAGTGTTACTGATCCAGAGATCCTAGAGGCAATGGCATGTTGCGAGGGGCTATCTCTGGCTCTTGACTTAAACCTGCAACAAGTTCAGATTAGCACCTATTGTTCAACAACAGTCAAGCATATCGAGGAGGCATACTTGGGGCCAAGCAAAGTTATTATGGACGAGATCAAGATGAGGAAGAATATGTTCCAAACCATGAAGATCATACATGAAAAATGCGAGTGTAATGTTGAAGCGCATGTTCTCGCAAAAGCTGCTACTTCTTTGCCCTGTGGACGCCATCTTTGGCTCACAGGAACCCCCGAAATTATTTGTATACCTATGACTATTAATCTTGAATAAAGCAGCTTTTATCCCTAAAGAAAATCTGAGTATTATATTCTCAGCTGAACCCCCATAATGTCCGTGCATTGCAGAGGGAGTATATTTCTCGGCAAGGTGAGCCTGTGATATAAAAGATTTGTATATTTCTTTACAGAGGGAGTATCTCTCTGTTAAAAAATATATTTATGTGTAACTAGTTACTCCTGTCTTTCTACTTCCTTTCGCTGATATGTGGGGCAACCGGCAACGGGGTCCACGTGCCATATGCACAAATTAGAGTGCACAACTTCATGGTAGACACACCCCAGTCATAGCGCCGTAGTAATGCCCAATGAGCTGTCAAATCACAACCCCCCTTTCCAGCTTTAGCAGTAAGCTGGATGGACGAAGCGACAATATTTCACTGGGCCTGAATCCCCTTCTCCCTCGTCTGCTTTTTCAGAGAAAACCCCCTCTCGGTGATTGCATAGGGTTTTCTCATGGAGAACCAGGTACGAATTCTCATCCATCCCCGATAAACCCAAGTCGCTTGGTCACAGGTAATCCTAGGATGGCAGCCGTCGCCGTTGATGCATTTTTCTTCCTACTGAATCTAGTGTGTTTCATTTGCAGTGCCCGAAGTGCGAGTACCCTACAGGTTTCTGCGCCCTCGGCGAGACGCCACACTTGTTCCTTCTCATCCTAACACAGCATTTTGAAACGTGCACAGTATATTCCTAGAATCCTCTTTTCTATTCGGGAGGGTGGGGTTTTTTTGAACATGCTGTGTTCTCATATTATTTTTCCTACAGTGTATTATTTGCTCTGTCAGAACACATGTACTCAAGATGCTCGGCCTTGCCATAACTGAATACACTAGTTTACTGGTCACAGTGAAGACAAGCCATGGATATAAGTTCCGAGTTGGGTTCATGAACCAAGAAGATCGCTGCTTTTTTTATGGCCGAACTTGGATAAACTTTTTCAAGTGTTACGGACTGAAAGTTGGCGCACGAATGTTGATGGAAAGAGCAGAACCTGGTCTCATATTTACTGCGATCTTCCACCCCGACATCGT
This sequence comes from Triticum urartu, assembly GCF_056163025.1. NCBI lineage: Eukaryota > Viridiplantae > Streptophyta > Magnoliopsida > Poales > Poaceae > Triticum > Triticum urartu. The sequence continues at coordinate 652,607,178 of NC_141879.1, forward strand.
TCCAATTGTTCATCCATGTTAGTTTTGTATCTGGTTCTTGCTTGTTTCCTCGATTACTTCTTAATACACCTATCATGTCTAACTAATCACAATTTAACTTTAGAAGTAGCAACGAATCTCTCACGAAGATGCTACTTCTAACTAATATTTTCTTATAATTGGTGGCACGTGTAGGTTTTTTCAGAGTTAAGCAGTCTGCTCGTTTGTTACTCTGTAATAACTCGGCTGTTACTAATGGCACTGAAGTTGACTGGATCGACATCCACAAGTTCCTACACTTTATTGATCGGCTTGAGGTCCTTGTGGGGCGTTTCAATGGTGGAAGGCCACGTGGGATATGTGTGCCACTGCTGCACTCGTTGAACTATTGTGTCGAGAAACTTATGGTACGAGCTGTTTTCTGTTATATATGTTGTTCATAAACTATTGCTTATACACAGTTTTACAACTGTGATCTTCTTGAAAGAGGAACTGCCGAGTTCTATTGTTCCTATACAGATGCCTGACCATGGTTGGGTCAGACTTGCACTTGGTCACAACATGATGTTTATGTCGACCTACTCAATTCCCCTTGGAGGTGAAAAGATACTTATTCATGGGTGCTCTAAAATAATGAAGGCCCGTCCATCTTGGAGAATAGGACAGAAGATTATGTTCATGCTTTTCCATGGCTCTAAAGCGAATATCCTGTTTATTGACCACGTTGCGAGATGAAGCCGCTTTCAGAAGGTTGTGGATGTGCGGGGTGGCGCCTAGGCCTTGTCCTGGGGCTTGGCGGCCTCACCCTTGGTTAACTGTAGGCAAAGTAGCACTGTTCGAGGCGTGCTTTGTATGGTTGAACCTGTATAAGTACTCATACTGCTTTCAACTTTGGTTGTTAAGTGCCCCTGCTGGTTTCAGTTAAGGTTGTTAAGTACTCCTGCTACTTTTACAGTCTGTCGTGTTTCTTCAGTCCTGTCTTCCTCCAGCTGCCAAAACCAAACCAGCGTCGGCGGGGCCGCCTGCTTCCGCCTCCCACGGCTGGCTGCGCCTCAGTGCACGCATCGCAGCCCCACCGTCTCCTAAATCGTTAACGCCGACGTCCTCCGCGCGCTTTGGTGCACTCGCCGCGGCACCGCCCTCTCGCACTGTCAACATGGTCAACAAACAACAGGAATCGACAGAAGGACGTGGAGAGGATGACAGTAGGGGCACACCACGTCAGCGTATGGAAAAATAAAATGCTTCCTCCTAGTGTTTTCCTGACATCTGGGACCCACGATATTGTGAGCGTATATAGTCAATAGACAAGAGAACAACACAAGATCGGCTGACACCTGGGACGTAGCTACTCGAGCAGTATTTTTTTTGTTTGGTATTGTTGAGACGAAGTAGGGTTTGAGCTGGGCTGTGGCCCGTCTAGCCCAGGCTTATATTTTATGTTCACCATGTGACCAGCCCAGCTATTTTTTCTTTGTGAAAATGAGCCCAGTTTATTTTTTCTGAAGAATACCCAATCCAGCCCTGCTTATTTTTCTACGCCCTGATGGGATGCAACTCTTTCAAGATGCCTGCAAATCTTGAAAGTAATATGAAATGGGTTGTAAATATAAAAACAGATGACAAATTGGCAATTACTTTATAATTTCTGAATTTTATTACATTTTCATATTTCTATTTCACTGGGCATTAACCTAATTTAAATATATCTTCAAAGTACTTTAAATCTGGCTGGACATTTCGGTATTAAAAATAGTTTGGAACCCGCAGAAATATGCGAAATTGGCCCTGGCCAACCAAAAAAAACGACTGCAATAAATTGCATAAGAAGTTGCCATGAGCTATATATAAATTATTAAAAAAAGAGGGAGTGGTCTGACTTGTGGGCCTGTTTAGTTGACGCGTATGCAAGATTTTTTTAGTTATTATATACGTCAACAAACGATTCTAGCAGACGTAACCATTGGATATCAATCCAACGACCATCGTGTTTCTTCAATCTCTGATCTTCTTACTCCAGCCGCCAAAGCAGCGCCGGCGGGACCGCCTACTCCCGCCTCCCGTGGCCGGCTGTGCTGCCGTGCAGGCCTCAGCGCCCCCTACTACTCCCACCGCTGGCCGGGGCATCCCGCTACTCACCCACACCCCCTGTTATTCTGCGGCGATAGCAACCTCACACCGCAGCCGAACCGGTGAACGCTTGTACTCCTCTCCACGTGAGCATCCACTGCCGCGTCTTCCCTGGCTCCGCGTCGTCCCCTTCCTATGCCTCGCCGTCGACCACCGCCGTGGTGCTCTCAGCGCAGCGTGGTCAATGTGGTCAACGACCGACTTCCATCGGAAGAGTACTGTACGTGGAGAGGCTGACAGATGGGTCCATGGCAGCCGCAAGGAAGTGCCTCCTTATTATGCGGAAAATAATTATTCCTCCACCTAACAGCGGGGACCCACCGGACGGGCCACCAGTATTTTGCAAAAAAATCGTTTCCCCCTGACAGCTGGGACCCACCGAACGGGGCACCGTATTTCGCGAAAAAAACGTTTCCCCCGCTGTCAGTTCGGACCCACCGGAAGTGCCTCCTTATTACGCACAAAAAAATGAATACTCCCCCGGCTAGCTGGGACCCACCTTGGTGGGAGGCTGACTTGTGGGCCTACTAAGTTGACGGGGACGAAGGGCTTTGTCAACTTAGTCAATATGAATGATTCTAGCTCCAGTGACCGTACGATGTCCATCCAACCGCCGTAGTGCTTCTTCAACCTCTGGTCTTCTTGCTCTAGCCACCCAAAACAGCGCCGGTCGTGCCGCATGCTCCTGCCTCCCGTGGCCGGCTGTGCTGCTGCGGAGGCCTCACCGCCCCCTACTATTCCCACCGCTGGCCAGGCCTTGCGGCGACGGCAGCCTCACACCGCAGCCGAAGCAGTGAACCCTCATACTCCTCTCCGCACGGGCTTCCACTGCGGTGTCTTCCCCGGCTCCGCGTCGTCCCCTTCCTAGGCCTCGCCGTCGTCCACCGCCGTGGTCCTCTCGGCGCGGCGTGGTTAATGTGGTCAACGACCGACTTCCATCAGAAGAGTACTGTGCATGGAGACGCTGACAGCTGGGTCCACGGACGCAGCAAGGAAGTGCCTCCTTATTACGCGCAAAATAATTATTCCTCCACCTGAGACGGGCCACCGTATTTCGCGAAAAAAGCGTTTGCCCCTGACTGCTGGGACCCACTAGCTATATCTTCGCACGCAAGGAAGTGCCTGACAGTCGGGACCCACCTGGTCGAAGCGTACGTAGCGTGTCGATGTAGAGGCACCCACCTGGTCATTCTGGTCGCAAATGTGTACGTACATATATACTGGTCGATGTAGAGGCGCGCACGTGTCGTCGTAGAGGCACGCACATAGCATGTACACGTACGTACAGTGGCCAAGGTGCAAAAAAGAAAAATACGGCCACGTATGTGTACATACAGGCGGGGTCTCGAACGCCTACTCGCGCATACGTACGGCCAGGGCTCGTGTACATGGCTGGGTCGGAACGGAGAAACAACGTCATCATCGTGTTCATGGGGAGGCAACGGAATGCGTCGTGTTCATGGGGAGGCAACGGAATGCGTCATGTTCATCGGGAGAGCTTGGATGGAACAGGCGATGGAAACGAGGCCTGGCATACCGCAGAACGGAGGAAACGGCCTTGTGTTCGACCGGCCACGTTCGAAACGGGATCCTACTCATCGGGAGGGGTCTGGCGCACCGCAAAACGGAGGAAACGGACCTCCTACGGTCGAAACGGGGGTCCTGTTGATCGCGAGGGGTGTGGCGTACTACAAAACGGACGAAACGGGCTTGTGTTGGAGCGCTACGGTCGAAACGGGGGTCCTGTTCATCAGGAGGGGTGTGGCGTACCGCAAAACAGGACTCCACGGGATACTGTTCATCTCCACCGTCGACCCCCTCCAGCCTCCACGAGCTACTGTTTATCCACCGTCGACCTCCTCCAGCCTCCACCTGCGACTGTTCATCCACGGGCTCCTGTTCATCCAGCCTCCATCGCGCGCTACTCCACCGGCTACTGCTCAACCAGCCCTCTCCACGGGCTCCTGTTCAACCACCCCTCCACGGGCTACTGTTCATCCTGCCCTCCACCGTCTACTGTTCATCCAGCCCTCCATGGGGTGGTCCTGTTCATCCAGCCCTCCACGGGGTCCTGTTCATCCAGCCCCAACCGGCTCGATCGATCGGGGTCCTGTTCATCCAGAGGCAACACCACGGGGTCCTGTTCATCCACCCCCACCGGGAACTGTTCATCCAACCCCCCTCCCCCCCCCCCCCCGTAACGCTCACTGTTCATCTAGAGCCAGCATCGGTCGGCTTCAGTTAGCAGCAGTAGCGAAGGAATCGCTCGATCGGGTTCAGTTAACAGCCATCGATCGATCGCTTGGGTTCAGTAACGCGTAGCCTGCAGTGCAATTGCTTGGGTTCAGTTAGAGCCAACGCCTCGCACACACGCGCGTACGTGTACGAGAGAAGCGCGCATCGCTCGGCCCCCGACCTACCACCGTAACTGGGGACTCCTCGAAATTTTCCTCCCCCTCGCTTCTACCACGGTTTTTTCCGTCATGGACGGCCCAAAGAATGTCATGCAGCTGCGTCTCCGGCCCGCCCAGGATGAAAAGCCCAGTTTCTGTCATGATTTTTTGTCATAAAAGTAGGAGCCCACCACATCTATGATGATACCGGGTTTTGTCACAATTATCGTCATAGAAGTGTCATATGTATGACAGGAAAAAAATTCGTTCGGCCCAAAATGTCACGGATGTGTCTTTTTTGTAGTGCGGAGCTTCTCACAACAAGCCTGATGGTTTTCGGTAGGGAATGCCCCACCTTTGTGGACGGAACGATATCCATTGCCTCTTATTGCTTTCAAATTTTTTTCTCATGTCAACATAGAACAACAGCAGTGTTGTGTGAAGTTTTGTGATTTTCGGGGTTCGTTTGGACATTTTTATGAATTATCTGAGTTTTCAATGCCATTATGTGCATAATTCAAATTTGAACTACATGCGCATGCTCCAGTGCATATAAATTGGTTGAAAAATCAAATATGTGTCCTTGGGTGCATGCTTAGGTCCCATGCAAGAAATGGGAATGAATTTCAAACAACAGGGCACCGTTGATTGCCGGCAAAACATTGAGATGCCTGGTTTTTAAATTTTAGTAAATCCAAAACTCGTCTGAAATTCATGAAACTTGGCATGCTATCATGGAGCGGCATCAACATGCCGTGGTAAAAAATTCGTCCCATTTGGGTATATGCTTCTCACAGATCGGAGCTTCTCACAACAAGCATGATGGTTTTTGGTAGGGAACACCCCACCTTTAAGGACAGAACGATATCCATTGCCTCTTATCGCTTTCAAATTTTTATCTCGTGTGAACATAGAACAACAGGAGTGTTGTGTGAATTTTGTGATTTTTTTGGGTTCCTTTGGACATTTTTAAGCATTATCTGAGTTTTCAATGCATTTATGTGGATAATTCAAATTTGAACTGCATGTGCATGCTCCAGTGCATATAAATTGGTTGAGAAATCAAATCTATGTCCTTGGATGCATGGTTAGATCCCAAGCAGGAAATGGGAATGAATTTCAAACACCAGGGCACCGTTGATTGCCAGCAAAACATTGAGATGCTTGGTTTTTAAATTCTAGTAAATCCAAAACTCGTCTCAAATTCATGAAACTTGCCATGCTATCATGGAGCGGCATCAACATGCTGTGGTAATTTTTTTGTCTCATTTGGGTATATGCTTCTCACATATCGGAGCTTCTCACAACAAGCATGATGGTTTTCGGTAGGGAACGCCCCATCTTTGGCGATGGAACGATATCTATTGCCTCTTATTGGTTTCAATTTTTTTCCCATGTCAACATAGAACAACAGGAGTGTTGTGTGATTTTTTTTTATTTTTCGGGGTTCGTTTGGATATTTTTATGCATTATCTGAGTTTTCAATGCATTTATGTACATAATTCAAATTTGAACTACATGCGCATGCTCCAGTGCATATAAATTGGTTGAAAAATTAAATCTGTGTCCTTGGGTGCATGCTTAGATCCCATGCAAGAAATGGGAATGAATTTCAAACACCATGGCACCGTTGATTGCCGGCAAAACGTTGAGATACTTTGTTTTTAAATTCTAGTAAATCTAAAACTCATCTGAAATTCATGAAACTTGTCATGCTATCATGAAAGGGCACCCGACATGCTGTGGTATTTTCCGTGTCCATTTTGAGAGAAGGCGCGCGCACTCGAATAATGACAGCCAACAAAGGTATTTAAAAAAATAGCTGCCACTTTAATATCTCAAATGTTTGTATACTTCAAACCATGTGCGTTCGGTTAACCATTCACGTAACACCACGTGTCTTGGTTTTAATGGCTATAGGAGGTGTCGTGTGGACAGTTGCTTGACTGAACGGGAGGCGTGCGAGCGTAGTCCGATGCGTAGGCTCACCGGGAAGCGTACAAGCTGTTCAACGCAGGATTTGTGCATCTCTTCAACGCAAACGGTTCAGATTAGGGTATGCAAATTAAAGCCAGACGTCGGCGCTAAGCCAAGAGACTCTGCGATTTGTCAAAATATGCAGCTAAAAATTAATAGTTCTCCCCGGGATTAAGCATAGATTTCATTCATACTAGAGATTAAGTAGTCGTTCTCACCGGGAAGCGAGACAGCCTTGGTCCGCCGCCCGCCTCGCTCCCACTGGTCTATATTAATGGCGCCGCCGAGCGGCCGCACCCGCCCATCCTCGCCACACACACAATTCCTCTCTCTTCGCCCTCATCCTCGACGCCGCTCTAAGTCCTCAAAGCCGTCAGTGTACGAGGATGCCGCTGAAGCGCTCCAGCGGAGGGAGTGGCGACGTCGGGACTGTTGAAGCACCGGAGCACGGCGTGAATATGGAGACAGAGGTTTCCGTCCCCACCGACGTGGAGAACGAGGCTGCCAACAAGCGGAGGCGGGTCGAGAAAGAACCGCAAGCGACTCCAGCAGGCCTAGACTTCATCAACAACCTCCCCGATGATGTGTTGATAGTCATCATATCCCTCCTCCCAATCAAATATCGGGCGAGGACAGCCGCCCTTTCCCGGCGGTGGCGCACCCTATGGCTCTGCACCCCTGTCGACCTCCTCGACGCCCACAAGCTCTGTCATGGCTATCGCCAAATCTTGGATGCGTTCACCCAGATCATCGGCAGTCACGATGGCCCAATCAAAGGCTTTATCGCAGGCAAGTTACGTTCCAATGGCAAGGAACGCGCCAAGCTTGACGAGTGGTTCCGATCCCGCGCCATAGATCAGGTCGAGAAGCTAAGTTATAATGATGGGCATATGGGCTTGCTGCCAATGTCCGCGCTCTGCTTCGCGCCCACGCTACGCCTCGCCAAGTTCATGAACTGCCATTCCCCTCCCTAATGATGCGCCTGCTCTTTTTCTACCATGACTGAAGCACCTCGATCTCGTCGTCGTCCGCATCCCAAAGGATGACATGGAGCACCTGCTCCGCGGCTGTACTGCACTCGAGTTCCTTCGTATTCAGGCAATGAATTGGTCGAGTACCTTGCACATCACCTCTAGGACTCTTCGGACTATTTATGTGTGTTGTTGGTGCTGCAACGAGAGATCACAAAAGGTGGACCACAATATGGTCATCCAGGACACACCTTCACTTGAGAGATTACTTGTAGTTGATCAACAAGGTCCAACAAGAATCAATGTCATTTCTGCGCCGAAATTGAAAGTGGTGGGCTACTCGTTTGTCAAATACTACAACTTTCAGGTAGAACACTCGCCTTATATACCTCTCCTTCTTGATATCAACGTTATTTCTAGTTTTGAAGATGTATGTTCGGCTGTCATCCAGCGAAGCTTCACCTAGACTCTGGGCACAGTGAAGGTCTTGGCACTAGAATCTGTCGTCCCCAACCTGGACCAAGTTTTCAGTTGCCTGAGATGCTTTCCGTGCCTGAAGAAGCTGTATATCGAGGTGATGTTCCTTTCCTGTTAAATGTTAACCATAAGGGAGTTCAATTTTTTGCACCTTTTCCCAAGTTTACAATGACAATGTACTACGATTTCTGAAGGAATTTTGGAGGATTTTAGGACATACACCCCACCCCATATTGGTTGCTTCATTCATATGGTTACAATCGTCCATAAGCATTTATCCTTTGGATTCGTCCATACTAGTTTTTTAGGGAATTTTTCATCAAATCCAACCTCTTGTGAAGAAGGCTACATGTTTCTAGATTGTAATCAAATTCCCATGTTAATCATGCCAGATCGAAGATGTCAAGTTGGTGCATTTTACAAATCCTGCAAACCAAATGGGCGTGTAGCAGTGTTCAAAACTGCATGTAGGCACTAACGCTCTTCTTTTGCAGTGCATATTAGGCCCGGTGGAAGATGTTTATAACGACAATCACATCGAATGCCTGGATCTGCATCTCTCAAATATTACTTTGAACTCCTACAGAGGGACCCCATCGGAGATTACACTCGCCAAGTCCTTTCTTGCCAGAGCAAAGGTGCTAAGGGTACTGAGGTTGAACACGCATTTAATTAGGAAAAATCAATGGTATGATTATCAGAGCTGGCAGGTACTGCGGAATGGAAGTGCCTCCAAAAATGCCAAACTTCGTATTGGAAGAGCATATGGCAAAGCAATTGGAAGTTATTGTGTCAAACCCATACATGACTTGTCAGCGGCTGATCCCTTTTCAGAAATGACGCAGCTTGCAATGTTTGAATTTGGGCGATGTAATCTTTGAATTTAAACCTTGCAATATTTATGGTATTCGTTATATTGAACCGTTTATGTTCTCTTGTCTCAACGCAAACACTTCATCCGGGTGAATCGCATGTCGTACATCGCACACACCTTGATATGGCTGATCGTTTCTTTTGTGTTGCCTAATCACAAATAGTTCATCCGAGTGAACTGTATGATGTACATCGCACACACCTTGATCTGGCTGACCATTTCTTTTGTGTTGTCTAATCACAAACAGTTCATCCGAGTGAACCGTATGCTGTACATCGCACACACCTTCATCTGACTGCCCATTTTGTTTGTTCCTCCTCACCGAAAACGGTTAATTGAACTGAACCATATGCCCTGAATCGCACACGCAACTAAAATCTGAACCGTGTTTGATGCATTCGTCATCACAAACATTTTGCACCTTTTTGACGGTTTTTTTACACCACCGTTTGCGATTATTGCATCGCACACAGTTTCGTCGAAGGGTCTCTAATCGTAGTGTCGCGTTAGAAGCATCTTGCAGTAGTGCCAGATGGTCTTTGTGCTGTCCATTAACGCTTCGACCCGCCGCCAGCTGGTTTCTTCCACCTCGCACGCAACGTGTTCGACAAAATTATTTGTTAGAACAGGAGGTTTACATCACCAAATATACATGATTTGTTGGAGCAGGAGGTTTACATCATCAAATATACACCATCTGTTGGAGTTGGCTCTTTTTTGAGATGTAGAAAGCACTTTTTTGTGATGTAAATTATACAAAACGCTACAAAGCACATACAAAAATCATCAAATCCTAAGCTCATCCCCATTGAATGCTACTGCAGCAACAGTAGCACGCGCGCATGGGCAGCAGCAACTTCAACGCTGACAACAACGGCGATAGAATGCATCGGCAGGAGGAAGGAGGGAGCAGACTATACTGGTGGGCTACGACGGGCGGCAACGAAAAGATGGGGATGGGCAACATGTGGCGGGAGGAAAATGGCAGTGTTGTGTGTGGTGAGACGGCATGATTAGAAACGACGGATAAGGTAATACAGTACTTAGTAGTAGCATGGGGTACAGGGGCTGCGCTACTACTAATTAAGTCCACTACTTATAGCATGGGCCACGCACCTACTATGTGGCACCCACCACCTGACCCTGTCTATCCATAGTAGTAGCGCGGGATTGAGCACCCGCGCTACTGCTACCAACTTAGTAGTAGTGCAGCTTTGGCACCCCATGCTACTACTATGGCCTGTCCCGAGGGGCATGGTGAGGACCACTTAGTAGTAATGTGGAGTTCCTGTACCCGCGCTACTACTATTCTGTATCTGTAGCACGGGATTTTAGCCTGCGCTGCTACTAAATAGCAGTAGCACGACACATTTAACTTACATCACTATTAAGTGGTTGCCTATAGGGGTTTTTCTAGTAGTGCGACAATGATCTCGAGCAGGCCCAGTTCTTTTGACCGATTCTCCCAGAATCTTGAGAATCGGGCCTCCCCCAGCTTCTTTTAGAATCTTGAACACATTTTTTTAACAATCCTAGCTAGTTAGGATGTAAACAGCTAGGATTGTCAAAAAATATGGGTTCAAGATTCTGGGAGAAGCTGGGTGGACGGTAGATTCTCAAGATTCTAGAAGAATCGGCCAAGGTTTGAGGGAGCAAAACAACAAATAAGGTGGAGCAGATAGAAACAACGCTTGAACAAGCAATGCATTAAGCACGCACTGAGGTAACAAATACTCCCTCCGTTTCTTTTTAGTTTGCATATAAGATTTGGTCAAAGTCAAACTTTGTAAAGTTTGACCAACTTTATTTGAAAAAATATCAACATCTACAATACTAAAGCTATATCGTATGGAAATTAATTTCATGATGCATCTAACAATCTTGATTTCATATTATGAATGTTGATATTTTTTTCTACTCCCTCCTGTCCTTTTTACTCCACATATTAGATTTATGTCAAGTCAAACTTAGCAAAGTTTGACAAAATTTATATTAAAAAGTATCAACATCTACGACACCAAATATATATACTATGAAACTGCATTTCATAATGAATCTAACAATATAGATTTGGGCTTGTGAATGTTGATGTTTTTTTCTATAAGTTCGATCAAAGTAGAGATAGTTTGACTTTCGACAAAACTTATATGCAGACTAAAAAGGACCGGAGAGAGTATAAACATAGTCAAAGTTGGCAAAGTTTGACTTTGACCGAATCTTATATGCAAACTAAAAAGAAACGGAGGGAATATGAATAAAAAGAGCTCCGTGTCGGGATGGATCGTGTGGATCACAAAACGTGAAGCGCTTGAACAAGTTTTTTGCGTAATCATCTAGCTGGTATTATTACGCAGGAATAAAAGCCCAAAACAAACATGGCCTAAGAAAGTCACAGCCCAACTTGCTGATCTGAGCCCATGGCCCAATCATGTCCCGGTCTGACCTTCACGGGACTCGAAGCGGGCATTTCCTATTTGGCGCTGCAGGTGCCGTTACAGTGCAATTTCCAAACGGGCGCCTGCAGCTGAGTTAGCTGGGCTTGGCCCATTTTACTTTTTTTTCTTCTTCTGTTTTTAGAGAAAAAGGAGAAAAGTGAATGAACAAGGGAACGAACCCAGAACCTCAACACTGCGAGCAATTTGCTCTAGCCACCCGACCATGACAACTTCTGTTAATTGAAATTTCAGTCTACTTATTTATTATCCACGTCAGTTTAGTTTTTCCTTTTTCCTCATCCTTTTTCAAATTCTATGAACTTTTTTCGAAATCAATGAATTCCTTTTCAATTTCGATGAACTTTTTTTTGAAATCCGATGAACTTTTTTTCAAATCCAACGAACTTTTTTCAGATTCGGTGAACTATTTTCAAAATCGATGAACTATTTTCGAAATCAATGACCCTTTTTTAAATTTGATGAACTTTTTTCAAAATGATGAACTTTTTTCAAATTCGATGAACTTTTTCCCAAAATCTATGGTTTTTTTCCCAAAAACAATGAACATTTTTTAAAATCGATGAACTTTTTTCAAAATTGACGAACTTTTTCCAAAACGATGAACTTTTTTCAATTCCGATGAACTTTTTTTATTTTTTTCATTTAAATTCGTCAACCTTTTTGTTAACCCGTGAACTTTTTGTTGTGAATGATTTTTTTAATTCCTGATTTTTCAAGAAAGCATACACCTATCTTTTGAATAGTCAACAGTCAACAGTCACACCGTTCAATTGGTGAACATTGTTTCTCAATTAGTGAACTTGTGAGCCATAGTTTTTGAGAAATGCGCGCATGTTTTGATTACTAGCACGCGAGTGATATAGTGGTAGCTAGTCGATCCCTTGCGACGCTTGCTTTTTCGTATGTTTTTGTGCTACAGTATTTCAATGCGTTACGTGTCCATGGACCGGCCCAGTAGATTCTTCTGTGAGCGCCAGTTTCGCTTCGCGGCGCTTAAGGCGCTGACTAGGACCTCCCCTCGAAGCGGGGGAGTCCTATTCAGCGCCAGGGAACTAATTTGGCGCACACTAGCGACCTAAATGGGAGTCGGCACACTACTCCTCCTTCACTCATTCGTATGTACCCATTTTGTCCGCTACAACTTTTCTTCTGTTTGATTTTTTGTACTCCCTGCTCTCTCATTGTATTTTTTAAAAAAGTTTGCGCATTGCAAAAACCTGGAAAGCTCGTGAATTTGAAAAAAAAAAGTTCATCAATTTTGAAAAACAGTTCATTCGTTTTGAAAAAATGCATCTATTTTTTCGAAAATTATGAATTTCAAAAAAGTTCATCGATTTTGAAAATTGTTCATTGAATTTGAAAATAATTCATCGATTGTCAAAAAATTCATCAAATCTGAAAAAATTTCATCATATATGAAAAAAGGTTGATTAATTTGAAAAAATCATCAAATTTAGAAAAAAAACAATAGATTTGAAAATATTTCACTGACTTTTAAACAAAAGAGTTCATTAATTTAAAAAACTTCATCAAATTAGAAAAAGCTCGTGCACTTGATAGAACAAGAAAATATAATAAAGAAAAAGGAAAAAGATTAAAGAAAATAAAAAAGACAGAAAAAATAAAAAACATCCAGAAAAAACTAGAAGAAAAAAAAGGCTGATGAGAATATATAAGAAAGAAAGTAAGTACGTTGTCATAATGTTTGAAGTGGCTGGTTGGTTCGCGCGAGTTATAGTTAACCTCAAGGTTTCGTGTTTGAAGCTTCAGTCGCTCATTTTTTGCGGTTTTACCGGAAAGAAAAAAAAAAGCTGAAGTGGGCCGGCGTAGCACAAAGGGTGAATATGCGCCGGTTTGCGGAAAATACTATAACGGGGGCATTTCCTATTCGTCGCCTTCAGCGCCCGTTAATGTGCATTTTGTTAACTGGCGCTATAGGCGCTCTTACCCGGGCCGGCCACATATAATTTTATTTCTATATACTCGCAAAACATCCAAAAAAACCATATAGAGGCGTCGCTCACAAGGTTTCAGTCTCGAAAACACATTCGGACATCACCGAAATATGCGATATTTCAGAAATTTTGCATATTTCGGAAATTATTTCAGATTTTGATATTTCAATTTCTCTTAGTTTAATGAATTTTAACCTAATTGAAATATCTTTTCAAATTAGTTTAAATATAGCTCGGAATTTTGAGGTTAACAATATTTCAGACCCCACTGAAATATGCAAAAATTCAGATATTTCAATGAAATTTCATTGATTTTTTTAACCCTTCGCTCGTATACAAAGTTACGGACCAAATTACTGAATGAACACTTGATTATGACACGTGAAAGTAGATGCAACAAACAACTTATTATGTATCAACCATATGTCTTTTTGTGTTTTTGTTCCGTTATCGTTTTATTTATGCAGGCCCCGGGGGGGGGGGGGGGGGGGTAATTTCTTCCAAAGATGGGTCCTGACAAGTCACGAATTTCTCAATCTCAAAAGCTGGAACGGTGCATACACTCGACCTATAGCTCGCCGGGTCGGTTGCCTTGGCTATGGGGAAGAGACACAGAAAAGACGGGGAAGCTAGCGATGTTTGTTGGGGTTGGGATTATTGGAGACGGGATGATTTTTGGAAACATCATTTCATTATTAGGAAAAGGGCTATAGATAATATGTACATTAATGACGCATTAGATATGTGATGCGCCACTACTATTATAGCAGTGGCGCATCATGTCTCGGTGAGCCATTAGTGTGATAGACACTAATGACGCACCATATCCATGGTGCGCCATTATTAACATAATTTTTTTAAAATTACTAATGGCGCACCACTCGTCCATGTGCCACTACTGTCAATTTTTTAATATTTTTTGAACTCATGAATATTTTTAAATTTAATTTATGGACACTTTTTGAATTCATGAATATTTTTTTAAATTTGATGATATTTTTTCATATTCAATATGAAAAAATATTGAATATTCATGAGGACACTCGATCTCGATCCCCCTCCATCTCGATCGCTACCCCCCTCGCCAGATCACCCTCGCCGCCGAGCACCCCCGCACCCTCCCCCGCTCCACCGCCGCCGACTCCCCGCACCCTCCCCCGCTCCACCGCCGCCGAGCACCCCCCGCACCCTCCCCCGCTCCATCGCCGCCGACCCCCCGCACCCTCCCCCGCTCCATCGCCGCCGACCCCCCGCACCCTCCCCTGTGTCCTCGCTCGGTTCCCCCGAACGGAATCGGCCGAGCGCACCACCCACCCCCTCCCTCCCCCCCCAAGCGAGACCTAGGGTTCAAGACGCCGCTGCCGGCCCTCCGCTAGGCAACAAAAAATCGTAAAAAAAATTACTAATGGCGCACCGCTAGGGGGTGCGCCATTGCTATCCAAAAAAAGATTACTAATGGCGCACTGCCAGGGGGTGCGCCATTGCTATCCAAAAAAAAGATTACTAATGGCGCACCTCTAGGGGGTGCGCCATTGCTATCCAAAAAAATTTATAATGGCGCACCGCTAAGGGGTGCGCCATTGCTAAGCCTCCCTCCACTAAAGTCCCCAGTCCCCTTTCTATCTTCCCCATTGCTAACCCGCCGCCTCCCCCGCACCCAACGACCGCCGCCCCAGCGCCGCCGCCGCCCCCGCGCCCCCGCCGCCTCCCCCGCACCCGACGACCGCCGCCGCCCCCGCGCCCCCGCCGCCTCCCCCGCACCCGACGACCGCCGCCGCCCCCGCGCCCCCGCCGCCTCCCCCGCACCCGACGACCGCCGCCCCCGCACCGCCGCCGTCACTGCGCCCCCGCCGCCTCCCCCGCACCCGACGACCCCCGGAGCACTAGGAGGAGGAGGCGTGCGTCCACCAGGAGGAGGAGGCCTGCCGGAGCACGTCTTCTTCCTTCGACCAACCCCATCTCGCCGTCGCCACCGCCTTCTGTTTCGTCGAGCGGCTTCGCCTCCGCCGCCCATCGCCCGTGCAACCTCGCCGCCGTCCGTCACTACCCGGCCCCTACACAGGTGCCCCTCCCCTCTCCTCTTCCCCTTCCTCATATTTTCTTTTCAAGTTCAGAAAAAATAAATACAAGCTCATCTTTTTGTAGGAAAACATGGATGCATCCATGATTTTAAATGCTAGTAATCACAATCGTGCATCAACGCACAACAATCCTATTATGGCTTCTATAGACTTGGTATAGTGTGAAAATTTAAATTCATTTTGATATTTGAATTTATCATGGCTAGCTCTTCAAGATAAGTCCAATGAGCAATATATTTCAAATTGTGGAGCAAAGATAGGACTGAGCATGTTGGTCAAGTGAAACCTCATTAATTAAATTACATTCATTGGAAGGTTCTTTGCTTTTCGTTAACAAAGAGATGATTTTTTTTATGTTTTGAGACAGATGGTCATAATGTAGGAACATATTATGTACCAACTAAAAAGGGTTGAGTTCTTTTGTACAACTTTGCCACATTGTCACAACTCATAGACATACTCACAAGTGCACGCGCTAAATATCTCTCATGCTGATACTGTAGGAGTAAAATCCATGCCCTGTTAACAATGTATTACAAGATTTTTGTCCATATGAAAGCAGAGGACCATATGGTCTGTGGCCTTTTCATCCATATGAAAGTAGAGGCACATTGTGGTGCTAGTTTGCTGGGTTTTGTCTTTGACCATCGTGTCGTGATGATTTTACAGGTACCCCGAGAGGCCCTTGAGTTTCTCGGAATGTCGATTAACTTCCGTTCTGGCAAATTCGGGTACTCCATAATGTCCTATTTTCAGCAAAGGTCATGCTGAAATTTTCCATAATTTTTAGCATGACTTTGCTAAAAATAGGACATATGGGGTACTTGCGACTAATGCATGGGCCGGGGTATCTTAGTACTTAATTAAGTAGGATCAACTGCCTCTTGTGTTATACATATAGAAGTGTGATATCAACTCATAGTTATTACTAATGTCAGTTGCTCGTCATCGATAAACCCTAATCTGGTAGGATGACCTACTAAAAAGCCCATACCACATATTCTATTTGGATGGCCCTGCTAACCCTTGACCATAAATACTTGAGATAGATGTAGCAGGCTTAAAGAAAGAAATGTTTTTAGGCCAACTCCACTGGGCCTGGCTGAAAATGCACAAGTGTGCATGACTAACAATATTCTATTATAAAGCTAAACAGGAAAGAGGAACCACTCATCCTAACCATTTGCTCTCAAAATTACCACTTCACTTCTTACTACTGAAAATCTTGGACCATCTCCATTCACCAATAGCTCAAACCAGTTCGAAGGGCGTGTTTTCACCACACTATGGATTATCTTATTGGACCCAATGCAAGAGATGATGTAGTTTTGAATTATGAACGTAGGACATGTCGTCATCGGACGACGAAAGTCTCCCGGGGGAGTGCGGCTGGTGCCACGATGATCGAGGTCTGTGCGACAGGCCTCACCTGGACGATGATCGGCACTTCAGCATTAAGCTCGAGGAGACCTTCGAAGTTGAAACGGTAGACAACGACGACAAGTGTTATTTTCATAATTAAGCATGACTTCAACTATTTCAACATGTAATTTTCATCTTTTACGATTCGAGTATAGCTTATCCCATGCCATGCAAGACGCTATATCTTAGAGAGGATGGATTTTGAAGACCATGAAAATTCTGAAACAAAGAAAATTCACCTAAGGACTCATCACGATGTGGATTTTGAAGTAAATCTGTATAATTCTGGGAGCGTAACCCATTTTGGTTGCAAAAATTGGGAAGCATTTTGCAAGATGTATGGTTTTGATGAAGGTATGCTTGTCACCATGGATCTTGGTGATCCTGACATCGACCAAGACAATATGGACATTTGGGTCCTTGTTGATACGCCTCCAGTTCTACCGCTATGTGAGTTTCTCAAACATAGTTAATTATTAACTAATTTATATTTTTCATTTCAAAATAGTTGACAGCTTATTTCCATTGACAGCGTATTTTCATTGTTTAAAGAATGTGCGGGAGATGGTAGACAAAACCCACTACATCGATGGCTCTGAATTAACTTACAAGGAGAAAAATCATCTGGTCAGATTTTGTACTGACATTGAGAATTACAATATCTACAATCAAACTCTTCAACATTATGGTCAATATGTGCCACTAGTGCATGTGTTCAACTACGGTAACTACTATGGAGATACCCTGATAAGATTTTTTACTATTACGACATCCGTGCATCTTTTGCATACTTCTAAAACTAGTACATCATTGCTAACTATGAAGTTATTACTATGTTTTTCAACAGATGATCCCAGAGAATTGTGTGCCTCATTTGATGTATCAGAAAGGTAGCCTTAATGTTTTGAACATACAGCCAGGTCATTCTACAAATCTCAACTGTCCATACCAGATTTTTAAAAGAAGTGGATACATGCAAATCAAAGGATGGAAAAATGTATGGACAGTCGTAAGGAGGTTCTTGGAAGCAAAAGGAAGCGAAGCGCAAGAATTGGAGACAGTATGATCTCCATTCTCTATAATGAAGAGTCAGGGTCTATTTTGTTTTATGCTATTTTACCTTAAATAGGGTATTTAGGGCATGTTTAGGCATAGCAGTAGCAGTAGCACAGAGATAAGAGAGGACACATCTCTCAAATATCTCCGAATGCAGCATTACTTTCGACAAACTCACTACTCGCGGTCTCGAGACTTGTAATATTCTATCTTTGTTCGGTCTTTTGAATTCGGAGATTAATATGATGAATTGTATTCAGAGACTAATCTTCTATTGTATTCGATGAATCTGCTGTTGCTGTGTGGTGCTGTCTATATTCTGTCCAGTAATATATTTTGTAACCTGTGCAAATATAAGAAAAGAAAAAAAATCCCTAATATTCATACTAGTGGCACACCACCAACTAGTGCGCCATTAGTAAGCCAGAGCACACTAGTGACGCATCATCAACTATTGCGCCATTAGTAAGCCAGAGCACATGAATAAATATGGCCCCCTGGGAGGCATACTAATGACGCACTGCGTGATGCGCCATTAGTAAAAAATTCTAATGACGTGATGCTAGTGGCGCACCTGAAGTGGGCCATTAGTAGGCAAAACAGGTGTGCCATTAGCAAGCCTTTTCCTAGTAGTGTTTTATATATGCGCACCCGTGACTATATGTCAGATCTGGGATATGAGCAGAGGCCCTTATAAACTTTTGGGAAATTTTGACTGAATGGAGGGTGTGACAACTGATCTTGTACTAACCATGCATGCGTTCATGAGGAAGCAACACCACTTGTGATTAGCAGTATACCTCAGTATGGGCATGAAGCTCCTGGACGCTGTCACACGGCGTGTATTTATGATAATCCTCACTCAGACTCTATATATATGGAGTCATACGAATCAAAGATGATATAAAACTTCCCTTAAAAAAACTTGATGTAAAGCTATAGACAGCCGTTGATACCTGCTAAGTACTAGTTACTAAGAGGTCCCAAACGCATTAGCACATGATAAAGTCATTTTGGCCCAAACATACTAATTTGTCATTTAGTTTTATTATGTTTGCCGACAAAATATTTTGAATTTTTTAGCTTAATACTAAGGAAATAGCTCCCTATGCATCACATGCGGTGTAAATCTCTTTTCCCTTCGCCATGCATAGGACTGCGTAAATGAGGATCGTCCGGTAAAATCATTGGAAGGACAAGAACATCACGCGTGGCGAGTCACATGCACAGTCAAGTGGGTCACAACTGGAAGGGCGGTGCAGCTAGCCCACCACATGGCCGTGTCACTGGGGTGGGCAGCGTGGGAAGCAAGGGCGGTACCCACTTTCACAGGTCGCCATACATGTCACCATCTGATCAGCCATCACCATGAGTGTAAGACGGTGGTGCATGCAATCCCAACGAAGCTTCTACCAAAGGACTAGCCACGGAACACTGGAGCATTGTAAATAGAGTATTGTTTGGTTCCCCTGAAAGAACCGATGTTGCACACTGTCCTGTCCTGACACGTCTCACGCCCAATTGGGTAGATGAGAGATAAGCATAATCTCCTCATCTCGGCAGTTGATTGATCATTCTATTCAGAATGAGGATATGGTTTGGAATCACACCATCAGACCTGAATTCACAACACCGGATGAGTGGTAATTTAACATTTCAAGGGTGGAAAGAATGGATGCC
The DNA here is from genome assembly GCF_056163025.1 of Triticum urartu. Lineage (NCBI taxonomy): Eukaryota > Viridiplantae > Streptophyta > Magnoliopsida > Poales > Poaceae > Triticum > Triticum urartu. The sequence goes on from NC_141879.1 coordinate 652,626,629, forward strand.
TTGTATAAATAAGGGAGGCAGAAGGACATGGTGTGAATAAAGAGGTGGTAGCATTCAAACCCGAAGAGAGTACAATGATTGGATTAAATTAACCATAATAAAAAGAGGACATGTTAGCAATGGAGATGCAATAAGAAGTGAACATGAACACCTAAAGTTAAATGTGGAAATTCCTTGTGAGAAAAATCGTGAGCCGACAATGGCAATTTTCACCATATCCGGTGGGATGTTTACAATTGGAAAATACATTTGGTTTACAAGAGGTGTAGATAAAGTGATGTTTGTCTTTAAGAGGTGACAACCTAATCCTTCAGCCTAAGAGCATCTCCAGCCATTGCCCCCCCTCCCGGACGCATAAAAATCGCCCCCTGGGGGCGAGCCGGCGATACTATCGGCGCTGGGGCAGTTTTGTGCCCAGTCGTCGCCCCCAGGCGTCGAAATTGACCCACTTTTCAGCCTCATTTCGGCGAATAAAAGGGCCCATATAGGCGAGAATAGGCCCATATTCGGCGTGGTTCGCCGTCTCTCGGCGTTCAATTATCAACATAATTTTTTCTTATCACATATTTCATCACAGAAAAATCAAATACTTCAACAAAATAGTACAACAACAAATAGTTCAATACAAATTATATAGTTCATCAGATAAAAACTCATATTTCATCACACGGCGTCCCCCTTGAGCCTCCATAGGTGCTCAATCAGATCTTTCTGCAGTTGATGATGCACCTGTGGGTCTCGGATCTCCTGACGCATACTGAGATAGGCAGTCCAGGTTGCCAGTAGCTGGTGATCAACTTCGGCTAGAGAACCCTGCATGTAGTATGGTTCAGTGTCAAACACTGGGTCTTCTTGCTCGCTCTCGATGATCATGTTGTGCAAGATGACACAGCAAGTCATAATCTCCCACATTTGATCTTTGGACCAGGTCTGAGCGGGGTACCGGACAACAGCAAATCAAGATTGGAGCACACCAAATGCCCGCTCGACATCCTTCCTGCAAGCCTCCTGAATCTTCGCAAACCAGGCGTTCTTGCCTCCTGCCACAGGGTTTGAGATCGTCTTCACAAATGTCGACCATCTCGGATAGATGCCATCAGCTAGATAGTACCCCTTGTTGTAGTGCTGCCCATTGATTTCGAAGTTCACCGGAGGAGAATGACCTTCAACAAGCTTGGCAAAGACAGGAGAGCACTGCAGCACGTTGATGTCATTGTGAGTTCCTGGCATGCCAAAGAAGGAGTGCCAAATCCAGAGGTCATGTGTGGCCACAGCCTCAAATACCACACTACAACCGCCTTTGGCGCCTTTGTACATCCCCTGCCAAGCAAATGGGCAATTATTCCATTTCCAATGCATGCAGTCGATGCTTCCAAGCATCCCAGGAAATCCTCTTGCTGCATTCTGTGCTAGGATCTGAGCAGTGTCTTCCGCATTGGGTGTTCTCAAGTATTGCGGTCCAAACACTGCCACCACTGCCCGACAGAACTTGTAGAAACACTCTATGCTGGTGGACTCGACCATGCACCCATAGTCGTCGAGTGAATCACCGGGAGCTCCGTATGCAAGCATCCTCATCGCTGTCGTGCACTTCTGAATGGAGGTGAATCCAAGGGCGCCGGTGCAATCCATCTTGCACTTGAAGTAGTTGTCGAACTCCCGGATGGAATTCACAATCCTGAGGAAGAGCTTTCGGCTCATCCGATAACGGCGCCGAAATGTTTTCTCGCTGTGAAGTGGAGCATCAGCGAAGTAGTCGGAGTAGAGTGATACGTCTCCTCGTATCTATAATTTTTGATTGTTCCATGCCAATATTATTCAACTTTCATATACTTTTTGGCAACTTTTTATATTATTTTTGGGACTAGCATATTGATCCAGTGCCCAGTGTCAGTTCCTGTCTGTTGCATGTTTTTGGTTTCGCAGAATATCCATATCAAACGGAGTCCAAACGGGATAAAAACGGACGGAGCTTATTTTTGGAAAATATAGAAAATTCGGAAGGAAAATCAACGCGAAGCAGTGCCCGAGGTGGTCATGAGGCAGCCCCCCCTTAGGGCGCGCCCCTACCCTCGTGAGCCCACCGTAAGGCGGTTGACGCTCTTCTTTTGCTGCAAGAAAGCTAATATTCAGAAAAAAATCACGGCAAAGGTTTCAGGCCAATCGGAGTTATGGATCTCCATATATATACGAAACGGTGAAACAGAGCCAGAAGAGAACGCAGAACCAGAGAGAAACAGACAGATAGATCCAATCTCGGAGGGGCTCTCGCCCCTCCCATGCCATGGAGGCCAAGGACCAGAGGGGAAACCCTTCTCCCATCTAGGGAGGAGGTCAAGGAAGAAGGGGGCCCCTCTCCCCCTCTCCTCCGGTAGCGCCGGAACGCCGTCGTGGCCATCATCATCATCACCGCGATCTTCACCAACACCCCCGCCATCTTCCCCAACATCTCCATCACCTTCCCCCTCTATCTACAGCGGTCCACTCTCCCGCAACCCGCTGTACCCTCTACTTGAACATGGTGCTTTATGCTTCATATTATTATCCAATGATGTGTTGCCATCCTATGATGTCTGAGTAGATTTTCGTTGTCCTATCGGTGGTCGATGAATTGCTATGATTGATTTAATTTGCTTGTGGTTATGTTGCTATCCTTTGCTGCCCATCATATGAGCGCGCGCGTGGATCACACCATAGGGTTAGTTGTATGTTGATAGGACTATGTATTGGAGGGCAAGAGTGACAGAAGCTTCAACCTAGCATAGAAATTGATGCATACGGGATTGAAGGGGGACCAATATATCTTAATGCTATGGTTGGGTTTTACCTTAATGAACATTAGTAGTTGCGGATGCTTGCTAATAGTTCCAATCATAAGTGCATAGAATTCCAAGTCAGGGATGACATGCTAGCAGTGGCCTCTCCCACATAATACTTGCTATCGGTCTAGTAAGGTAGTCAATTGCTTAAGAACAATTTCGCAACTCCTACCACCACTTTTCCACACTCGCTATATTTACTTTATTGTTTCTTTATCTAAACAGCCCCTACTTTTTATTTACGTAATCTTTATTATCTTGCAAACCTATCCAACAACACCTATAAAGTACTTCTAGTTTCATACTTGTTCTAGGTAAAGCAAACGTCAAGCGTGCGTAGAGTTGTATCGGTGGTCGATAGAACTTGAGGGAATATTTGTTCTACCTTTAGCTCCTCGTTGGGTTCGACACTCTTACTTATCGAAAACTGTTGCGATCCCCTATACTTGTGGGTTATCAAGACCTTTTTCTGGCGCCGTTGCCGGGGAGCAATAGCGTGGGGTGAATATTCTCGTGTGTGCTTGTTTTCTTTATCACTAAGTAATTTTTATTTGCTGTTCTTAGTTGTTCTCTATCTTTAATTATGGATATGGAACACGAAATACCAAAAAAAATAGGTGTACTTTCTGCTCATGGAGATGGGGAACCTCCTAAAACCCTCGATGCTGGTTATGTGAAAGATATTATGTACTACTTTAATAATCCTGAGAAAACCCCATTCAATTATGTAATGGGAGTAACGTTGGATCAACGTGAATACTTTAGGGATTACCACTTGACACAAAAAGGGAAACTATTATGGGATCAAATTCATATATTGAATTGGTATGCTAGGCAAATATGCTTGAGATATGATTATACTTGTTGCTCTAAGGTGAAGGCTCCACACCTTCCCTTTTCATGTGAATTTAATGATAATGAAACCTTGGCTTCTTATGCTAATGGTATATATGATTACTATGATGTGGAACAAATAGAAGAATTTGTTGCTTTTAAGGGTGCTTATGAAATTGAATCTATGTTTAAAGAGTTTGAAGATTTTGATGATGCTTGTTATAGATCTGAAAATTTAGCTATCCTCAAATATTGCTATGAGAATTATGAATACAATTATGAAATTAATGCACTTATTAAGAAAGTCCCCGCTATCCAAGAAGAGACTAATATTTTGCAGGAATCTATGGAAGAAGAATTTGATGACACTGTGAGCTTATTGGATGAAAAAGATGAGGAGGAAAGCGAAGAACAAAAGGAGGAAGAGCGGATTGATCACCCGTGCCCACCTTCTAATGAGAGTAACTCTTCAACTCATACATTGTTTAATTCCCCTTCGTGCTTACCGAAGGATGATTGCTATGATGACTGTTATGATCCCTATGATTCTTTTGAAATATCCCTTTTTGATGATGCTTGATATGCTTATGGCCAAGATGCCAATATGAATTATGCTTATGGAGATGAACTTTCTATAGTTCCTTATGTTAAACATGAAATTTTTGCTATTGCACCCACGCATGATAGTCCTATTATCTTTTTGAATTCTCCCGACTACACTATATCGGAGAAGTTTGCACTTATTAAGGATTATATTGATGGGTTGCCTTTTACCGTTGCACATGATGATTTTGATAAATATAATATGCATGTGCTTGCTGCTCCTACTTGCAATTATTATGAGAGAGGAACTATATCTCCACCTCTCTATGTTTCCAATATGATAAAATTGGAAGAAACTGTTTATACTATGCTTTGGCCTTTACTATGTGTGCATGAATTGTTCTTTTATGACATGCCGATGCATAGGAAGAGAGTTAGACTTCGTCATTGCTTTATATATGTTGCTTTGTGCGCACTACTAAATTACAAATCATTGTTAATTAAAATTGTCTTTGATATACCTTGGGATCCGGGTGGATTCACTACTTGAGCACTATATGCCTAGCTTAATGACTTTAAAGAAAGCGCTGCCAGGGAGACAACCCGGAAGTTTTAGAGAGTCATTTATTTCTGTTGAGTGCTTTCATATAGTTTAAAAACAACAAAAATAAAGAGGGGAACCCAAAACTTTTTCAAAAAGGAAAGTGAAAGTGAGAATGACAAGCATTGTTGCAGTGGGAGCTAGCCTTGAACTTTGTTCATGCTCACGGAAACTTTGTGAATCTTGATTGCAGAAACTTTTCAATAAAAATAATTATCCCCTTGTACAATTCCATTGTATTATAAAAATAATGTGCCAAGGTTTGCCTTTAGGATGTTTACATTTGCTTGATGGTTTGTACGGTGTAGGACAGAAACTTTGGCTGTAGTGAGCGATTTTACATTTTTAGCTGGAACGTCAAATGGTTCTGATTCTTTTTGCACTGTCTTCCTATACAAATTTCTTATTTTTCCTAATTCTGGTAGAATTTTTCAGGTATCAGAAGTATGGTGAATGTTCAGATTACTACAGACTGTTCTGTTTTAGACAGATTCTGTTTTTGATGCATAGTTTGCTTGTTTTGATAAAACTATCAATTTATATCAGTGGATTAAAGCATGAAAAAGTTATATTATAGTAGACACAATGCAAAAACAAAATATGAATTGGTTTGCAACAGTACTTAGAGTAGTGATTTGCTTTATTATACTAACGGATCTTACCGAGTTTTCTGTTGAAGTTTTGTGTGGATGAAGTGTTCGATGATTGAGAAGGTTTCGACGTGAGAAGAAGGAAGAGAGGCAAGAGCTCAAGCTTGGGGATGCCCGAGGCACCCCAAGTAAATATTCAAGGAGACTCAAGCGTCTAAGCTTGGGGATGCTGGGAAGGCATCCCCTCTTTCTTCAACAAGTATCGGTATGTTTTCGGATTCGTTTCATTCATGCGATATGTGCAATCTTGGAGCGTCTTTTACATTTAGGTTTTCATTTTTCTTTTATGCACCATGCTAGTATGAGATGGTACTTGGTTGATTTATAGAATGCTCATTGCACTTCACTTATATCTTTTGAGTATGGCTTTAAAGAATGCTTCATGTGCTTCACTTATATCATTTGAAGTTTGGATTGCCTGTTTCTCTTCACTTAGACAACCGCCATTTGTAGAATGCTCTTTTTATTCACTTATATTTGTTAGAGCGTGGGCATATCTTTTGTAGAAAGAATTAAACTCTCTTTCTTCACTTATATCTGTTTAGAGAGATGACAGGAACTGGTCATTCACATGGTTAGTCATAAAATCCTACATAAACTTGTAGATCGCTGAATATGATATGTTTGATTCCTTGCAATAGTTTTGCGATATAAAGGTGGTGATATTAGAGTCATGCTAGTCGAGTAATTGTGAAATTGAGAAATACTTGTGTTGAGGTTTGCAAGTCCCGTAGCATGCACGTATGGTGAACCGTTATGTAACGAAGTCGGAGCATGAGGTGTTTATTGATTGTCTTCCTTATGAGTGGCGGTCGGGGACGAGCGATGGTCTTTTCCTACCAATCTATCCCCCTAGGAGCATGCGCGTAGTACTTTGTTTCGATGACTAATAGATTTTTGCAATAAGTATGTGAGTTCTTTATGACTAATGTTGAGTCCATGGATTATACGCACTCTCACCCTTCCATCATTGCTAGCCTCTCTAGTACCGCGCAACTTTCGCCGGTACCATAAACCCACCATATACCTTCCTCAAAACAGCCACCATATCTACCTATCATCGCATTTCCATAGCCATTCCGAGATATATTGCCATGCAACTTCCGTCATCATCATATACATGACTTGAGCATTCATTGTCATATTGCTTTGCATGATCGTAAGATAGCTAGCATGATGTTTTCATGGCTTGTCCGTTTTTTGATGTCATTTCTACGCTAGATCATTGCACATCCCGGTACACCGCCGGAGGCATTCATATAGAGTCATATCTTTGTTCTAGTATCGAGTTGTAATATTGAGTTGTAAGTAAATAAAAGTGTGATGATCATCATTATTAGAGCATTGCCCCAGTGAGGAAAGGATGATGGAGACTATGGTTCCCCCATAATTCGGGATGAGACTCCGGACTTCACAAAAAAATAAAAGAGGCCAAAGAAGCCCAAATAAAAAAATAGGCCAAAGAAGCCCACTTAAAAAAAGAGAAAAAGAGAGAAGGGGCAGTGCTACTATCCTTTTTCCACACTTGTGCTTCAAAGTAGCACCATGTTCTTCATATAGAGAGTCTCTTGAGTTATCACTTTCATATACTAGTGGGAATTTTCATTATAGAACTTGGCCTGTATATTCCGATGATGGGCTTCCTCAAATGCCCGAGGTCTTCATGAGCAAGCAAGTTGGATGCACACCCACTTAGTTTCAGTTAGAGCTTTCATACACTTATAGCTCTAGTGCATCCGTTGTATGGCAATCCCTACTCACTCACATTGATATCTATTGATGGGCATCTCCATAGCCCATTGATACGCCTAGTTGATGTGAGACTATCTCCTCCTTTTTGTCTTCTCCACCATCATATTCTATTCCACCTATAATGCTATGTCGATGGCTCACGCTCATGTATTGCGTGAAAGTTGAAAAGGTTTGAGAACGTCAAAAGTATGAAACAATTGCTTGGCTTGTCATCGGGGTTGTGCATGATGTGAATATTTTGTGTGGTGAAGATGGAGCATAGCCAGACTATATGATTTTGTAGGGATAACTTTCTTTGGTCATGTTATTTTGAAACGACATGATTGCTTTATTAGTGGGCGTGAAGTATTATTGTTTTTATGTCAAATGATAGATTATTTCTTTGAATCACTCGTGTCTTAATATTCATGCCATGATTAGACATATGATCAAGATTATGCTAGGTAGCATTCCACATCAAAAATTATCTTTTTTATCATTTACCTACTCGAGGACGAGCAGGAATTAAGCTTGGGGATGCTGATACGTCTCCGTCGTATCTATAATTTTTGATTGCTCCATGCCAATATTATTCAACTTTCATATACTTTTTGGCAACTTTTTATATTATTTTTGGGACTAACATATTGATCCAGTGCCCAGTGCCAGTTCCTGTCTGTTGCATGTTTTTGGTTTCGTAGAATATCCATATCAAACGGAGTACAAACGGGATAAAAACGGACGGAGCTTATTTTTGGAAAATATGGAAAATTCGGAAGGAAAATCAACGCGAACCAGTGCCCGAGGTGGTCACGAGGCGGGGGGGCGCCGCCCCCTTAGGGCGCGCCCCCTACCCTCGTGAGCCCACCGTAAGGCGGTTGCCGCTCTTCTTTTACCACAAGAAAGCTAATATTCAGAAAAAAAATCACGGCGAAGGTTTCAGGCCAATCGGAGTTACGGATCTCTATATATATACGAAACGGTGAAACAGAGCCAGAAGAGAACGCAGAGCCAGAGAGAAACAGAGAGATAGATCCAATCTCGGAGGGGCTCTCGCCCCTCCCATGCCATGGAGGCCAAGGACCAGAGGGGAAACCCTTCTCCCATCTAGGGAGGAGGTCAAGGAAGAAGAGGAAGAAGGGGGCCCCTCTCCTCCTCTCCTCTGGTGGCGCCGGAACGCCATCGTGGCCGTCATCATCATCACCGCGATCTTCACCAACACCTCCGCCATCTTCACCAACATCTCCATCACCTTCCCCCCTCTATCTACAATGGTCCACTCTCCCGCAACCCGCTGTACCCTATACTTGAACATGGTGCTTTATGCTTCATATTATTATCCAATGATGTGTTGCCATCCTATGATGTCTGAGTAGATTTTCGTTGTCCTATGAATGGTTGATGAATTGCTATGATTGATTTAATTTGCTTGTGGTTATGTTGTTGTCCTTTGGTGCCCATCATATGAGCGCGCGCATGGATCACACCATAGGGTTAGTTGTATGTTGATAGGACTATGTATTGGAGGGCAAGAGTGATAGAAGCTTAAACCTAGCATAGAAATTGATGCATACGGGATTGAAGGGGGACAAATATATCTTAATGCTACGGTTGGGTTTTACCTTAATGAACATTAGTAGTTGCGGATGCTTGCTAATAGTTCCAATCATAAGTGCATAGAACTCCAAGTCAGGAATGACATGCTAGCAGTGGCCTCTCCCACATAATACTTGCTATCGGTCTAGTAAAGTAGTCAATTGCTAAGGACAATTTCGCAACTCCTACCACCACTTTTCCACACTCGCTATATTTACTTTATCGTTTCTTTATCTAAACAGCCCCTACTTTTTATTTACGTAATCTTTATTATCTTGCAAACCTATCCAACAACACCTACAAAGTACTTCTAGTTTCATACTTGTTCTAGGTAAAGCGAACGTCAAGCGTGCGTAGAGTTGTATCGGTGGTCGATAGAACTTGAGGGAATATTTGTTCTACCTTTTGCTCCTCGTTGGGTTCGACACTCTTACTTATCAAGAACTGTTGCGATCCCCTATACTTATGGGTTATCATAGAGCATGCAGTAGCCTTCGAGACGACGCCGGTTCTTTGCTTTCACCCGCCTCGGCACCGAGCCACCTCGCCGCGGCTTTTCATTGCTCGCCAGCAGCTGGGCGAGGGCGGCCAACACCATGAGATGCTCTTCTTCCTGGACGTCGGCCTCGGCTTCCTCCTCCAGCAGCGCGGCGAGCGCTTCCTCGTCATCCGAGTCCATCGCCGAGGCAGGCAAATCGCCGAACACCTTGCGTCCGGTTGGGCGTGTACCCGCCGCTGAACTGCCCCTCCTCGGCCGGAAACGGCGGCAGGAAACGCCTAGCTGTTGTTGGAGGGGCTGCCGCGGCAAAGCTCTGCTATTTTTCTGGCGGGGAATGGCTATCTAGCGGTGAAGGGCGGCGGGCGGCGCCGGGATATAGCTAGTGGCGGCCGAGGGCGCGGGGGGTGGGAGGCGAGTTGGGGAAGAAAACTGTGACTTTTCCCCTGACGGTGTGGGCTAGCCGCGCTTTTCCCTTGCGCCGGAGCCCCCAATTGCCCCCAGTGCGCCGGGTTCAGCCTGTGACCGCCGGGCAGAAAAAAGGGCCGAACCGGCGATTTTCGGCGTCCTGGGGGCGCGACTGGGGCGTTTTTTGGCGCCGGTGCCGAAAAAGTGGCCTGGGGGGCCTGTTGAGGGCGTGGCTAGAGATGCTCTAATGGACTCCGTTGTGACAGAACATCGTCTTTCATCATAATGATCTGGATCATAAATAGTAAGTATGAGGTAGAAAAAACGACAAATGAGGTGGAGTAGAGAGAAGTCATGCTTGAACTAGCAACCCATTAGGCACACTATATGCTAACAAAAGTGAACATTAAGTACTAAAAATATGGGATGGAGCATGTGGATTTCAAAATATTATCTGATTAGGTGCAAAGAATGTGATAGGGCTGATGGCATGCATCACCATTCAGTTGACATTTGCAGTTAATGGGCAAAGCCTACGACATATAGTTCATAGTGGGTGAGGACTATGGGAAGAGAGGGTGCGGGCGATAGCAGGGCAATCCCGCCGCCATCGTCCCCGCCACCACCAGAACCACCGCCGCCGGTGCTGGAGGCCTCGCATGTGCCACCAGAACCACCGCCGCCGGCGCTAGCACTGCCATCGTCGGGGCCGACTCAGGAGGGGCCGGCCCGAGCTGAGTCTGATGCGGATCTGGATCAGGACGATACTCATTTGGCCCACGCCAGATGGAGGATTCATTTTGACGACGTCCAAAAGATTGGATCAGGGAGGGACGGATTCCTCTACTATCATGCGGCATCAAGATGGACGACGGGTCGAGATCGAGATCATGACATTCTCGCGGGCCACCTTTTGGATGTGGATGAACGGATCCACGTAGGTGCATGTTTTACTATTGATGATTTTCAAATTATCATTCATGACTACGTGCAGGAGAGATTGCTTGAGGAGGGGCCGATTGAACTTGTCGATCTCGCGTCGGACTCCAAGAGTATAGTACCTAAGCCAAACATCGGAGGATGGTTTTGGGTGCTCGCAGACCCTGACGAAGAGGATGATGACGACGGGACAGCTCCGGCTCGCAGACGACATCGGATGTGATCTGTAAGGCTTTCCAAACTGGGTATTCAGAGGAGGAAGTGGCTACATGTGTGCAGGGTGTCGTGCCGATTGACGATCCGGCGCGGCAAGGTCTGCTTCCGGAGGACAACGTGGAGGTAGTTCGCCGGATTGTCCATCGTAGGACGGCGGCGTCCGCGATCTGGCCATGGAAAGGCCCCATACCTAAGGTACATCTTCCCAACTTGACTATTCTCGATATGATTCGGTCGGATTCTTGGACTACAGTTACTAGAAGAAAATTACCTCGCCGGGCATGGGCTCGACCGGCGCCGGAGGTGACCGCGGCAGCGCCGCCACCGGTCAGGGCGTCTCAGATCAGAGCGGCTCACAGGAGCGTTTGAATTCGCTCCTGGGCCGCGAGGGGAGGCGATATGTTGATGGGCCGCTGGGTGTCTCTGGGTCGGGGTCTGCTGGGTATGTGGCCCAGATAGAACCGCCTATTGAGCACGTCGAGAGGGTCGACGCATGCAGCGTCTCCCGATCATCGCTTCCGCCCCCATCGCAGCGCCCTAGGGTTCTTCGTCCCACGCCAACGCGGCGAGTTCTTTCGGCGGGGGATGACCGGGCTCGGCGCATTCCGCCTCTCGGGACCATGGCTGGGCGCGGCGGGCCACCGGTGCCCGCAAAGGCCTCTTCTGGCGGGGGGGTTGGCCGCGGCGGTGGTGCGCCGCAGGTGCCCGCAAAGGCCTCATCTGCCGGGGGGTGGCCGCGGCGGTGGTGCGCCGCCGTTGGGCGTTGGCAGTGTACGGGCCGCTCCTTCCCTGCCCGTGCATGGCGCCGGTCGAGGTGGGGTGCCACCCTTGTCTGGGGGACGGGGCACTGGTTCTCCTGGTGGAGCGACCGCGGTGACAGCTGGTCGTGGCCTTGGCGTACAGCCCGGGTTTCGGCCGCCGCCGCCTAACTCGGCAGCTTTGGCCGCGGGGCGTGGCGCGGCTCTGCCGAGGCCTCTGAACCCTACGGCGGTGGGGCATGGAGCTGGTCGACCGAGGCAGCCATTGTATAATGGCCCTCGGCCAGTTGGTCAAGTCAATTCCCAGGCCACTAATACTGGCGTGCAGTCTCGGGCCGCGCCGCCGCCTCACTATGTGGCAAGGCTGATGCAAATGCGCTTGGGACATACGCAGACGAGACAAGACAAGATGGCTGGAGAGTCTACTGATCCACCCCATGAACAGTGGGGGAACGATGGCCATGATGCTTATGGGGATGGTTAGCACCGTGGATCGTCATCTACGGGAGGTGGCCGTGGTTATGCTTGGCAGAGTGATGGTTCCGCTGAGAGGCCGTTCTTTGGCCCTCCGGGCGGTTTCGTTGAGGGTGCTTCTGGGCCGGACTACCGGCAGAGAGGTGGCTACCGTGGACACCGTGGTGGTCGCGGGGGAGGTCGTGGTCGATTCCGCAGACAGCCTCCACCGCCGGCTGTTGTGGACCAGCAGGCTACTGAGGTGGCGAGCGACCGATTCCCCTCAGGTGACCGCACTGACTAGCCAGGCTATGGAGGTAGTGAGGGCTTTGGCCAACACGGATGTTGCTATGACTGGTGCTTCAGCTGACGAAGGTATCAGGTCTGAGTCTGAGAGGGCGTCCAAGTGGGCGCGGAGGAAGGAGAAGATGATATGCTATCGATGTGGTGAGAAGGGTCACTTCATTGCTGAGTGCGTGGCTGAGTTGTGTGATACGTGTGGTAAGCCAGCGCATGCCACAGGAGATTGCCCACTTCTGCGTGATCAGGCTCCGGCTCTTACAATGTATGGAGTATATTGTGCTCAGCTGATGTTTTTTGAGTCCCCGGCTACGAGAGATATTCCAGTTGAGACGCAAAGCTTGACTACCACTGGAATTGTGAAAGCTACCCAAGGAGCGGTCTCTGAAGCTTAGATTGTGCAGAGGCTTCAGGAACTGGCTCCTGGTGATTTTCAGTGGGAGCTTGTCCACATCGAGGAGCATGTGTTCAGAGTTGATTTCCCATCGGTAGAGGACTTGCGGCGGTTACAGAGCTTTGGGTTGTGCAAGGTCCCCGGCACTAATTGCATTCTAGAGTTTCACGAGTGGAAGAAAGTGGAGCCTAAGGGAAAGCCCCTCACTCAGGTGTGGCTGCGGTTTTCTGGGGCACCCTCTGAGTCTCTGACGGATGTTCGGGTTGTGGCTAGTCTAGGGATCATGGTAGGCAAAACTGAGAAAGTGGATATGGCTTTCACTCGTGCACACGGGGTGGCCCGATTGCTAGTGAGTGTTCTGGACATCGAGTTCGTCTCGGATGTGGTTAACTGGACTTATAGGGGCGTGGTGTTCCCTCTAGAGATTGAGATTGAGGATTCAGAGTTGTTTGCTGAGGCGGTTAATGGGGCTGATGTGGATATGCACGAGGGTGACGACAATGCGGGTGCTAGGGAGGATCAGACTGATGAGGCTAGACGAGAAAGGTCGAACGGATCGGGACCAGTGGCTCAGTTACCCGAGGCTGGGTCCGGAGTAGAGCCGGCCCCATGTCCGTCAGTCCCGAAGAGTACTTTGCGGTTTGGATCCTTTCAGCCTGCGTCTGCTCCTCCTAGGCTTTAGAGCGACCGGGTTGAGTCTGATGATGCTTTTGAGTGCTCGCTCCCAGTGCTGGATTTTGGGACTACTGATCATCCCGTGGTGGGCGACCGTGTGACGGTACACTCGGCGCCGACCTTGGAAGGGGGAGGGGACGTGGAGCCTCAGGAGGTTCCGCCCCTCCCAGCGCCACCAGTGGTCACGGGCGGACAGATGTTGGCCGCTTCGGTGGTTATGCCTAGGGGGAGTTCGGGGCAGGTGGCCGCGAATTATTCTCCCCATATCCTGACGCCGACGACGCTTGTCGCACCGGCGACGGCCGGCCATGGGGGAGACCGTCTGGGGCAGGTGGCCCCGGCTCCTTCCCCTTCGGCACCGGCTACTGAGGCTATATCTCCGGTGGTACTGGGCGGGAGTCTGGGGCAGGTGGCCCCGGCACTTCCTTCTCCCTCGGCAGTCGGGACGACGACGCCCTCAGGCTTGAGGGTTGGGGCGGGATGAGTGCTAGGGCAGGCGGCGCCGGCGCCTCCCTCCCCCGGCTTTCCGTCCGTACGCCTTGGGATCCCTCCGCCACCACCTCCTCCGAGTGGCACTACTTGGGAGGAGGTTATTGCCTTTGGTGGGATCCCCGACCCAGTATCTGCGGGGCGACGGATGAGTTCTCGTCTCCAGGACAACCCGAAGGTTGATGACATGCAGTAGAGGTGCACTATGAGGGTGGCCAAGCTTCGAGATGCTGAGATCTCTACTGGTATGTCCGTCAACATATCTAATTCTTTATTGCATTTTTCTAATGAGGAAATTATAAAATAATGCAAACCAGTTAGGAGTTTCACTAGGGGCTAATGATAGTGAAATTTCCAATTCGGTAAATGATCTTTTAGATTTGGAGGCGGAACGTGCCTTAGAGACTATTCGTAATCTGGCTGCGGTAAAACCCATGAATGATGATGAGATTAATGCGTTGGGGGTCCGAATGCTCGATAATTTGTGTGCAGATCTAGCACCATCCAACCATGAGTCTGAGGATGATGATGTTCCTCTAGCTAATACAGTAGTTAGTGCCACTGAGCCCGGTTATGAGGACCGGGTGGAAGAACCTAGTAAACCAAAGCGCAAGTGGAAACGGAAGATTTATCCCGATTCTGCGGTTCGTAGGAGTGCTAGGATTCGGACTACCAAAAAATTTCATGATGAATTATGAAAGGAATCTTTTGGAATAGCAGAGGTCTGAAAGACTTGGCTAAAAGAAGGTTTCTTGCTGAGGCATCTTTAGAGCATCGATTAGATTTTATTGCTCTCTCGGAAACTGGTCGTGAGAACTTTGCGCCCAGTTTCTTACCTCTCTTGTGGGCGGTGTTGACATCGATTGGCATTGCCTTCCTCCACGAGGAAGACCGGGTGGGATCTTGCTTAGTGCGAGATGCGACTCGCTAGAAGTCCGCAGCATAGTGATGGGTGACTTTGCGGTTAAGTTTCAAGTCAAGTCTAAAGCCGATGGTTTCAACTGGGCTTTGGTGGCGGTATATGGTGCCGCACAACCCGAGCTTAAACCAGAGTTTTTGGCAGACCTTGTTCGAATCTGTGGGTTTGAGCATCTTCCAATTTTAGTTGGAGGTGACTTCAATATCATTAGGAGGAGAGAGGAGAAGAACAACGGTAATTTTGACGGCAGGTGGTCGTTTATGTTCAATACCATTATTGAAAGCTTGGATCTGAGGGAGATAGAGCTTTCTGGTAGAAAGTTTACCTGGGCTAATGCTTTGCCAAACCCGACGTACGAAAAGCTTGATCGAGTTCTCGTGAGCGTTGAGTGGGAACAGAAGTACCCTCTCGTAATGGTACAAGCCCTCTCGCGTGGAATATCCGATCACACTCCTTTGTTCGTGGACTTGGGGGAGCCGAACCACGTGGGAAACAAAAATACCTTTTCTTTCGAGATGGCCTAGTTTAAACGCGAAGGTTTCTTGGACTTGATTGCCAGGGAATGGGCTAAGGGTGCAGGAGGTAGGACTTCGGTCGAGCGTTGGCAGAATAAGATTAGGCATTTGAGAAGCTTCTTAAGGGGGTGGGCTAAGCATCTTAGTGGGGTGTATAAGATTGAAAAGGACAGGCTCCTTTCTCTTTTTCAGACACTTGACTTACAGGCTGAATCCACGATTTTGCAGCCAGCAGAGCTTCAGGTTAAAATCGAGGCGGAGAAGAGATTGAAAGAACTTCTCCGCGAAGAAGAATTGAAGTGGGCATTGCGGGCTAAGGTCCGCAAAATTGTCCAGGGGGACGCGAATACTCAATTCTTCCACTTGATTGCTAATGGCAAGCATAGAAAGAAGAGAATCTTTTAGCTTGAGCAAGACGAAGGAACTATTTTAGGACATGATAACCTAAAAACTTATATAACCGAATATTACAAGCAGTTATTTGGACCTCCCGAGGATAGCTATGTGTCCCTCGATGAGTCCAGGATTGAGGATGTGCCTCAACTATCAGCTGCTGATAATGATATCCTGGTTGCCCCGTTCTCAGAGAAGGAGGTGTTTGATGCTATTGCACAGATGAAAAACAATAAGGCTCCCGGAACGGATGGTTTCCCGGCTGAGTTCTACAAAAAGTGCTGGCACATTATTAAGGGGGATTTGTTACCTATGTTCCATGATCTGTTCTCTGGACATCTTCATTTATTTCACTTGAATTTTGGAACTATCACTTTGCTTCCTAAGAAAACGGATGTTGTGAGAATTGAGTAGTTCAGGCCGATCTGCCTTCTCAATGTTAGTTTCAAAATCTTCACCAAGGTCGGGACTAATAGGCTCACACAGATTGCGCATTCTGTGGTGCAACAGTCCCAAACTGCTTTCATGCCGGATAGAAACATCCTTGAAGGGGTGGTTGTCCTTCATGAAACGCTCCATGAAATCTATTCTAAAAAATTAGATGGAGTAATTTTTAAGGTGGAGTTCGAGAAAGCGTACAATAAAGTCAAATGGCCATTCCTCCAACAGGCATTGCGTATGAAAGGTTTTGATGAAGCCTGACGCCGCCAGGTTAAATCATTTACGCAAAAAGGGAGTGTTGGAATTAAGGTGAATGACAATATTGGTCATTACTTCCAGACACATAAAGGCCTAAGACAAGGAGATCCGATGTCCCCTATCCTGTTTAACATTGTGGTTGATATGTTAGCACTTATGATAGGAAGGGCTAAGGAGAATGGTCAAGTAGGTGGCTTGGTACCTCATCTTGTTGATGGAGGTGTGTCCATTCTTCAGTACGCTGATGATACAATCATCTTTATGGAGCATGACTTGGCCAAGGCGAGAAATATGAAGCTGGTGTTATGCCTTTTCGAACAATTGACTGGGCTAAAGATTAACTTTCACAAGAGTGAGTTGTTCTGCTTTGGTAGAGCCAAGGATGAACAAGAGGCTTATAGGCAATTGTTTGGGTGTGATTTGGGGGCGTTACCTTTTTCTTACCTAGGTATACCAGTCCACCACCGTAAGCTGACAAACAGAGAATGGAAGTGCATCGAAGACCGATTTGAAAAGAAACTGAGTTGCTGGAAGGGAAAGCTCATGTCATACGGAGGCCGACTAATTTTGATAAATTCGGTGCTCACGAGTATGCCTATGTTACTCTTGTCGTTCTTTGAAGTCCCAGTTGGAGTCAGGAAAAGACTGGACTTTTATTGGTCGCGTTTCTTTTGGCAGGGTGATGAACTAAAAAGAAAATACCGGCTAGCTAAATAGGATATCATATGTAGACCGAAAGACCAAGGGGGTCTTGGTATTGAGAATCTCGAAGTTAAGAACAGATGCCTTCTTAGTAAGTGGCTGTGGAAACTATCCCATGAAACTGATGCCACGTGGGCACAAATACTTCGTAGCAAGTACCTTCAGACCAAAACTTTGTCACAAGTGACAGTTAGGCCGACCGACTCGCCTTTCTGGAAAGGACTGATGAAAGTCAAACAATCCTTGTTTAATAGGACAAAGTTTATTATTGGCAACGGTACTAGTACACGGTTCTGGGAGGATACTTGGCTCGGAGAGACACCCTTGGCCATTCAATACCCGTCTTTATATCGTATTGTTCAACGTCGTGAGGTGTTCGTTGCAACGATATTTCAATCTATCCCCCTTAATATTCAGTTTAGACGGTTGCTAGCGGGCAATCGATGGGAAGAATGGCTCTGTCTAGTTAGGCGACTGATGGAGGTTCAGCTTTCCCAACAACCCGATGAATTAAGCTGGAAGCTCACTAGGTCTGGAGTATTCACAGTTAAATCAATGTATATTGATGTTATCAATTCGAGCTTCATTCCTACCTCCAAGCATGTTTGGGCTGTCAAAGTTCCTTTGAAAATAAAAGTGTTTATGTGGTTTGTCCATAAACAAGTAATTTTAACCAAGGACAACCTGACAAAGCGTAATTGGACAGGATCTACTAGGTGTAGTTTCTGTGATCGGGATGAGACAATTAAGCACCTTTTTCTTGATTGCCTGTTAGCCAAAGTTCTTTGGCAGACAGTCCACATTGCTTTCAATATTACTCCACCGAATTTTGTTAACACGTTATTTGGGACATGGCTTAATGGGATTGAGCCTGACTTAGCGAGCACTAGTAGAAAAAGGGTCAAATGTGAAGCACATTAGTGCCGGTTTGAATTTGAGCCAGCACTAATGTGTGCATTAGTGCCGGTTCCAACGACTAGCCGGCCTCTCTCATTAGTACCGGTTCGTGGCGAACCTTTAGCACCGGTTTGTGCCACGAACCGGTACTAAAGTGAGTGGTGGCAAGATGTTGTCAGTCCGGGGCCCCTCCAGCACCTTTAGTACCGGGTCGTATCACGAACCGGTACTAAAGGTCGTCCTACATAGACCCTTCGTCCACCCAAGGTCGCTTTGTTCTATCCCTTTCCCCTCTCCTCTCTGTTCTTTTCCCTCTTCCTCTCAAGCTCCTCACACATTTTGCCCAAAATTTGTCAAGATTTGAAGGCCCCCATCCATTCAAATGATCACAAAGGTTAGCAACTTTGTCCTTTCATCTCTCATTCCTAGATTAGCTCGTGCAATGCTTTATATAGTGATTGATTTTTTAGTTTAGTAATTTGGGAGGAATTATATATATGTGCTAGTATTTGATTTATATGCAATTTGAGGTCAAAAGTAACACTTAGTTTGCATATGTAGGTGTGGTTTACTTAGTACCTTCTAAATGTCCGTCGTAACCACCGTCGATCGCTCGCAACGTCCCGTCGCCGGCACCACCTTGTGGTGAGCCTCTTGTTCATGAAGTTTTATATAAAAAATTGATGTTTGTGTGATTTGGATATATAGTTACTCGTATAATTATCTTACCCATACATTGTTTGTTATACATAGTGCCATGGTTTTGATATCCGTCCCCGTCGGCCCTCATCCGGGTTATGATTTGGATGCGGTATATTCTCTTTTAAAACTATTCATTGCATTTCATGTTTATGACAAATTATGCCCATCAAGTTGACATAGATATTTGTATGTAGGAGGTAGTTGAACGGAAATTCCAACCGACCCTATTGTCGAGAGGTTAAATTTAGTTGAAAGAGAAAACGAGGATTTGAAGGAAAAATTGAAAAGAATTGAGGGGGAGAAGATGGAATTGGAGTTGCATGTTGCCGATGTCGTCGATGATCACAAGATTAAGATGGAGAAAATGCACTTGAAGATTAGAAAGATTAGAAAATATGCCATTCATAGTGAGGCTTGGTATCATTATGTTGTTGGATCAATTGTTACCTTAGTTGCGATCTTGATCGCATTTGTTTCTGCATTTAAATTCTTTAGCTAGAGAGTTATTTGTTTGTTGCATTTAAGTGTTGTATGATCTTTATGTATGAACTTTATGTATTGTATTAATTTGGTGTTTTCGGTGCTGTGTATTGAAGATGAGCCGACAATGGATGTACGATGACTGAAGCAAACAAGCGGGCGGATGGTTTTATGCCTTGTCCATATGATGGTTGTAAGACTGGTCACAATTACTCTACGTCAAGAACCATTCACGTCCACCTGTTTGAGTCCGGTTTCATGCCCCACAATAATGTTTGGACCAAGCATGGAGAAAGAGGGGTTATGATGGAAGACAATGAAGAAGAAGAGGACGACGACAGCTATCCTGGCCATGGGTTCCCTGAATATGATGATACAACAATGAGGGAAGAAGCTGAGCCGATAATGCGGGAAGAAGCTGAGCCGGCAATGCGGGAAGAAGCTGAAGAAGAGGCATCGGATGAGCCCGTTGATGATCTAGGTCGGGCCATTGCCGATGCAAAGAGAAACTGCGCAAGTGATTTGGAGAAGAAGAGGTTGCAGCGCATGTTAGAGGATCACAAAAAATTGTTGTACCCGAATTGCATAGGTGACAAGAAAAAGCTGGGCACCACACTGGAATTGCTACAATGGAAGGCAGAGAATGGTGTATCTGACAAGGGATTTGGAAAGTTGCTAGTAATGATAAAGAATATGCTTCCAAAGGACAACGAATTGCCCGAGAGTACGTACGAAGCAAAGAAGGCTGTCTGCCCTCTAGGGTTAGAGGTGCAGAAGATACATGCATGCCCTAATGATTGCATCCTCTACCGCAGTGAGTACGAGGATTTGAACACTTGCCCAGTATGCGGTGCATTGCGCTATAAGATCAGCCGCGATGACCCTGGTGATGTCGAGGGTGAGCACCCAGGAAGAAGATTCCTGCCAAGGTGATGACTCCAGTGCTCTGTTTTTCTCTGGCCGGCGAGGGGAGGGGTTTGTGGTGCTCTAGCTCACCTCCTATGCACATGAGGTGTTCGATGGAATGCCCGAGCCACACTACTTAAACTTTCTCCTCTCGAAGCTCGACCTCCAAGCTTCATTTTCCTCGAGATTTGTGTAGATTTAGCGGTCGGTCACGCCCCGTCCCCGTCTTCACCGCCGTCGATCACCCGCGCTGATCTCATCACCGACACCACCGTGGTGAGCCTCTTGTTCTTATCGTCTTTCTGAAAGGAAAAATATTCTTACTTGTCTGTTTAGATAGATACTTGTATCATTTTCTTACATTTATTATTGCATCTTATATAGTGCGATGGTTTTGGTATCCGCCCCCGTCGGCCCTCGTCCTGTCTATGATTCGGATTTGGTATGTATATTATCTTCATAACTATTGGTTCATTTATTGTTTATGAAAATTATGCCGACCAACGTGACATAGATTTTATTTATCTAGGATGTATGTGAATCGGAAATGCCAACCGACCCTATTATTGAGAGGTTAAATTTAGTTGAAGAAGAAAACAATTTGTTGAAGGAAAAAATAAAAAAAATTGAGGAGGAGAAGATGATATTGGAGTTGCATGTTGCGGATGTCGTCGATGATCACAAGATCAAGATGGATGCAATGCGCTTGAAGATTAGAAAGATTAGAAAATATGCCATTCATACCGAGGCTTGGTATCATTATGCCGTTGGATCAATTGTTACCTTGGTTGCGATTATGATCGCATTTGTTTTCGCATTGAAATGTTTTACATAGTTTCAATGTATGGTTTAATTAATTAGATGCTCTGGAGAGCTATATGTTGTTAGAGAGAACTATGTATGCACTTTGGTTTTAATGTGATGATGAACTTCTATTAATTTGGACACTTAATTATATATAATGCACGCAGATGAGCCGGCAATGGATGTACGGTGACAGACACACCCGCGAGTACATTAAGGGCGTGCATGAGTTTCTCGATGCGGCTGAGGCAAACAAGCAGAATGGTTTTATGTGTTGTCCATGCACTGAATGTGGGAATACGAGGTCTTACTCTAACCGGAAAATCCTTCACTCCCACCTGCTTTACAAGGGTTTCATACCACACTATAATGTTTGGACGAGGCACGGAGAAATAGGGGTTATGATGGAAGACGGCGAAGAAGAAGAGTACGATGACAACTATGTGCCCCCTGAATATGGTGATGCTGCAACGGGGGGAGCTGGTGAAGATCAAGAGGAACCAGACGATGTGCCCAATGATGCTGCCACGGGTGAAGCTGCTGAAGATCAAGAGGAACTAGACGATGTGCCCGATGATGATGATCTCCGCCGGGTCATTGTCGATGCAAGGACGCAATGCATTAGTCAAAAGGAGAAGCTGAAGTTCGATCGCATGTTAGAGGATCACAAAAAAGGGTTATACCCCAATTGCGAAGATGGCAACACAAAGCTCGGTACCGTACTGGAATTGCTGCAGTGGAAGGCAGAGAATGCTGTGGCTGACAAAGGATTTGAGAAGCTACTGAAAATATTGAAGAAGAAGCTTCCAAACGATAACGAATTGCCCGACAGTACATACGCAGCAAAGAAGGTCGTATGCCCTCTAGGAATGGAGGTGGAGAAGATACATGCATGCCCTAATGACTGCATCCTCTACCGCGGTGCATACAAGGATCTGAACGCATGCCCGGTATGCGGTGCGTTGCGGTATAAGATCAGACGAGATGACCCTGGTGATGTTGACGGCGAGCCCCTCAGGAAGAGGGTTCCTGCGAAGGTGATGTGGTATGCTCCTATAATACCACGGTTGAAACGTCTGTTCAGAAACGAAGAGCATGCCAAGTTGATGCGGTGGCACAGTGAGAACCGAAAGAAAGATGGGAAGTTGAGAGCACCCGCTGACGGGTCGCAGTGGAGAAAAATCGAGAGAAAGTACTGGGATGAGTTTGCAAAGGACCCAAGGAATGTATGGTTTGCTTTAAGCGCGGATGGCATTAATCCTTTCGGGGAGCAGAGCAGCAATCACAGCACCTGGCCCGTGACTCTATGTATGTATAACCTTCCTCCTTGGATGTGCATGAAGCGGAAGTTCATTATGATGCCAGTTCTCATCCAAGGCCCTAAGCAACCCGGCAACGAAATTGATGTGTACCTAAGGCCATTAGTTGAAGAACTTTTACAGCTGTGGAATGGAAACGGTGTACGTACGTGGGATGAGCACAGACAGGAGGAATTTAACCTTAAGGCGTTGCTGTTCGTGACCATCAACGATTGGCCCGCTCTCAGTAACCTTTCAGGACAGACAAACAAAGGATACCACGCATGCACGCACTGTTTAGATGACACTGAAAGTATATACCTGGACAAATGCAGGAAGAATGTGTACCTGGGCCATCGTCGATTTCTTCCGACCAACCATCAATGTCTAAAGAAAGGCAAGCATTTCAAAGGCGAGGCAGATCACCGGAAGAAGCCTGCCATGCACACCGGTGTTCACGTGCTTGCTATGGTCAATGATTTACACTATGTAATCTTTGGAAAGGGTCCTGGTGGACTAGCTGTTCCGAATGACGCTGAGGGACACGCACCCATGTGGAAGAAGAAATCTATATTTTGGGACCTACCCTACTGGAAAGACCTAGAGGTCCGCTCCTCAATTGACGTGATGCACGTGACGAAGAACCTTTGCGTGAACCTGCTAGGCTTCTTGGGCGTGTATGGGAAGACAAAAGATACACCCGAGGCACGAGAGGACCTGCAACGTTTGCACGAAAAAGACGGCATGCCTCTGAAGCAGTATAAAGGTCCTGCCAGCTACGCTCTTACGAAAGAAGAGAAAGAAATCTTCTTTGAATGCCTGCTCAGTATGAAGGTCACGACTGGCTTCTCGTCGAATATAAAGGGAATAATAAATATGCCAGAGAAAAAGTTTCAGAACCTAAAGTCTCATGACTGCCACGTGATTATGACACAACTGCTTCCGGTTGCATTGAGGGGGCTTCTACCGGAAAACGTTCGATTAGCCATTGTGAAGCTATGTGCATTCCTCAATGCAATCTCTCAGAAGGTGATCGATCCAGAAATCGTACCAAGGCTAAGGAGTGATATGGCGCAATGTCTTGTCAGTTTCGAGCTGGTGTTCCCACCATCCTTCTTCAATATCATGACGCACGTCCTAGTTCATCTAGTCGACGAGATTGTCATCCTGGGGCCCGTATTTCTACACAATATGTTCCCTTTTGAGAGGTTCATGGGAGTCCTAAAGAAATATGTCCGTAACCGCGCTAGGCCAGAAGGAAGCATCTCCATGGGCCATCAAACAGAGGATGTTATCGGGTTTTGTGTTGACTTTATTCCTGGCCTTAACAAGATAGGTCTCCCTAAATCGCGGTATGAGGGGAGACTGACTGGAAAAGGCACTCTGGGAAGAGACTCAATAATATGCAGGGACGGATATTCTTGGTCTCAAGCACACTACACAGTTCTACAGAACTCTACCTTGGTGACCCCGTATGTCGATGAACACAAGAACAGTCTGCGCTCCAAACACCCGGAGAAGTGCGACGACTGGATTACATGTGAACACATCAGGACTTTCAGCAGTTGGTTGGAAACACGTCTCAGAGGTGACAACACTGTTTGTGATGAGTTGTACTTGTTGTCCAGGGGACCATCTTTGACTGTATTGACTTACAAAGGATACGAGATAAATGGGAATACATTTTACACGATCGCCCAAGATCAAAAGAGCACCAACCAAAACAGCGGTGTCCGCTTTGATGCAGCAACCGAGAGCGGAAAGGACACATATTATGGTTACATAGTGGACATATGGGAACTTGACTACGGACCTGATTTTAAGGTCCCTTTGTTTAAGTGCAAATGGGTCAATCTGTTAGGCGGCGGGGTACAGGTAGACCCACAGTACGGAATGACAACAGTGGATCTGAAAAATCTTGGGTACACTGACGAACCGTTCGTCCTAGCCAATGATGTGGCACAGGTTATCTATGTGAAGGACATGTCTACCAAACCGAGAAAAAAAAAGATAAGGAAGCGAATACATCATACGATGAGCCAAAGCGCCACATAGTTCTTTCAGGAAAAAGGGACATCCTGGGAGTGGATGGCAAGACAGACATGTCTGAAGATTATGAAAAGTTTCATGAAATTCCTCCCTTCAATGTCAAGGCTGACCCAAGCATCCTGATAAACAGTGAAGATTATCCATGGTTACGGCGCAATAAGCAAATGACACAAGCGAAGAAAAAGTGAAGACTTTCTCCCGCAATAAGCAAATGCTATGTGGGTGAAATTATGATACCATCCCAACTTTCAACTTTTTCAGAGTTCATTTGAAATGCTTTCATGTCTTATGGTTTAAAACTTTGATACTTCGAAAGTGATTGTCCATTTTGTACACGAAGTGCATCAAGTTTTTGTCGTAACCCTCTCTACTTTTTGGAACATACTATGTGGGTGAAATGATGATACCATGCCAACTTTCAACCTTTTCAGAGTTCATTTTGAAATGCTTTCCAATTTCAGAGTCATTTAGCTCAAAGAATGAATTAATAGCAAACAGAATGAACTACAAAACTTTTATGAAAATAAAAACAATCAATTAAAATATTATGTTATGATCAACTAAAATAAAACTATAATATTCTTCAATAGCAAAAAGAATATAATTTGTGTGACCTAAAATCAAACTATAAGTATTTAATTGTAAGTATAAATAAAAAATAAATAGCAAAGAAGAAAAAAATCTAATTTTATAGTAAAGTTATTCATAAACTAGTGATTCACACAAATTTTTAAAAATTCAAATTTAAACTATTTAAAATTTAAAACTAATGGCACTAACAGAAAGTTTATAATTTTTGTGACCTAAAAGCAAAAAGAAATCACTAAAAAACTGCAAGTATTTAGTTTTAAGTAGAAATAAAAAATAAATAGAAAAAAAATTCTAATTTTATAGTAAAGTTATTCATAAACTAGTGATTCACACAAATTTTTAAAAATTCAAATTTAAACTATTTAAAATTTAAAACTAATGGCACTAACAGAAAATTTATAATTTTTGTGACCTAAAAGCAAAAAGAAATCACTAAAAAACTGTAAGTATTTAGTTTTAAGTAGAAATAAAAAAATAAAAAACCAAAAAAATATAGAAATAAAAAAGAAAAAACCAAAAAAAATGCCACCTACTGGGCCTCCACGGCCTGAATACGACTAGAAACCCTACATGGGCCAGGATTCAGGCCCGCAGAAGGCCCAATAGGCCCACAGGCAAAGCAGTGTCAAATTAGGCCCATAGGCCTGCTGTTCAGAGGAGTTCGAGAGGGAGGAGGCAGCAGAGCTTATAAACTGGTGTTGGGCGCTGTCAACTAGCGATGTGGGACTAAACTTATGGGCGCGGGGCAGCACAAGGGTATTGGTCAGGGTTGGTGGCACCAACCGGGACTAAAGGGGGCATTGGTCACGGTTCGTGGCTCCAACCGTGACCATTGCCCCCCTTTAGTCCCGGTTGGTGCCACCAACCGGGACCAAAGGCCGCCGCTTCCCGCCCTTTGGGATGCCGAAAATTGGCCTTTGGTCCCGGTTGGTGGCACCAACCGGGACTAAAGGGGGGCATTGGTCCCGGTTTGTGCCACGAACCGGGACCAAAGCCTTTTCTATATAAGTAGAGACTTAGCGTTTTTTCAGATTTCATCGCCAGTTACCCGCCCCGACGACGCCGCCAGACTGCCCGAGCTCGCCCCGACGACGCCGTCAGGCTGCCTCGCCGTCGCCGTCGCCTCGCCCGTGCCCGTCGTCGCCCGTGCCCTCGCCGTCGCCCGCGCCCTCGCCGTCGCCCGCGCCCTCGCCGTCGCCCGGGCCCCTGCCCCGGCCCGCCCCTGCCCCGACGCGGCCGCCCCGGCCCGCCCCCGTCGCCGTCGCCCGTGCGCCGCCCCGGCCCGCCCTCGCCGTCGCCCGCGCCCCTGCCCTGACGCCATCCTCGCCGCCGACCTCTCCTTAGCTTGGTCCGGCCGCCGGCGCCATCCTATGATGATTTTTTTTGTACAAATGATGATTTTTTTTGTTCATAGATGCATGATAGATGATCAAATGATGTTTTTTTGTTCATAGATGATCATATGATTTTTTTTTAGGTTATTTTCATTTGTAGAATTTTTTTATGTATCTAGGAATATTTTTGTTTATAGATGATAGATGATCAAATGATGAATATTTTTGTTCAGAGATGATAGATGATCAAATGATGATTTTTTTGTTCATAGATGATAGATGATCAAATGATGTTTTTTTGTTCATAGATGATCATATGATTTTTTTAGGTTATTTTCATTTGTAGAAATTTTTTATGTATCTAGGAATATTTTTGTTCATAGATGATAGATGATATATATGATGATGTTTTTTTTCATATATGCATTTTTTCATATATATGATGATGTTAGTGGAGAGGAAAAAGTAAAATAAGGAAAAGGAAAATAAGTAGAGAAAGAAGGAGAAGAAGAAGGAGAAGACGAGGAGAGGAAGAAAAGGAAGAGGAGAAGAAGAAAGGAATAGAGGAGAGGAAGAAGAGGAAGTCTTCTCCTCTATTCTTTCTTTTCTTCTTTTTTCTTCTTCTTCTTCCTCTTTATTTTATCGGGAACGAGGGTTGTCGAGAGGTCGAGGAGCGGTAGAGGAGAAACCCTAAATAGAAAGTATCGTCGGTGTGAGATACATGTACCGTCGGTGTCGGACACTAAACCCACATCCCACAAGTGGCGCGGGCTTCGACGCCCACGTCACTTGTGGGACGTGGATGTAGTGTCCGACACCGAAGGCCACATGTATCTCACACCCACGATACTTGCTAGCTATTTAGGGTTTCCTCTACCGAAAAGAAGAGGAGAAATAAATAAGAAGAAGAAAAAAGAAGAAAAAGAAGAGGAGAAGGAGAAAGGAATAGTGGAGAAGAAGAGAAAATAGAATATATTCTATTTTCTCTTTTCTCCACTATTCCTTTCTTCTTCTCCTCTTTTTTTCTTCTTTTCTTCTTCTTATTATTCTTCTTCTTCTTATTCTTATTAGCCGGAAGTAGAGAGAGGTTTCCTAGTGTCAAAGTATTGAAGAAATCCATGCCTTCATCATTAGCCGGAAGTAACCAGGGCATGTTGGTACGAAGTTCTGCAAAGTTGTTTTGGAATGGAATCCCGGATAGAATAATCCGCCTTTTGGTACCAATTCAGCAAAGGCCTTCCAAATAGCGATATTCGGAAGGCTCTTGCTGGACTTTGTACCAAAAGGCGGATTATCCTATCTGGGAGTCCGTTCCAGAACAACTTTGAAGAGCTTCGTACCATCATGCACATGTTACTTTCGCCTAATGATGAAGACATGGTTTTGTTGAATCCTGAGACACTACGGAACCTCCCGACCCCTCGGCGATCCTATCGAACATGAGAGGAAGAAGAGGATAAAAAAAGAAGAGGAAGAAGAAAAAAAGAGGAGAAGAAAGAATAGAGGAGATCTTCTCCTCTATTCTTTCTTCTCCTCTTATTTTTCTTCTTCTTCCTCTTTTTTTTATCGGGAACGAGGGTCATCGAGGGACATAGATGTAGTGTCGTCGTTGTCGATATATACCCCCTCCTGATAGCTTACTATGATTAGGTAGCTAGTTCTACGTTTGGCACTAATATATCCATCTATCATGTTTGAATAATAATTGCCATGTTGTAAATATTTGTAGAAACTATGGACACCACCCTAGACGAAGCAACAAAAGAAGCGTTGTTGAGGGACATAATCGCAAAAGGAAGTGATGCCATCTCGTTGTTTCTCAACGAAACCGATGGTCTGGAAGGAGAGGGTGAACAAGCTGGCTACGGTGACCTAATGCCGGTGCAAGAAGAAGAACATGAGGACGGCTCCGGTGACCGAACCGAGTCCGGCCAGGTATATATATTAGTTAAGCCTATGCTGACTAGCTGATTGATGCATTCATTGTTTTGGTATGTACACATATTAATTAAGTCTTTGTTCTTTTTTCTAGCCCTCCGGATCGAGCACAACTTCGGTAAAGAGACGAGGCCCGAAGAAAAAGTTGAGCTCGGATGAAAAGTTTGAGATCATAGCAATCGCGCCCGACGGCCAACCTATTGAACCCCTCCGGACAAAGAGCGCATTTGTTGCTCAGTGCGGGGTTCTGGTTAGGGACAAGATCCCGATAAGCATCCAGCAATGGTTTAAGCCGGCTACAGAAGACCCTGAGGTCTCTTATGTCAATGATATGCAGAAAAATGATCTTTGGACTGAGCTGAAGTCAAATTTCACCCTACCGCCTGAGGATAATCCAGAGAACCCAGTTAAAGAGAAATTAATCAAGTCTTTTGCTCTGAAGAGGATGGCAAAACTATTCAGGAGGTGGAAGAAAGAGCTGAATAAGTTTGTCGAAAATAATGAGACACCAGAATTTAAGGGCAGATATGAGAATATCAGAGATCACTGGCCCGCATTTGTGGCCCACAAGACATCGGAAAAGAGTAAGAAGATGTCGGCGACAAACAAGCAAAATGCTGCGAAGAAGAAGCTTCACCATCGCACGGGGTCAGGTGGCTACCTCGTAGCTCGGCCTAAGTGGTCCAAGACTGAGAATGATCTGGTTCATAAAGGGATCGAATCAGAGACAATTAACTGGCCAGACCGTTGCCGGACTTGGTTCTTCGGGGCTGGCGGAACACTGGACCCTGTAACAGGGAAGTGCATTTGGACGAACGATCAAATGGACATACCAGTCAGTAAGCTTAAGCAGTATATCGAAGCAGCGCAGGAAGGGACGTTCTTTCCAGACAGAGAGAACGACGAGCTCACAATGGCCCTCGGGAATCCTGAGCACCCTGGACGGACACGAGGCACGCCAGGCTCCATTCCGTGGAAGGTTGGGTTTCCGGATGCAGGCGGTTACAAATCCCATGAGAGGAGGAAAAAAGTGCAGCAGACCCAAATGCAGGCGCTGCAAGCAAGGGTAAACGCGATAGAGGAACGAGAAGCAAATCGCAGCAAACGTACTGCCGAAGCCTCCCCCGAAGCTACCCCGCCATCTCAGCGCAGAAGCAGCGTGGCTTCCACCGAGCTGCTTCAGCCGGAGCATGCCTTGACGGCTCCTGCCAGCTATCCCGTGGATGCTATAACAGAGTCTCAAAATTGCCACCTTATGACGCAATGGATGAATTTGAAGGTCAAGGCGGCTGTTGGCTCTGTTTTTCCTACTGAACCCGGCTCAACTTTTCACTGCCGGCTGATTCCAGAAGGATATGCTAGGGTGATGGTGGATGAGATAACGGAGGGATTTGAGGACCTCCAGCTTGACCACCCTACCGGTGAAGGGGAGACTCGGCTGGGGTCAGCTCTGAAGACTCCATGCCTATGGCGGAAGGAGCTCATCAACCTTCCGAACTGGACGCCACCGCCTCCTCCTCCTCCTCCGGCGAGTCAGGGCACTCCGCCTCTACCGCCTCCTCCTCCGGTGAGTGACGATCAGGGCCCTCGGCCGGCTCCTTCTCCGGCGCGCGGTGGCACTCCGCCTCCTTCTCCGCCTGCGCCGACGCGCCCGAGCAGCCAGCCTCCTCCTTCTCCGCCTCGTCAGCAAGGGTGGAAGAGACCTGCCGCCGCTCCAGCTGCTCCGGCGCGTCGTAGTCCTTCTCCTCCGCCTCTTAAGCAAGTAAAGAAGACAACCGCTACGTCTTCTCGGTCGGTGTCTAGCAGTACAACCAGAGGCGGGAGGACATACAGATTCGGTCCTTCTCTGAAGACTCCAGAGAAGTTACCATACGAGAGGACCCAGGAGGAGAACGCCGAGATCGCGCGAGAAGAAGTGAAGAAATTCTTTGAAGGGGTGAAAGCAAAGAAACATCCACCTCCGGAGGAGAAGGTAGATCGGGTGAAAGTGAAGCGCACTCTGGCTGCCCTGACAAAACCACCGAAGTCTGATTCGCCGAAAGGAAACTATGACCGCATTATTGGAAAGGAATTTGCCAAAGCGGAGCGGTCGGGAAGTACTGTCAGTGATCAAAGGCTGAAAGAACGACGAGCTGGGAAACAAATTGCCCAGCTTGGCGAACAAGCGAAGCAATCGTGCCCCCCGCTCAAGGTGCCTAGCCACAACGTCGATAATGATCCGAGGATGGTGCCCGGTTATAGCAATCTTGCAGATTACCTGCCCGACGAAGTACATTATGAACCCATGGACGTGCAGATACAAAGATACGAGTACGGGAAGCCTCTCGTCAAAGATGAAAGATCTCTATCAACGATGATGCGAATATTGCATGATTGGTACTTGAAAATCTGCAGAGACTCTGGGGGGAGGAGTACTTTGTATGCGGGAGTTAAACCGGAGCATGACCTCGTTGGAATTGATCTGTTGCATGTTCCATTTGAGGAGTTCTATCAGTTCTTCAATCAATTGGCCCTCGATAAAACAACGGTCGCTTGCTACTGTCTATAAGTAGTACTACTTCTGTCATTAAGTTTCTCTATATAGCTTAGCTCTTTCATTGCATGTATTTATAATCATCCTCACTATATTATGCAGATTGAAGATCGTCGAATTGAAGAAAAGACAAGTCGGTGATATTGGGTTCATTAACACATATCTCATAGATGCAACTCAGGTTAAACTTCATGCCGCAGCTACCGAGGCCAGCTTGCTACGATCGTTCGTAATAAATCAAAACAAAGATATAATACTCTTTCCTTACAACTTCAGGTGAGTGTTACTGTCTTGTGCGTATTCGGTTTCCCTTATATATTAGTCAAGGTTATAGTAATGTAATTGATGAGTTATGCATGTGTGTGCAGTTACCACTATATTCTCCTAGAGATTAAGCTTGAGCAGGGAGTAGTAACCGTCTTGGACTCTAAACGAAAAGATCCCAAGGAGTATGCGGACATGTCTGAAATCCTCAAGAAGTTAAATCGATCATTATCCACCATATCAGCAACTTTGTTCATTTCCTGATATCAAGTAATTGTTTTCTTTGTCCGGCAGGGTTTGGAGAAAATTCACCAAAACAGTTCCGGGACTGCCGAAGGAGCTGGAATTTAGACACCCAAAAGTAAGTACTATAGTAGCATGTTCCGCGCATCTCCTAGTGATTCAAGCGCTAGTTTCATCAATACCATTTAGCATTCTTGCTTATCAGTTTGATTGACCTCTATTTCTTGTAAAGTGGTTGTGGCAGGAACAAGGGAATTATTTCTGTGGATACTACATCTGCGAGTCCATCCGCCACACGACCTGTGAGCGGGGCGGGTACTCTAACGAACAATATGAAGTACGTAAATAACAACATTCACAATTTTATTTTATTACCATCATTTGTGTTGAGTTTCATTCATTTATATATATATATATATATGTATTGACCCCCTTCTTCAAATTAGATGTTTCGGAAGCGGGATGAACTCCTAGCACCAGCTCGCATGCGAGCAATTCAAGAGGAATTGGCGGCATTCTTTCTTGACCACGTGATCCCTGAAGACGGAGAATTCTATGTGGACCCTGAGTCCGTATGATTACATTTGTAAGAGATAATTATTGTATATATGTAGCCGGTAGTGTCAGATAGATATACGAGAACTTGTTGTTCGACCAATCTCTCGGAGAAGGAGAGGTGGTCGATATCACTTCTCTCTGTATATATGCATATATGTTCATGACGATCTTCTGTTTCCTTCGTTTGCTTACTAGCTAGCTAGCGTGTCTAGTCCTCTCTATATACGTATGTATAGTACGTAGCGTCGACCAAGCACGGACATAAGAGAGGACACTTCTCTCTATTAATTATAACTAGCTAACACAATATATGAAACACCTAAATTAACCCCGCAAAACCCCCAACCCCCCCCTTTCAAAAAAAAACAAAAACCCCAGCCACAGAAGTGCTGACGCGTGGATGCCTATTGGTCCCGGTTGGTGCCACCAACCGGGACCAAAGGGTCTCCT
Source organism: Triticum urartu (assembly GCF_056163025.1). Classification (NCBI taxonomy): domain Eukaryota; kingdom Viridiplantae; phylum Streptophyta; class Magnoliopsida; order Poales; family Poaceae; genus Triticum; species Triticum urartu. Next base: position 652,658,806 of record NC_141879.1, read on the forward strand.
GACTGGGCTCTGCGCACTGCCCACGTGGAGGGCCTTTAGTCCCGGTTCTAGATTGAACCGGGACTAAAGGGGGGAGGTATTAGTACCGACACTTTAGTCCCGGTTCCAGAACCGGGACTAAAGGCCCTTACGAACCGGGACTATAGGCCCTTTTTCTACCAGTGGAGGCAAAAGACTTGCCTCATTCATTAATTAAGAGGGAAAAGAGAGTTTGAATTTTGTGTTACAACACACATCGTGCTACAACACCACTACAAAGGCCCTACTCTCGTGGCATGATGGATCCCAAATTCTTTGCACCCGCGGTGACCCAAGTATGAGCCTCAATCTTGATGTTAGCTAGTAGAATCGTCGGCGGGGAACTCTTGAGTTGGAAGATCCGGGCATTTCTTTCATTCCAGATTGTCCAAGAGGTGAGCATGGAAAGGGTGGCCATGGCCTTCCTATTTGGTATGGTAGAGTCGGAGATCCCGATCCACCACTCTTCGGTTGACCGTGCCAGGTGCCAAGCGGAAGTGTTGATGCTTTCGAGCTGGAGCCAATCTTTTAGCATTTCCCAAAGTCTAGTAGTGTATCGGCATCTGAAGAGGAGGTGGTCGATGGATTCTTGCACACGCTTGCAAAGAGGACAAAGCCCGCAATTGGGCCACCCCCGGTTGGTCAAACGGTCGGCAGTCCAAACCCTATTTTGCATGGCCAACCATGCGAAAAATTTGACCTTGGGCGGGGCCCATGCCTTCCACACTGTAAGCTCCATGGAGGAGCGGATGGTGCCGAAAAATTGGGCCAAGTAGGCGGATTTGGCAGTGTATATCCCGCTCTCTGTGTGTTTCCACACGATGTCGTCTTCGGCGTGCGCCTCAAGATGGAAATCGCGGATGGTGGTCCACAGCTCAATAAATTGTCGAAGATGTTCGAAAGTGAAGTTGGAAGTGACCTTGGTCTTGCGAACCCAAGCATCATCCTGGAGGGCTTCCTGAAGTTTCCAAGTCTTCCGAGAGGAAGCGTCGTAGATAAGTGGTGCGATGTCTCTTGGCTTTTGGTCCCGCACCCAAGGGCAGTCCCAGAAGGGTGTGCGCACACCGTTGCCAACAGTTATGGTCGTTGAAGCATAGAAGAGATTTTTGTCCATCTCGTCGCACGGGTTGCCGGTCCCAACCCATAGCTTGGTGGGCTCCTTCCACTCGAACCAAAGCCAACGCAAACGAAGAGCCCTTGCAAATTTCTCCGTGTTTAGCACCCCAAGACCTCCATATTCGACTGGCCGACATACGGATTCCCAATTAACTTTGCACTTCGCGCCGGTAGTCTTATCTGTTCCCGCCCAAAGGAAAGCTCTCTCAAGCTTGTTGACATTGTGGAGGATGCTCGGTGGAACGACCAGTGGGGTGATGAAGTAGATGGCTTGTGAGGATAGCACAGACTTGACAAGGGCAGCCCGACCAATGGCAGTGATATTTTGCCCGTCCCATGTAACAAGTTTGGAAGCGGCCTTGTCCACGAGGAATTGGAAATCCCGAACTTTTAGTAAAACATGAGCCCATGATACACTTAAAAACACATGATTTTTTCGTGCATACTCATTCTATATTATCCAGGTGGAATTGTTGTCTCTATCTTTTCATCCAAAAAATTTATTACTCGTGTACACTGTTGTAACTTTGAAACTTGTAACTACGAAAAGAAATCAGGATCAGAAAACTGGTACAATATTCTATGAAACTGAATTCGATTATGAAAAAGATTTAGTCAAAAGAACAAAACTTACACAAATTTTTAGAAAAATATCTTCATACATCATATCTTCCATAAATCTGGCAACCGACATTAGTTGTTTCTCTGAACTTATATATTAAGTGGATTGCAAGAATAATTTACTTTTGAGAGATATAATGTAATAGTAGTTTGAGGAACAATTTTGTTCTTTTCATCATGATGAAATAAAAAAATCTTAAATCTGCAAAATATACTTGAGTAAGGATAAATGCCACCTTCCTTTGTAATTTAAAGAAATTGACATGAAGAAAAGAGAGCCAACTCCTCCGGATATAAAATGTGTTATAGCAGTAACTTCTATCGACTGGCCGCTACTGTAGGTTTGCTGAGTGATGTTGATGATTCCTGCCATGAAAGGTAATTAGTTGTTGTGGAGTAATTATGGAGAATGAAAAAGCTATATATTACTTAGTAGCAAGGCATATAATGTTTACATTTTAATTGACGTGTAGTAAACTATTTGCGGGACAAAAGAGTTAACCACACAATCACATTAGAAGAGAGGCTAGAAACATGTATTTATGAGAATATTTAGCAGAACTAATCCTTATAGGTTTAGAAGAGCATGATACAGTAACCTTGGAAAGGTTTCCTGATGAACAAATATACCGCTCTTTGCATTAAGAATTGTGATGTCAGCTTGGGACATTATAGAATAACCTACCATATGAGATATGATTATCATCTCTGCTGAAAAGAATCTATGCTAAAACATGTAGTCTTACTTACTAATAGGCCCCATGAGGCACATGCACGTGTGTAGGCGAGTTTTTTTCTTCTGGCTTTCATCAACCGTAGATGGCATAATTGAGTACTGGTGACGGAGAGCAAACAGTCATAGATTACAAAGTACGATCAGACCAAAGGTTAGAATTATTACATAGAAGATATAACTTTTCCAGTACTACTACCTATTCCAGTTTTCTCGAGGAAACAAACTATATTTGGAAGACTAACTTCCTTCATTTAAGCTACAACCCCGCTTATTATCTTATATCCAACAACCGTATTGGAGGCTGGACAATAGAAACGCTAAAGAAATACGTTAACTGAACTATCAGCCTGGCCGTACTGAATCAAGTAGACAGGAGAAATTTATCCTAGAACATGCACTTGCCGACCTTATATATAGGAGCAACCTTATAACTCTGCTGGTCTTGTTTGAGACGTGGTGTGACCCTGGGTGGCCGACAAACATTCCTGCATGTTGCGAGTTGACATGCAAGATCGTGAACTCAATTCCAATGATGGTAAATATCCTAAAATCTATTTCGTAAATCTTCTTCACAATATGCAAGACTATGCTAGACTTATCTTGGAGACTTGAATAATCACCTAATTTACTACGGAAAAAATGACGGCAAGGCTGGCAACGATCTATGGCGACAACAGCTAAAATCAAACATAAACTAATAATATTAATTAGTCGATTCAAACCGTACCAGCGTGCTCACCTGAGAGTAGATTCTGTGTTATCTTTGACTAAGGTTTGTCCCAAAGTGCACAGAGAGGAATCTGTCTTCTCAGACACGCTGTAGCTAGCTCCATGCATCCACCTCACGTTCCACTCATGGGACATGGGCCATGCAATTTTCCTACTGTTGGCCTAAGATGTTATGGACTACGTCATTGCCCCTCCTGTGCAGATCACATCAACTAATTAACGGAGCCTGTGCTGAGCACTTCGTATCCAGCGATGTAAGTGCAGCCGTGCATTATCCTATTTCTGTAAGCACCTGCCGCCTAGGAGAGGAAGGAAGTTTCAGGAGGAGAAAAATATGCCAATAGCGACGATCAGTCTAACATATCTCCTCATCAGTTGACGTGATGCGCGGACTTCACATGGCGAGATGTGCTCTAGGAGAGCTGCATGATCTGCATCTCGACCTTGTGCTGGCATGGCATGGATCAATCAGAGGCAGGCCTGACAATAGCAGATCCGTTTTACTTTCTTTTAGGAAAGAGAGAGAGAGAGAGAGAGAGAGGGGGGGTCGATAGGAGTTGTGCTGGACCTGGTTTCCACATGATATGTGTTTATCCTACGGCTTTAGATAGATTTGTAGGGCTTGATTGCATGTCGATATGAGCACCCTGCGACGAAAATCCGTTGGCCACGTTGGTGTTCTAATCTCAAATTGATGGACTGTTACGTGGGATCCCATGGCTTAATTTTTTTTCCTTTTCGTGTTAAAAATTGGTTATATCTAAACCGCTCCATGGGATTCTATGGCTCCTTTTCTTCTTTCTGGTTTAGATCTAGACTATTCCATGCGATTCTATTGTTGTTTCTTCTTTTCTAGTATAAAAATAGATAGAATATGTGGGTTAATCTACACCGTAATAATTTGATCCCACCAGATGAACGGTTCGTAAAATCTAATTAACGTGGTAATTACTTGGGAGTCTGTAAAACTATTCCATGCGATTCTATTGTTGTTGTTTTTCTTTTCTAGTATAAAAATAGATAGAATATGTGGGTTAATCTACACCTTTTCTAGTATAAAAATAGATACAATATGTGGGTTAATCTACACCGTAATAACTTGGTCCCACCAGATGAACGGTTCATAAAATCTAATTAACATGGTAATTACTTGGGAGTCTGTAATTAGTATAGGTATATAGATATATAGATGTCTGTCCACTCAATTCAGTCTGTATATTTTGAAGTATCCATATCATATTTTTTGTGAGGACGGTCTATCAATTATGGTTACACCCCAATATCTGTATGCATTGCAGGGTTTATCGCACCCACCAGGATTTCCAGCCCCATGGATGTTCGGTCCATACGATTTGTCACGACCTTTGGACTGTCCTGCTTGTGGGAGTAGGCGGGGCCCCTGCATGCCACGCGTAGTTGGACGATCAATCTTCTGTTTAATACTTCAACATAGTGATTTTCTGGCAAGGATTCACTCGTGTCACATCAAGTAAATCTTATTGATTTACTGTCTAAATCTTATTGATTTAATGTCATGTTTTCTTTCTTTTTTCTGCAATTTTACGATGCAGGTTTTGCCATGTGACATTCATCACAGAATAAACCGTTTGGTTTGCTCTACGATGGCTATTTTTGCAGGTTTCACTTCTTATGTCGTGTCAGTAACGAAGGCACTATCCATCACTTATATTACTGGAAAAAATTGAATCAGTCTGTTGTCTGAGTACAAGCTGCCTATGATGAACTGCAGTTTGGTTTAACAAAAATGCCACAATTAGTCCTTCTCGCGTTTAAAAGAAATGAAGAAAAAAATTGGATCACGGTCACGGATCCTAGTCAAGTTAGAAAGCTGATCATAGCAGACCAGACACGATCGCCGCTGTCTCGCACAGATCGAGCATCGACATTTGCTCTAGCACTGACAGCGGCAGCAGCTCAGTCTGATCCAGCTGAGGATTGGGCACCGACCGCGTCAGCGGATCAGTCTGATCTACCGGAGGATCGGGCATCGACACCGGCACCTGCTCCGACACCGGCACCAGCTCTACAAGGAGCACCATCTCCGGCAGCAGCGGCGGCTTCGGCACCTGCACCAACACTTGCACTAGCATCTTCTCCGGCCCTTGCAGTTGCACCGGCAACAGACTAGGCTGCAGTTCGCACTTCATATACCAAAGTCCTTACAAAAACCGACATGTCCACCTTCTTGGTAAGCATTGGCCGCCCAAGTGCTTCGTCCTTTTTTCTTTCCATGTTGTTTCACATGATTCACTGTGTTGATCTAACTGTTTGGGTATGTCTTCTTGTTTGCAAACAGAGAATTCCTAGAGCAACTAGGGAGTCGTTCAACAATCCGGCGACCGCGGCCAAGTTTCTCTTACCATGCGCAGCCTTGGTGTGAATGAACCCGCTCAATATATCATAAGTACAAAGGATGGTCGCATGATGATTGATGCTAAAGGATGGTCAAGGTTCAAATCTAAATCATATCTTGCGGTAGGGGATGATGTCAAAAGCAAACTTTCTCGGCAAGGAGAGCTGGTCCAAATCAACTTTGAAATTCTTCAGTAGCATCACGCAATTGCCTAACTGCTCTATCCTCCGAGAGATTTTGATGTGATAATATGGCATGGTGAAACAAGTGTCCTGTGTGTATAAGTAGTACGATAGTATTATTTATCACATGGTATATCGTTGATAGAATTGCAACTCTGATTGCTGGTTAGGAACTGTCGTTCAATTTCATTCCAACAGCTGCCGTGCATTATTCAATTTTGTGTATTCGCCTTGCAACAGCATCTAAAACAAGCATCGTACCGATCGCTTGCAATATGAAAAGCGCTGAGGTAGAACACATGGGCCCCCAAACATGCAGAGTCGGCCTGCGGCCCAAAGTCCAGAACCTGGTTTCGAGAAGCACTAGCTTAGTGCAAAAGTGGCGTCCTCCTCCTGTTGTGGATTGGGCGAAGATGAATGTTGATGCTGCGTTATCTCGCAATGGTGAAAGGGAAGCCCTGGCAGTTGTGAGCCGGGATCATACAGGCTTCTTCCTTGGAGCATCGGCACTGGTGTGCGAAAGTGTTACTGATCCAGAGATCCTAGAGGCAATGGCATGTTGCGAGGGGCTATCTCTGGCTCTTGACTTAAACCTGCAACAAGTTCAGATTAGCACCTATTGTTCAACAACAGTCAAGCATATCGAGGAGGCATACTTGGGGCCAAGCAAAGTTATTATGGACGAGATCAAGATGAGGAAGAATATGTTCCAAACCATGAAGATCATACATGAAAAATGCGAGTGTAATGTTGAAGCGCATGTTCTCGCAAAAGCTGCTACTTCTTTGCCCTGTGGACGCCATCTTTGGCTCACAGGAACCCCCGAAATTATTTGTATACCTATGACTATTAATCTTGAATAAAGCAGCTTTTATCCCTAAAGAAAATCTGAGTATTATATTCTCAGCTGAACCCCCATAATGTCCGTGCATTGCAGAGGGAGTATATTTCTCGGCAAGGTGAGCCTGTGATATAAAAGATTTGTATATTTCTTTACAGAGGGAGTATCTCTCTGTTAAAAAATATATTTATGTGTAACTAGTTACTCCTGTCTTTCTACTTCCTTTCGCTGATATGTGGGGCAACCGGCAACGGGGTCCACGTGCCATATGCACAAATTAGAGTGCACAACTTCATGGTAGACACACTCCAGTCATAGCGCCGTAGTAATGCCCAATGAGCTGTCAAATCACAACCCCCCTTTCCAGCTTTAGCAGTAAGCTGGATGGACGAAGCGACAATATTTCACTGGGCCTGAATCCCCTTCTCCCTCGTCTGCTTTTTCAGAGAAAACCCCCTCTCGGTGATTGCATAGGGTTTTCTCATGGAGAACCAGGTACGAATTCTCATCCATCCCCGATAAACCCAAGTCGCTTGGTCACAGGTAATCCTAGGATGGCAGCCGTCGCCGTTGATGCATTTTTCTTCCTACTGAATCTAGTGTGTTTCATTTGCAGTGCCCGAAGTGCGAGTACCCTACAGGTTTCTGCGCCCTCGGCGAGACGCCACACTTGTTCCTTCTCATCCTAACACAGCATTTTGAAACGTGCACAGTATATTCCTAGAATCCTCTTTTCTATTCGGGAGGGTGGGGTTTTTTTGAACATGCTGTGTTCTCATATTATTTTTCCTACAGTGTATTATTTGCTCTGTCAGAACACATGTACTCAAGATGCTCGGCCTTGCCATAACTGAATACACTAGTTTACTGGTCACAGTGAAGACAAGCCATGGATATAAGTTCCGAGTTGGGTTCATGAACCAAGAAGATCGCTGCTTTTTTATGGCCGAACTTGGATAAACTTTTTCAAGTGTTACGGACTGAAAGTTGGCGCACGAATGTTGATGGAAAGAGCAGAACCTGGTCTCATATTTACTGCGATCTTCCACCCCGACGTCGTTCCAATTGTTCATCCATGTTAGTTTTGTATCTGGTTCTTGCTTGTTTCCTCGATTACTTCTTAATACACCTATCATGTCTAACTAATCACAATTTAACTTTAGAAGTAGCAACGAATCTCTCACGAAGATGCTACTTCTAACTAATATTTTCTTATAATTGGTGGCACGTGTAGGTTTTTTCAGAGTTAAGCAGTCTGCTCGTTTGTTACTCTGTAATAACTCGGCTGTTACTAATGGCACTGAAGTTGACTGGATCGACATCCACAAGTTCCTACACTTTATTGATCGGCTTGAGGTCCTTGTGGGGCGTTTCAATGGTGGAAGGCCACGTGGGATATGTGTGCCACTGCTGCACTCGTTGAACTATTGTGTCGAGAAACTTATGGTACGAGCTGTTTTCTGTTATATATGTTGTTCATAAACTATTGCTTATACACAGTTTTACAACTGTGATCTTCTTGAAAGAGGAACTGCCGAGTTCTATTGTTCCTATACAGATGCCTGACCATGGTTGGGTCAGACTTGCACTTGGTCACAACATGATGTTTATGTCGACCTACTCAATTCCCCTTGGAGGTGAAAAGATACTTATTCATGGGTGCTCTAAAATAATGAAGGCCCGTCCATCTTGGAGAATAGGACAGAAGATTATGTTCATGCTTTTCCATGGCTCTAAAGCGAATATCCTGTTTATTGACCACGTTGCGAGATGAAGCCGCTTTCAGAAGGTTGTGGATGTGCGGGGTGGCGCCTAGGCCTTGTCCTGGGGCTTGGCGGCCTCACCCTTGGTTAACTGTAGGCAAAGTAGCACTGTTCGAGGCGTGCTTTGTACGGTTGAACCTGTATAAGTACTCATACTGCTTTCAACTTTGGTTGTTAAGTGCCCCTGCTGGTTTCAGTTAAGGTTGTTAAGTACTCCTGCTACTTTTACAGTCTGTCGTGTTTCTTCAGTCCTGTCTTCCTCCAGCTGCCAAAACCAAACCAGCGTCGGCGGGGCCGCCTGCTTCCGCCTCCCACGGCTGGCTGCGCCTCAGCGCACGCATCGCAGCCCCACCGTCTCCTAAATCGTTAACGCCGACGTCCTCCGCGCGCTTTGGTGCACTCGCCGCGGCACCGCCCTCTCGCACTGTCAACATGGTCAACAAACAACAGGAATCGACAGAAGTACGTGGAGAGGATGACAGTAGGGGCACACCACGTCAGCGTATGGAAAAATAAAATGCTTCCTCCTAGTGTTTTCCTGACATCTGGGACCCACGACATTGTGAGCGTATATAGTCAATAGACAAGAGAACAACACAAGATCGGCTGACACCTGGGACGTAGCTACTCGAGCAGTATTTTTTTGTTTGGTATTGTTGAGACGAAGTAGGGTTTGAGCTGGGCTGTGGCCCGTCTAGCCCAGGCTTATATTTTATGTTCACCATGTGACCAGCCCAGCTATTTTTTCTTTGTGAAAATGAGTCCAGTTTATTTTTTCTGAGAATACCCAATCCAGCCCTACTTATTTTTCTACGCCCTGATGGGATGCAACTCTTTCAAGATGCCTGCAAATCTTGAAAGTAATATGAAATGGGTTGTAAATATAAAAACAGATGACAAATTGGCAATTACTTTATAATTTCTGAATTTTATTACATTTTCATATTTCTATTTCACTGGGCATTAACCTAATTTAAATATATCTTCAAAGTACTTTAAATCTGGCTGGACATTTCGGTATTAAAAATAGTTTGGAACCCGCAGAAATATGCGAAATTGGCCCTGGCCAACCAAAAAAAACGACTGCAATAAATTGCATAAGAAGTTGCCATGAGCTATATATAAATTATTAAAAAAAGAGGGAGTGGTCTGACTTGTGGGCCTGTTTAGTTGACGCGTATGCAAGATTTTTTTAGTTATTATATACGTCAACAAACGATTCTAGCAGACGTAACCATTGGATATCAATCCAACGACCATCGTGTTTCTTCAATCTCTGATCTTCTTACTCCAGCCGCCAAAGCAGCGCCGGCGGGACCGCCTACTCCCGCCTCCCGTGGCCGGCTGTGCTGCCGTGCAGGCCTCAGCGCCCCCTACTACTCCCACCGCTGGCCGGGGCATCCCGCTACTCACCCACACCCCCTGTTATTCTGCGGCGATAGCAACCTCACACCGCAGCCGAACCGGTGAACGCTTGTACTCCTCTCCACGTGAGCATCCACTGCCGCGTCTTCCCTGGCTCCGCGTCGTCCCCTTCCTATGCCTCGCCGTCGACCACCGCCGTGGTGCTCTCAGCGCAGCGTGGTCAATGTGGTCAACGACCGACTTCCATCGGAAGAGTACTGTACGTGGAGAGGCTGGCAGATGGGTCCATGGCAGCCGCAAGGAAGTGCCTCCTTATTATGCGGAAAATAATTATTCCTCCACCTAACAGCGGGGACCCACCGGACGGGCCACCAGTATTTTGCAAAAAAATCGTTTCCCCCTGACAGCTGGGACCCACCGAACGGGGCACCGTATTTCGCGAAAAAAACGTTTCCCCCGCTGTCAGTTCGGACCCACCGGAAGTGCCTCCTTATTACGCACAAAAAAATGAATACTCCCCCGGCTAGCTGGGACCCACCTTGGTGGGAGGCTGACTTGTGGGCCTACTAAGTTGACGGGGACGAAGGGCTTTGTCAACTTAGTCAATATGAATGATTCTAGCTCCAGTGACCGTACGATGTCCATCCAACCGCCGTAGTGCTTCTTCAACCTCTAGTCTTCTTGCTCCAGCCACCCAAAACAGCGCCGGTCGTGCCGCATGCTCCTGCCTCCCGTGGCCGGCTGTGCTGCTGCGGAGGCCTCACCGCCCCCTACTATTCCCACCGCTGGCCAGGCCTTGCGGCGACGACAGCCTCACACCGCAGCCGAAGCAGTGAACCCTCATACTCCTCTCCGCACGGGCTTCCACTGCGGTGTCTTCCCCGGCTCCGCGTCGTCCCCTTCCTAGGCCTCGCCGTCGTCCACCGCCGTGGTCCTCTCGGCGCGGCGTGGTTAATGTGGTCAACGACCGACTTCCATCGGAAGAGTACTGTGCATGGAGACGCTGACAGCTGGGTCCACGGACGCAGCAAGGAAGTGCCTCCTTATTACGCGCAAAATAATTATTCCTCCACCTGACAGCGGGGACCCACCGGACGGGCCACCGTATTTCGCGAAAAAAGCGTTTGCCCCTGACTGCTGGGACCCACTAGCTATATCTTCGCATGCAAGGAAGTGCCTGACAATCGGGACCCACCTGGTCGAAGCGTACGTAGCGTGTCGATGTAGAGGCACCCACCTGGTCATTCTGGTCGCAAATGTGTACGTACATATATACTGGTCGATGTAGAGGCGCGCACGTGTCGTCGTAGAGGCACGCACGTAGCATGTACACGTACGTACAGTGGCCAAGGTGCAAAAAAGAAAAATACGGCCACGTATGTGTACATACGGGCGGGGTCTCGAACGCCTACTCGCGCATACGTACGGCCAGGGCTCGTGTACATGGCTGGGTCGGAACGGAGAAACAACGTCATCATCGTGTTCATGGGGAGGCAACGGAATGCGTCGTGTTCATGGGGAGGCAACGGAATGCGTCATGTTCATCGGGAGAGCTTGGACGGAACAGGCGATGGAAACGAGGCCTGGCATACCACAGAACGGAGGAAACGGCCTTGTGTTCGACCGGCCACGTTCGAAACGGGATCCTGTTCATCGGGAGGGGTCTGGCGCACCGCAAAACGGAGGAAACGGACCTCCTACGGTCGAAACGGGGGTCCTGTTGATCGCGAGGGTGTGGCGTACTACAAAACGGACGAAACGGACTTGTGTTGGAGCGCTACGGTCGAAACGGGGGTCCTGTTCATCGGGAGGGGTGTGGCGTACCGCAAAACAGGACTCCACGGGATACTGTTCATCTCCACCGTCGACCCCCTCCAGCCTCCACGAGCTACTGTTTATCCACCGTCGACCTCCTCCAGCCTCCACCTGCGACTGTTCATCCACGGGCTCCTGTTCATCCAGCCTCCATCGCGCGCTACTCCACCGGCTACTGCTCAACCAGCCCTCTCCACGGGCTCCTGTTCAACCACCCCTCCACGGGCTACTGTTCATCCTGCCCTCCACCGTCTACTGTTCATCCAGCCCTCCATGGGGTGGTCCTGTTCATCCAGCCCTCCACAGGGTCCTGTTCATCCAGCCCCAACCGGCTCGATCGATCGGGGTCCTGTTCATCCAGAGGCAACACCACGGGGTCCTGTTCATCCACCCCCACCGGGAACTGTTCATCCAACCCCCCCCCCCCCCCCCGTAACGCTCACTGTTCATCCAGAGGCAGCATCGGTCGGCTTCAGTTAGCAGCAGTAGCGAAGGAATCGCTCGATCGGGTTCAGTTAATAGCCATCGATCGATCGCTTGGGTTCAGTAACGCGTAGCCTGCAGTGCAATTGCTTGGGTTCAGTTAGAGCCAACGCCTCGCACACACGCGCGTACGTGTACGAGAGAAGCGTGCATCGCTCGGCCCCCGACCTCCCACCGTAACTGGGGACTCCTCGAAATTTTCCTCCCCCTCGCTTCTACCACGGTTTTTTCCGTCATAGACGGCCCAAAGAATGTCATGCAGCTGCGTCTCCGGCCCGCCCAGGATGAAAAGCCCAGTTTCTGTCATGATTTTTTGTCATAAAAGTAGGAGCCCACCACATCTATGATGATACCGGGTTTTGTCACAATTATCGTCATAGAAGTGTCATATGTATGACAGGAAAAAAATTCGTTCGGCCCAAAATGTCACGGATGTGTCTTTTTTGTAGTGCGGAGCTTCTCACAACAAGCCTGATGGTTTTCGGTAGGGAATGCCCCACCTTTGTGGACGGAACAATATCCATTGCCTCTTATTGCTTTCAATTTTTTTTCTCATGTCAACATAGAACAATAGCAGTGTTGTGTGAAGTTTTGTGATTTTCGGGGTTCGTTTGGACATTTTTATGAATTATCTGAGTTTTCAATGCCATTATGTGCATAATTCAAATTTGAACTACATGCGCATGCTCCAGTGCATATAAATTGGTTGAAAAATCAAATATGTGTCCTTGGGTGCATGCTTAGGTCCCATGCAAGAAATGGGAATGAATTTCAAACAACAGGGCACCGTTGATTGCCGGCAAAACATTGAGATGCCTGGTTTTTAAATTTTAGTAAATCCAAAACTCGTCTGAAATTCATGAAACTTGGCATGCTATCATGGAGCGGCATCAACATGCCGTGGTAAAAAATTCGTCCCATTTGGGTATATGCTTCTCACAGATCGGAGCTTCTCACAACAAGCATGATGGTTTTTGGTAGGGAACACCCCACCTTTGAGGACAGAACGATATCCATTGCCTCTTATCGCTTTCAAATTTTTATCTCGTGTGAACATAGAACAACAGGAGTGTTGTGTGAATTTTGTGATTTTTTTGGGTTCCTTTGGACATTTTTAAGCATTATCTGAGTTTTCAATGCATTTATGTGGATAATTCAAATTTGAACTGCATGTGCATGCTCCAGTGCATATAAATTGGTTGAGAAATCAAATCTATGTCCTTGGATGCATGGTTAGATCCCAAGCAGGAAATGGGAATGAATTTCAAACACCAGGGCACCGTTGATTGCCAGCAAAACATTGAGATGCTTGGTTTTTAAATTCTAGTAAATCCAAAACTCGTCTCAAATTCATGAAACTTGCCATGCTATCATGGAGCGGCATCAACATGCTGTGGTAATTTTTTTTGTCTCATTTGGGTATATGCTTCTCACATATCGGAGCTTCTCACAACAAGCATGATGGTTTTCGGTAGGGAACGCCCCATCTTTGGCGATGGAACGATATCTATTGCCTCTTATTGGTTTCAATTTTTTTCCCATGTCAACATAGAACAACAGGAGTGTTGTGTGATTTTTTTTTATTTTTCGGGGTTCGTTTGGATATTTTTATGCATTATCTGAGTTTTCAATGCATTTATGTACATAATTCAAATTTGAACTACATGCGCATGCTCCAGTGCATATAAATTGGTTGAAAAATTAAATCTGTGTCCTTGGGTGCATGCTTAGATCCCATGCAAGAAATGGGAATGAATTTCAAACACCATGGCACCGTTGATTGCCGGCAAAACGTTGAGATACTTTGTTTTTAAATTCTAGTAAATCTAAAACTCATCTGAAATTCATGAAACTTGTCATGCTATCATGAAAGGGCACCCGACATGCTGTGGTATTTTCCGTGTCCATTTTGAGAGAAGGCGCGCGCACTCGAATAATGACAGCCAACAAAGGTATTTAAAAAAATAGCTGCCACTTTAATATCTCAAATGTTTGTATACTTCAAACCATGTGCGTTCGGTTAACCATTCACGTAACACCACGTGTCTTGGTTTTAATGGCTATAGGAGGTGTCGTGTGGACAGTTGCTTGACTGAACGGGAGGCATGCGAGCGTAGTCCGATGCGTAGGCTCACCGGGAAGCGTACAAGCTGTTCAACGCAGGATTTGTGCATCTCTTCAACGCAAACGGTTCAGATTAGGGTATGCAAATTAAAGCCAGACGTCGGCGCTAAGCCAAGAGACTCTGCGATTTGTCAAAATATGCAGCTAAAAATTAATAGTTCTCCCCGGGATTAAGCATAGATTTCATTCATACTAGAGATTAAGTAGTCGTTCTCACCGGGAAGCGAGACAGCCTTGGTCCGCCGCCCGCCTCGCTCCCACTGGTCTATATTAATGGCGCCGCCGAGCGGCCGCACCCGCCCATCCTCGCCACACACACAATTCCTCTCTCTTCGCCCTCATCCTCGACGCCGCTCTAAGTCCTCAAAGCCGTCAGTGTACGAGGATGCCGCTGAAGCGCCCCAGCGGAGGGAGTGGCGACGTCGGGACTGTTGAAGCACCGGAGCACGGCGTGAATATGGAGACAGAGGTTTCCGTCCCCACCGACGTGGAGAACGAGGCTGCCAACAAGAGGAGGCGGGTCGAGAAAGAACCGCAAGCGACTCCAGCAGGCCTAGACTTCATCAACAACCTCCCCGATGATGTGTTGATAGTCATCATATCCCTCCTCCCAATCAAATATCGGGCGAGGACAGCCGCCCTTTCCCGGCGGTGGCGCACCCTATGGCTCTGCACCCCTGTCGACCTCCTCGACGCCCACAAGCTCTGTCATGGCTATCGCCAAATCTTGGATGCGTTCACCCAGATCCTCGGCAGTCACGATGGCCCAATCAAAGGCTTTATCGCGGGCAAGTTACGTTCCAATGGCAAGGAACGCGCCAAGCTTGACGAGTGGTTCCGATCCCGCGCCATAGATCAGGTCGAGAAGCTAAGTTATAATGATGGGCATATGGGCTTGCTGCCAATGTCCGCGCTCCGCTTCGCGCCCACGCTACGCCTCGCCAAGTTCATGAACTGCCATTCCCCTCCCTAATGATGCGCCTGCTCTTTTTCTACCATGACTGAAGCACCTCGATCTCGTCGTCGTCCGCATCCCAAAGGATGACATGGAGCACCTGCTCCGCGGCTGTACTGCACTCGAGTTCCTTCGTATTCAGGCAATGAATTGGTCGAGTACCTTGCACATCACCTCTAGGACTCTTCGGACTATTTATGTGTGTTGTTGGTGCTGCAACGAGAGATCACAAAAGGTGGACCACAATATGGTCATCCAGGACACACCTTCACTTGAGAGATTACTTGTAGTTGATCAACAAGGTCCAACAAGAATCAATGTCATTTCTGCGCCGAAATTGAAAGTGGTGGGCTACTCGTCTGTCAAATACTACAACTTTCAGGTAGAACACTCGCCTTATATACCTCTCCTTCTTGATATCAACGTTATTTCTAGTTTTGAAGATGTATGTTCGGCTGTCATCCAGCGAAGCTTCACCTAGACTCTGGGCACAGTGAAGGTCTTGGCACTAGAATCTGTCGTCCCCAACCTGGACCAAGTTTTCAGTTGCCTGAGATGCTTTCCGTGCCTGAAGAAGCTGTATATCGAGGTGATGTTCCTTTCCTGTTAAATGTTAACCATAAGGGAGTTCAATTTTTTGCACCTTTTCCCAAGTTTACAATGACAATGTACTACGATTTCTGAAGGAATTTTGGAGGATTTTAGGACATACACCCCACCCCATATTGGTTGCTTCATTCATATGGTTACAATCGTCCATAAGCATTTATCCTTTGGATTCGTCCATACTAGTTTTTTAGGGAATTTTTCATCAAATCCAACCTCTTGTGAAGAAGGCTACATGTTTCTAGATTGTAATCAAATTCCCATGTTAATCATGCCAGATCGAAGATGTCAAGTTGGTGCATTTTACAAATCCTGCAAACCAAATGGGCGTGTAGCAGTGTTCAAAACTGCATGTAGGCACTAACGCTCTTCTTTTGCAGTGCATATTAGGCCCGGTGGAAGATGTTTATAACGACAATCACATCGAATGCCTGGATCTGCATCTCTCAAATATTACTTTGAACTCCTACAGAGGGACCCCACCGGAGATTACACTCGCCAAGTCCTTTCTTGCCAGAGCAAAGGTGCTAAGGGTACTGAGGTTGAACACGCATTTAATTAGGAAAAATCAATGGTATGATTATCAGAGCTGGCAGGTACTGTGGAATGGAAGTGCCTCCAAAAATGCCAAACTTCGTATTGGAAGAGCATATGGCAAAGCAATTGGAAGTTATTGTGTCAAACCCATACATGACTTGTCAGCGGCTGATCCCTTTTCAGAAATGACGCAGCTTGCAATGTTTGAATTTGGGCGATGTAATCTTTGAATTTAAACCTTGCAATATTTATGGTATTCGTTATATTGAACCGTTTATGTTCTCTTGTCTCAACGCAAACACTTCATCCGGGTGAATCGCATGTCGTACATCGCACACACCTTGATATGGCTGATCGTTTCTTTTGTGTTGCCTAATCACAAATAGTTCATCCGAGTGAACTGTATGATGTACATCGCACACACCTTGATCTGGCTGACCATTTCTTTTGTGTTGCCTAATCACAAACAGTTCATCCGAGTGAACCGTATGCTGTACATCGCACACACCTTCATCTGACTGCCCATTTTGTTTGTTCCTCCTCACCGAAAACGGTTAATTGAACTGAACCATATGCCCTGAATCGCACACGCAACTAAAATCTGAACCGTGTTTGATGCATTCGTCATCACAAACATTTTGCACCTTTTTGACGGTTTTTTTACACCACCGTTTGCGATTATTGCATTGCACACAGTTTCGTCGAAGGGTCTCTAATCGTAGTGTCGCGTTAGAAGCATCTTGCAGTAGTGCCAGATGGTCTTTGTGCTGTCCATTAACGCTTCGACCCGCCGCCAGCTGGTTTCTTCCACCTCGCACGCAACGTGTTCGACAAAATTATTTGTTAGAACAGGAGGTTTACATCACCAAATATACATGATTTGTTGGAGCAGGAGGTTTACATCATCAAATATACACCATCTGTTGGAGTTGGCTCTTTTTTGAGATGTAGAAAGCACTTTTTTGTGATGTAAATTATACAAAACGCTACAAAGCACATACAAAAATCATCAAATCCTAAGCTCATCCCCATTGAATGCTACTGCAGCAACAGTAGCACGCGCGCATGGGCAGCAGCAACTTCAACGCTGACAACAACGGCGATAGAATGCATCGGCAGGAGGAAGGAGGGAGCAGACTATACTGGTGGGCTACGACGGGCGGCAACGAAAAGATGGGGATGGGCAACATGTGGCGGGAGGAAAATGGCAGTGTTGTGTGTGGTGAGACGGCATGATTAGAAACGACGGATAAGGTAATACAGTACTTAGTAGTAGCATGGGGTACAGGGGCTGCGCTACTACTAATTAAGTCCACTACTTATAGCATGGGCCACGCACCTACTATGTGGCACCCACCACCTGACCCTGTCTATCCATAGTAGTAGCGCGGGATTGAGCACCCGCGCTACTGCTACCAACTTAGTAGTAGTGCAGCTTTGGCACCCCATGCTACTACTATGGCCTGTCCCGAGGGGCATGGTGAGGACCACTTAGTAGTAATGTGGAGTTCCTGTACCCGCGCTACTACTATTCTATATCTGTAGCATGGGATTTTAGCCTGCGCTGCTACTAAATAGCAGTAGCACGACACATTTAACTTACATCACTATTAAGTGGTTGCCTATAGGGGTTTTTCTAGTAGTGCGACAATGATCTCGAGCAGGCCCAGTTCTTTTGACCGATTCTCCCAGAATCTTGAGAATCGGGCCTCCCCCAGCTTCTTTTAGAATCTTGAACACATTTTTTTAACAATCCTAGCTAGTTAGGATGTAAACAGCTAGGATTGTCAAAAAAATATGGGTTCAAGATTCTGGGAGAAGCTGGGTGGACGGTAGATTCTCAAGATTCTAGAAGAATCGGCCAAGGTTTGAGGGAGCAAAACAACAAATAAGGTGGAGCAGATAGAAACAACGCTTGAACAAGCAATGCATTAAGCACGCACTGAGGTAACAAATACTCCCTCCGTTTCTTTTTAGTTTGCATATAAGATTTGGTCAAAGTCAAACTTTGTAAAGTTTGACCAACTTTATTTGAAAAAATATCAACATCTACAATACTAAAGCTATATCGTATGGAAATTAATTTCATGATGCATCTAACAATCTTGATTTCATATTATGAATGTTGATATTTTTTTCTACTCCCTCCTGTCCTTTTTACTCCACATATTAGATTTATGTCAAGTCAAACTTAGCAAAGTTTGACAAAATTTATATTAAAAAGTATCAACATCTACGACACCAAATATATATACTATGAAACTGCATTTCATAATGAATCTAACAATATAGATTTGGGCTTGTGAATGTTGATGTTTTTTTCTATAAGTTCGATCAAAGTAGAGATAGTTTGACTTTCGACAAAACTTATATGCAGACTAAAAAGGACCGGAGAGAGTATAAACATAGTCAAAGTTGGCAAAGTTTGACTTTGACCGAATCTTATATGCAAACTAAAAAGAAACGGAGGGAATATGAATAAAAAGAGCTCCGTGTCGGGATGGATCGTGTGGATCACAAAACGTGAAGCGCTTGAACAAGTTTTTTGCGTAATCATCTAGCTGGTATTATTACGCAGGAATAAAAGCCCAAAACAAACATGGCCTAAGAAAGTCACAGCCCAACTTGCTGATCTGAGCCCATGGCCCAATCATGTCCCGGTCTGACCTTCACGGGACTCGAAGCGGGCATTTCCTATTTGGCGCTGCAGGTGCCGTTACAGTGCAATTTCCAAACGGGCGCCTGCAGCTGAGTTAGCTGGGCTTGGCCCATTTTACTTTTTTTTCTTCTTCTGTTTTTAGAGAAAAAAGAGAAAAGTGAATGAACAAGGGAACGAACCCAGAACCTCAACACTGCGAGCAATTTGCTCTAGCCACCCGACCATGACAACTTCTGTTAATTGAAATTTCAGTCTACTTATTTATTATCCACGTCAGTTTAGTTTTTCCTTTTTCCTTTTTCCTCATCCTTTTTCAAATTCTATGAACTTTTTTCGAAATCAATGAATTCCTTTTCAATTTCGATGAACTTTTTTTTGAAATCCGATGAACTTTTTTTCAAATCCAACGAACTTTTTTCAGATTTGGTGAACTATTTTCAAAATCGATGAACTATTTTCAAAATCAATGACCCTTTTTTAAATTTGATGAACTTTTTTCAAAATGATGAAATTTTTTCAAATTCGATGAACTTTTTCCCAAAATCTATGGTTTTTTTCCCAAAAACAATGAACATTTTTTAAAATCGATGAACTTTTTTCAAAATTGACGAACTTTTTCCAAAACGATGAACTTTTTTCAATTCCGATGAACTTTTTTTATTTTTTTCATTTAAATTCGTCAACCTTTTTGTTAACCCGTGAACTTTTTGTTGTGAATGATTTTTTTAATTCCTGATTTTTCAAGAAAGCATACACCTATCTTTTGAATAGTCAACAGTCAACAGTCACACCGTTCAATTGGTGAACATTGTTTCTCAATTAGTGAACTTGTGAGCCATAGTTTTTGAGAAATGCGCGCATGTTTTGATTACTAGCACGCGAGTGATATAGTGGTAGCTAGTCGATCCCTTGCGACGCTTGCTTTTTCGTATGTTTTTGCGCTACAGTATTTCAATGCGTTACGTGTCCATGGACCGGCCCAGTAGATTCTTCTGTGAGCGCCAGTTTCTCTTCGCGGCGCTTAAGGCGCTGACTAGGACCTCCCCTCGAAGCGGGGGAGTCCTATTCAGCGCCAGGGAACTAATTTGGCGCACACTAGCGACCTAAATGGGAGTCGGCACACTACTCCTCCTTCACTCATTCGTATGTACCCATTTTGTCCGCTACAACTTTTCTTCTGTTTGATTTTTTGTACTCCCTGCTCTCTCATTGTATTTTTTAAAAAAGTTTGCGCATTGCAAAAACCTGGAAAGCTCGTGAATTTGAAAAAAAAAAGTTCATCAATTTTGAAAAACAGTTCATTCGTTTTGAAAAAATGCATCTATTTTTTCGAAAATTATGAATTTCAAAAAAGTTCATCGATTTTGAAAATTGTTCATTGAATTTGAAAATAATTCATCGATTGTCAAAAAATTCATCAAATCTGAAAAAATTTCATCATATATGAAAAAAGGTTGATTAATTTGAAAAAATCATCAAATTTAGAAAAAAAACAATAGATTTGAAAATATTTCACTGACTTTTAAACAAAAGAGTTCATTAATTTAAAAAAACTTCATCAAATTAGAAAAAGCTCGTGCACTTGATAGAACAAGAAAATATAATAAAGAAAAAGGAAAAAGATTAAAGAAAATAAAAAAGACAGAAAAAATAAAAAACATCCAGAAAAAACTAGAAGAAAAAAAAGGCTGATGAGAATATATAAGAAAGAAAGTAAGTACGTTGTCATAATGTTTGAAGTGGCTGGTTGGTTCGCGCGAGTTATAGTTAACCTCAAGGTTTCGTGTTTGAAGCTTCAGTCGCTCATTTTTTGCGGTTTTACCGGAAAGAAAAAAAAAAGCTGAAGTGGGCCGGCGTAGCACAAAGGGTGAATATGCGCCGGTTTGCGGAAAATACTATAACGGGGGCATTTCCTATTCGTCGCCTTCAGCGCCCGTTAATGTGCATTTTGTTAACTGGCGCTATAGGCGCTCTTACCCGGGCCGGCCACATATAATTTTATTTCTATACTCGCAAAACATCCAAAAAAACCATATAGAGGCGTCGCTCACAAGGTTTCAGTCTCGAAAACACATTCGGACATCACCGAAATATGCGATATTTCAGAAATTTTGCATATTTCGGAAATTATTTCAGATTTTGATATTTCAATTTCTCTTAGTTTAATGAATTTTAACCTAATTGAAATATCTTTTCAAATTAGTTTAAATATAGCTCGGAATTTTGAGGTTAACAATATTTCAGACCCCACTGAAATATGCAAAAATTCAGATATTTCAATGAAATTTCATTGATTTTTTTAACCCTTCGCTCGTATACAAAGTTACGGACCAAATTACTGAATGAACACTTGATTATGACACGTGAAAGTAGATGCAACAAACAACTTATTATGTATCAACCATATGTCTTTTTGTGTTTTTGTTCCGTTATCGTTTTATTTATGCAGGCCCGGGGGGGGGGGGGGGGGGGGGGGGGTAATTTCTTCCAAAGATGGGTCCTGACAAGTCACGAATTTCTCAATCTCAAAAGCTGGAACGGTGCATACACTCGACCTATAGCTCGCCGGGTCGGTTGCCTTGGCTATGGGGAAGAGACACAGAAAAGACGGGGAAGCTAGCGATGTTTGTTGGGGTTGGGATTATTGGAGACGGGATGATTTTTGGAAACATTATTTCATTATTAGGAAAAGGGCTATAGATAATATGTACATTAATGACGCATTAGATATATGGTGCGCCACTACTATTATAGCAGTGGCGCATCATATCTCGGTGAGCCATTAGTGTGATAGACACTAATGACGCACCATATCCATGGTGCGCCATTATTAACATAATTTTTTTTTAAATTACTAATGGCGCACCACTCGTCTATGTGCCACTACTGTCAATTTTTTAATATTTTTTGAACTCATGAATATTTTTAAATTTAATTTATGGACACTTTTTGAATTCATGAATATTTTTTTAAATTTGATGATATTTTTTCATATTCAATATGAAAAAATATTGAATATTCATGAGGACACTCGATCTCGATCCCCCTCCATCTCGATCGCTACCCCCCTCGCCAGATCACCCTCGCCGCCGAGCACCCCCGCTCCACCGCCGCCGACTCCCCGCACCCTCCCCCGCTCCACCGCCGCCGAGCACCCCCCGCACCCTCCCCCGCTCCATCGCCGCCGACCCCCCGCACCCTCCCCCGCTCCATCGCCGCCGACCCCCCGCACCCTCCCCTGTGTCCTCGCTCGGTTCCCCCGAACGGAATCGGCCGAGCGCACCACCCACCCCCTCCCTCCCCCCCAAGCGAGACCTAGGGTTCAAGACGCCGCTGCCGGCCCTCCGCTAGGCAACAAAAAATCGTAAAAAAAATTACTAATGGCGCACCGCTAGGGGGTGCGCCATTGCTATCCAAAAAAAGATTACTAATGGCGCACTGCCAGGGGGTGCGCCATTGCTATCCAAAAAAAAGATTACTAATGGCGCACCTCTAGGGGGTGCGCCATTGCTATCCAAAAAAATTTATAATGGCGCACCGCTAAGGGGTGCGCCATTGCTAAGCCTCCCTCCACTAAAGTCCCCAGTCCCCTTTCTATCTTCCCCATTGCTAACCCGCCGCCTCCCCCGCACCCAACGACCGCCGCCCCAGCGCCGCCGCCGCCCCCGCGCCCCCGCCGCCTCCCCCGCACCCGACGACCGCCGCCGTCCCCGCGCCCCCGCCGCCTCCCCCGCACCCGACGACCGCCGCCCCCGCACCGCCGCCGTCACTGCGCCCCCGCCGCCTCCCCCGCACCCGACGACCCCCGGAGCACTAGGAGGAGGAGGCGTGCGTCCACCAGGAGGAGGAGGCCTGCCGGAGCACGTCTTCTTCCTTCGACCAACCCCATCTCGCCGTCGCCACCGCCTTCTGTTTCGTCGAGCGGCTTCGCCTCCGCCGCCCATCGCCCGTGCAACCTCGCCGCCGTCCGTCACTACCCGGCCCCTACGCAGGTGCCCCTCCCCTCTCCTCTTCCCCTTCCTCATATTTTCTTTTCAAGTTCAGAAAAAATAAATACAAGCTCATCTTTTTGTAGGAAAACATGGATGCATCCATGATTTTAAATGCTAGTAATCACAATCGTGCATCAACGCACAACAATCCTATTATGGCTTCTATAGACTTGGTATAGTGTGAAAATTTAAATTCATTTTGATATTTGAATTTATCATGGCTAGCTCTTCAAGATAAGTCCAATGAGCAATATATTTCAAATTGTGGAGCAAAGATAGGACTGAGCATGTTGGTCAAGTGAAACCTCATTAATTAAATTACATTCATTGGAAGGTTCTTTGCTTTTCGTTAACAAAGAGATGATTTTTTTTATGTTTTGAGACAGATGGTCATAATGTAGGAACATATTATGTACCAACTAAAAAGGGTTGAGTTCTTTTGTACAACTTTGCCACATTGTCACAACTCATAGACATACTCACAAGTGCACGCGCTAAATATCTCTCATGCTGATACTGTAGGAGTAAAATCCATGCCCTGTTAACAATGTATTACAAGATTTTTGTCCATATGAAAGCAGAGGACCATATGGTCTGTGGCCTTTTCATCCATATGAAAGTAGAGGCACATTGTGGTGCTAGTTTGCTGGGTTTTGTCTTTGACCATCGTGTCGTGATGATTTTACAGGTATCCCGAGAGGCCCTTGAGTTTGTCGGAATGTCGATTAACTTCCGTTCTGGCAAATTCGGGTACTCCATAATGTCCTATTTTCAGCAAAGGTCATGCTGAAATTTTCCATAATTTTTAGCATGACTTTGCTAAAAATAGGACATATGGGGTACTTGCGACTAATGCATGGGCCGGGGTATCTTAGTACTTAATTAAGTAGGATCAACTGCCTCTTGTGTTATACATATAGAAGTGTGATATCAACTCATAGTTATTACTAATGTCAGTTGCTCGTCATCGATAAACCCTAATCTGGTAGGATGACCTACTAAAAAGCCCATACCACATATTCTATTTGGATGGCCCTGCTAACCCTTGACCATAAATACTTGAGATAGATGTAGCAGGCTTAAAGAAAGAAATGTTTTTAGGCCAACTCCACTGGGCCTGGCTGAAAATGCACAAGTGTGCATGACTAACAATATTCTATTATAAAGCTAAACAGGAAAGAGGAACCACTCATCCTAACCATTTGCTCTCAAAATTACCACTTCACTTCTTACTACTGAAAATCTTGGACCATCTCCATTCACCAATAGCTCAAACCAGTTCGAAGGGCGTGTTTTCACCACACTATGGATTATCTTATTGGACCCAATGCAAGAGATGATGTAGTTTTGAATTATGAACGTAGGACATGTCGTCATCGGACGACGAAAGTCTTCCGGGGGAGTGCGGCTGGTGCCACGATGATCGAGGTCTGTGCGACAGGCCTCACCTGGACGATGATCGGCACTTCAGCATTAAGCTCGAGGAGACCTTCGAAGTTGAAACGGTAGACAACGACGACAAGTGTTATTTTCATAATTAAGCATGACTTCAACTATTTCAACGTGTAATTTTCATCTTTTACGATTCGAGTATAGCTTATCCCATGCCATGCAAGACGCTATATCTTAGAGAGGATGGATTTTGAAGACCATGAAAATTCTGAAACAAAGAAAATTCACCTAAGGACTCATCACGATATGGATTTTGAAGTAAATCTGTATAATTCTGGGAGCGTAACCCATTTTGGTTGCAAAAATTGGGAAGCATTTTGCAAGATGTATGGTTTTGATGAGGGTATGCTTGTCACCATGGATCTTGGTGATCCTGGCATCGACCAAGACAATATGGACATTTGGGTCCTTGTTGATACGCCTCCAGTTCTACCGCTATGTGAGTTTCTCAAACATAGTTAATTATTAACTAATTTATATTGTTCATTTCAAAATAGTTGACAGCTTATTTCCATTGACAACGTATTTTCATTGTTTAAAGAATGTGCGGGAGATGGTAGACAAAACCCACTACATCGATGGCTCTGAATTAACTTACAAGGAGAAAAATCATCTGGTCAGATTTTGTACTGACATTGAGAATTACAATATCTACAATCAAACTCTTCAACATTATGGTCAATATGTGCCACTAGTGCATGTGTTCAACTACGGTAACTACTATGGAGATACCCTGGTAAGATTTTTTACTATTACGACATCCGTGCATCTTTTGCATACTTCTAAAACTAGTACATCATTGCTAACTATGAAGTTATTACTATGTTTTTCAACAGATGATCCCAGAGAATTGTGTGCCTCATTTGATGTATCAGAAAGGTAGCCTTAATGTTTTGAACATACAGCCAGGTCATTCTACAAATCTCAACTGTCCATACCAGATTTTTAAAAGAAGTGGATACATGCAAATCAAAGGATGGAAAAATGTATGGACAGTCGTAAGGAGGTTCTTGGAAGCAAAAGGAAGCGAAGCGCAAGAATTGGAGACAGTATGATCTCCATTCTCTATAATGAAGAGTCAGGGTCTATTTTGTTTTATGCTATTTTACCTTAAATAGGGTATTTAGGGCATGTTTAGGCATAGCAGTAGCAGTAGCACAGAGATAAGAGAGGACACATCTCTCAAATATCTCCGAATGCAGCATTACTTTCGACAAACTCACTACTCGCGGTCTCGAGACTTGTAATGTTCTATCTTTGTTCGGTCTTTTGAATTCGGAGATTAATATGATGAATTGTATTCAGAGACTAATCTTCTATTGTATTCGATGAATCTGCTGTTGCTGTGTGGTGCTGTCTATATTCTGTCCAGTAATATATTTTGTAACCTGTGCAAATATCAGAAAAGAAAAAAAATTTCTAATATTCATACTAGTGGCACACCACCAACTAGTGCGCCATTAGTAAGCCAGAGCACACTAGTGACGCATCATCAACTGTTGCGCCCTTAGTAAGCCAGAGCACATGAATAAATATGGCCCCCTGGGAGGCATACTAATGGCGCACCGTGGGATATACTAATGGCGCACTGCGTGATGCGCCATTAGTAAAAAATTCTAATGACGTGATGCTAGTGGCGCACCTGAAGTGGGCCATTAGTAGGAAAAATAGGTGTGCCATTAGCAAGCCTTTTCCTAGTAGTGTTTTATATATGCGCACCCGTGACTATATGTCAGATCTGGGATATGAGCAGAGGCCCTTATAAACTTTTGGGAAATTTTGACTGAATGGAGGGTGTGACAACTGATCTTGTACTAACCATGCATGCGTTCATGAGGAAGCAACACCACTTGTGATTAGCAGTATACCTCAGTATGGGCATGAAGCTCCTGGACGCTGTCACACGGCGTGTATTTATGATAATCCTCACTCAGACTCTATATATATGGAGTCATACGAATCAAAGATGATATAAAACTTCCCTTAAAAAAACTTGATGTAAAGCTATAGACAGCCGTTGATACCTGCTAAGTACTAGTTACTAAGAGGTCCCAAACGCATTAGCACATGATAAAGTCATTTTGGCCCAAACATACTAATTTGTCATTTAGTTTTATTATGTTTGCCGACAAAATATTTTGAATTTTTTAGCTTAATACTAAGGAAATAGCTCCCTATGCATCACATGCGGTGTAAATCTCTTTTCCCTTCGCCATGCATAGGACTGCGTAAATGAGGATCGTCCGGTAAAATCATTGGAAGGACAAGAACATCACGCGTGGCGAGTCACATGCACAGTCAAGTGGGTCACAACTGGAAGGGCGGTGCAGCTAGCCCACCACATGGCCGTGTCACTGGGGTGGGCAGCGTGGGAAGCAAGGGCGGTACCCACTTTCACAGGTCGCCATACATGTCACCATCTGATCAGCCATCACCATGAGTGTAAGACGGTGGTGCATGCAATCCCAACGAAGCTTCTACCAAAGGACTAGCCACGGAACACTGGAGCATTGTAAATAGAGTATTGTTTGGTTCCCCTGAAAGAACCGATGTTGCACACTGTCCTGTCCTGACACGTCTCACGCCCAATTGGGTAGATGAGAGATAAGCATAATCTCCTCATCTCGGCAGTTGATTGATCATTCTATTCAGAATGAGGATATGGTTTGGAATCACACCATCAGACCTGAATTCACAACACCGGATGAGTGGTAATTTAACATTTCAAGGGTGGAAAGAATGGATGCCTTGTATAAATAAGGGAGGCAGAAGGACATGGTGTGAATAAAGAGGTGGTAGCATTCAAACCCGAAGAGAGTACAATGATTGGATTAAATTAACCATAATAAAAAGAGGACATGTTAGCAATGGAGATGCAATAAGAAGTGAACATGAACACCTAAAGTTAAATGTGGAAATTCCTTGTGAGAAAAATCGTGAGCCGACAATGGCAATTTTCACCATATCCGGTGGGATGTTTACAATTGGAAAATACATTTGGTTTACAAGAGGTGTAGATAAAGTGATGTTTGTCTTTAAGAGGTGACAACCTAATCCTTCAGCCTAAGAGCATCTCCAGCCATTGCCCCCCCTCCCGGACGCATAAAAATCGCCCCCTGGGGGCGAGCCGGCGATACTATCGGCGCTGGGGCAGTTTTGTGCCCAGTCGTCGCCCCCAGGCGTCGAAATTGACCCACTTTTCAGCCTCATTTCGGCGAATAAAAGGGCCCATATAGGCGAGAATAGGCCCATATTCGGCGTGGTTCGCCGTCTCTCGGCGTTCAATTATCAACATAATTTTTTCTTATCACATATTTCATCACAGAAAAATCAAATACTTCAACAAAATAGTACAACAACAAATAGTTCAATACAAATTATATAGTTCATCAGATAAAAACTCATATTTCATCACACGGCGTCCCCCTTGAGCCTCCATAGGTGCTCAATCAGATCTTTCTGCAGTTGATGATGCACCTGTGGGTCTCGGATCTCCTGACGCATACTGAGATAGGCAGTCCAGGTTGCCAGTAGCTGGTGATCAACTTCGGCTAGAGAACCCTGCATGTAGTATGGTTCAGTGTCAAACACTGGGTCTTCTTGCTCGCTCTCGATGATCATGTTGTGCAAGATGACACAGCAAGTCATAATCTCCCACATTTGATCTTTGGACCAGGTCTGAGCGGGGTACCGGACAACAGCAAATCAAGATTGGAGCACACCAAATGCCCGCTCGACATCCTTCCTGCAAGCCTCCTGAATCTTCGCAAACCAGGCGTTCTTGCCTCCTGCCACAGGGTTTGAGATCGTCTTCACAAATGTCGACCATCTCGGATAGATGCCATCAGCTAGATAGTACCCCTTGTTGTAGTGCTGCCCATTGATTTCGAAGTTCACCGGAGGAGAATGACCTTCAACAAGCTTGGCAAAGACAGGAGAGCACTGCAGCACGTTGATGTCATTGTGAGTTCCTGGCATGCCAAAGAAGGAGTGCCAAATCCAGAGGTCATGTGTGGCCACAGCCTCAAATACCACACTACAACCGCCTTTGGCGCCTTTGTACATCCCCTGCCAAGCAAATGGGCAATTATTCCATTTCCAATGCATGCAGTCGATGCTTCCAAGCATCCCAGGAAATCCTCTTGCTGCATTCTGTGCTAGGATCCGAGCAGTGTCTTCCGCATTGGGTGTTCTCAAGTATTGCGGTCCAAACACTGCCACCACTGCCCGACAGAACTTGTAGAAACACTCTATGCTGGTGGACTCGACCATGCACCCATAGTCGTCGAGTGAATCACCGGGAGCTCCGTATGCAAGCATCCTCATCGCTGTCGTGCACTTCTGAATGGAGGTGAATCCAAGGGCGCCGGTGCAATCCATCTTGCACTTGAAGTAGTTGTCGAACTCCCGGATGGAATTCACAATCCTGAGGAAGAGCTTTCGGCTCATCCGATAACGGCGCCGAAATGTTTTCTCGCTGTGAAGTGGAGCATCAGCGAAGTAGTCGGAGTAGAGTGATACGTCTCCTCGTATCTATAATTTTTGATTGTTCCATGCCAATATTATTCAACTTTCATATACTTTTTGGCAACTTTTTATATTATTTTTGGGACTAGCATATTGATCCAGTGCCCAGTGTCAGTTCCTGTCTGTTGCATGTTTTTGGTTTCGCAGAATATCCATATCAAACGGAGTCCAAACGGGATAAAAACGGACGGAGCTTATTTTTGGAAAATATAGAAAATTCGGAAGGAAAATCAACGCGAAGCAGTGCCCGAGGTGGTCATGAGGCAGCCCCCCCTTAGGGCGCGCCCCTACCCTCGTGAGCCCACCGTAAGGCGGTTGACGCTCTTCTTTTGCTGCAAGAAAGCTAATATTCAGAAAAAAATCACGGCAAAGGTTTCAGGCCAATCGGAGTTATGGATCTCCATATATATACGAAACGGTGAAACAGAGCCAGAAGAGAACGCAGAACCAGAGAGAAACAGACAGATAGATCCAATCTCGGAGGGGCTCTCGCCCCTCCCATGCCATGGAGGCCAAGGACCAGAGGGGAAACCCTTCTCCCATCTAGGGAGGAGGTCAAGGAAGAAGGGGGCCCCTCTCCCCCTCTCCTCCGGTAGCGCCGGAACGCCGTCGTGGCCATCATCATCATCACCGCGATCTTCACCAACACCCCCGCCATCTTCCCCAACATCTCCATCACCTTCCCCCTCTATCTACAGCGGTCCACTCTCCCGCAACCCGCTGTACCCTCTACTTGAACATGGTGCTTTATGCTTCATATTATTATCCAATGATGTGTTGCCATCCTATGATGTCTGAGTAGATTTTCGTTGTCCTATCGGTGGTCGATGAATTGCTATGATTGATTTAATTTGCTTGTGGTTATGTTGCTATCCTTTGCTGCCCATCATATGAGCGCGCGCGTGGATCACACCATAGGGTTAGTTGTATGTTGATAGGACTATGTATTGGAGGGCAAGAGTGACAGAAGCTTCAACCTAGCATAGAAATTGATGCATACGGGATTGAAGGGGGACCAATATATCTTAATGCTATGGTTGGGTTTTACCTTAATGAACATTAGTAGTTGCGGATGCTTGCTAATAGTTCCAATCATAAGTGCATAGAATTCCAAGTCAGGGATGACATGCTAGCAGTGGCCTCTCCCACATAATACTTGCTATCGGTCTAGTAAGGTAGTCAATTGCTTAAGAACAATTTCGCAACTCCTACCACCACTTTTCCACACTCGCTATATTTACTTTATTGTTTCTTTATCTAAACAGCCCCTACTTTTTATTTACGTAATCTTTATTATCTTGCAAACCTATCCAACAACACCTATAAAGTACTTCTAGTTTCATACTTGTTCTAGGTAAAGCAAACGTCAAGCGTGCGTAGAGTTGTATCGGTGGTCGATAGAACTTGAGGGAATATTTGTTCTACCTTTAGCTCCTCGTTGGGTTCGACACTCTTACTTATCGAAAACTGTTGCGATCCCCTATACTTGTGGGTTATCAAGACCTTTTTCTGGCGCCGTTGCCGGGGAGCAATAGCGTGGGGTGAATATTCTCGTGTGTGCTTGTTTTCTTTATCACTAAGTAATTTTTATTTGCTGTTCTTAGTTGTTCTCTATCTTTAATTATGGATATGGAACACGAAATACCAAAAAAAATAGGTGTACTTTCTGCTCATGGAGATGGGGAACCTCCTAAAACCCTCGATGCTGGTTATGTGAAAGATATTATGTACTACTTTAATAATCCTGAGAAAACCCCATTCAATTATGTAATGGGAGTAACGTTGGATCAACGTGAATACTTTATGGATTACCACTTGACACAAAAAGGGAAACTATTATGGGATCAAATTCATATATTGAATTGGTATGCTAGGCAACTATGCTTGAGATATGATTATACTTGTTGCTCTAAGGTGAAGGCTCCACACCTTCCCTTTTCATGTGAATTTAATGATAATGAAACCTTGGCTTCTTATGCTAATGGTATATATGATTACTATGATGTGGAACAAATAGAAGAATTTGTTGCTTTTAAGGGTGCTTATGAAATTGAATCTATGTTTAAAGAGTTTGAAGATTTTGATGATGCTTGTTATAGATCTGAAAATTTAGCTATCCTCAAATATTGCTATGAGAATTATGAATACAATTATGAAATTAATGCACTTATTAAGAAAGTCCCCGCTATCCAAGAAGAGACTAATATTTTGCAGGAATCTATGGAAGAAGAAGTTGATGACACTGTGAGCTTATTGGATGAAAAAGATGAGGAGGAAAGCGAAGAACAAAAGGAGGAAGAGCGGATTGATCACCCGTGCCCACCTTCTAATGAGAGTAACTCTTCAACTCATACATTGTTTAATTCCCCTTCGTGCTTACCGAAGGATGATTGCTATGATGACTGTTATGATCCCTATGATTCTTTTGAAATATCCCTTTTTGATGATGCTTGATATGCTTATGGCCAAGATGCCAATATGAATTATGCTTATGGAGATGAACTTTCTATAGTTCCTTATGTTAAACATGAAATTTTTGCTATTGCACCCACGCATGATAGTCCTATTATCTTTTTGAATTCTCCCGACTACACTATATCGGAGAAGTTTGCACTTATTAAGGATTATATTGATGGGTTGCCTTTTACCGTTGCACATGATGATTTTGATAAATATAATATGCATGTGCTTGCTGCTCCTACTTGCAATTATTATGAGAGAGGAACTATATCTCCACCTCTCTATGTTTCCAATATGATAAAATTGGAAGAAATTGTTTATACTATGCTTTGGCCTTTACTATGTGTGCATGAATTGTTCTTTTATGACATGCCGATGCATAGGAAGAGAGTTAGGCTTCGTCATTGCTTTATATATGTTGCTTTGTGCGCACTACTAAATTACAAATCATTGTTAATTAAAATTGTCTTTGATATACCTTGGGATCCGGGTGGATTCACTACTTGAGCACTATATGCATAGCTTAATGACTTTAAAGAAAGCGCTGCCAGGGAGACAACCCGGAAGTTTTAGAGAGTCATTTATTTCTGTTGAGTGCTTTCATATAGTTTAAAAACAACAAAAATAAAGAGGGGAACCCAAAACTTTTTCAAAAAGGAAAGTGAAAGTGAGAAAGACAAGCATTGTTGCAGTGGGAGCTAGCCTTGAACTTTGTTCATGCTCACGGAAACTTTGTGAATCTTGATTGCAGAAACTTTTCAATAAAAATAATTATCCCCTTGTACAATTCCATTGTATTATAAAAATAATGTGCCAAGGTTTGCCTTTAGGATGTTTACATTTGCTTGATGGTTTGTACGGTGTAGGACAGAAACTTTGGCTGTAGTGCGCGATTTTACATTTTTAGCTGGAACGTCAAATGGTTCTGATTCTTTTTGCACTGTCTTCCTATACAAATTGCTTATTTTTCCTAATTCTGGTAGAATTTTTCAGGTATCAGAAGTATGGTGAATGTTCAGATTACTACAGACTGTTCTGTTTTAGACAGATTCTGTTTTTGATGCATAGTTTGCTTGTTTTGATAAAACTATCAATTTATATCAGTGGATTAAAGCATGAAAAAGTTATATTATAGTAGACACAATGCAAAAAAAATATATGAATTGGTTTGCAACAGTACTTAGAGTAGTGATTTGCTTTATTATACTAACGGATCTTACCGAGTTTTCTGTTGAAGTTTTGTGTGGATGAAGTGTTCGATGATTGAGAAGGTTTCGACGTGAGAAGAAGGAAGAGAGGCAAGAGCTCAAGCTTGGGGATGCCCGAGGCACCCCAAGTAAATATTCAAGGAGACTCAAGCGTCTAAGCTTGGGGATGCTGGGAAGGCATCCCCTCTTTCTTCAACAAGTATCGGTATGTTTTCGGATTCGTTTCATTCATGCGATATGTGCAATCTTGGAGCGTCTTTTACATTTAGGTTTTCATTTTTCTTTTATGCACCATGCTAGTATGAGATGGTCCTTGGTTGATTTATAGAATGCTCATTGCACTTCACTTATATCTTTTGAGTATGGCTTTATAGAATGCTTCATGTGCTTCACTTATATCATTTGAAGTTTGGATTGCCTGTTTCTCTTCACTTAGACAACCGCCATTTGTAGAATGCTCTTTTGCTTCACTTATATTTGTTAGAGCGTGGGCATATCTTTTGTAGAAAGAATTAAACTCTCTTTCTTCACTTATATCTGTTTAGAGAGATGACAGGAACTGGTCATTCACATGGTTAGTCATAAAATCCTACATAAACTTGTAGATCGCTGAATATGATATGTTTGATTCCGTGCAATAGTTTTGCGATATAAAGGTGGTGATATTAGAGTCATGCTAGTCGAGTAATTGTGAAACTAAGAAATACTTGTGTTGAGGTTTGCAAGTCCCGTCGCATGCACGTATGGTGAACCGTTATGTAACGAAGTCGGAGCATGAGGTGTTTATTGATTGTCTTCCTTATGAGTGGCGGTCGGGGACGAGCGATGGTCTTTTCCTACCAATCTATCCCCCTAGGAGCATGCGCGTAGTACTTTGTTTCGATGACTAATAGATTTTTGCAATAAGTATGTGAGTTCTTTATGACTAATGTTGAGTCCATGGATTATACGCACTCTCACCCTTCCATCATTGCTAGCCTCTCTAGTACCGCGCAACTTTCGCCGGTACCATAAACCCACCATATACCTTCCTCAAAACAGCCACCATATCTACCTATCATCGCATTTCCATAGCCATTCCGAGATATATTGCCATGCAACTTCCGTCATCATCATATACATGACTTGAGCATTCATTGTCATATTGCTTTGCATGATCGTAAGATAGCTAGCATGATGTTTTCATGGCTTGTCCGTTTTTTGATGTCATTTCTACGCTAGATCATTGCACATCCCGGTACACCGCCGGAGGAATTCATATAGAGTCATATCTTTGTTCTAGTATCGAGTTGTAATATTGAGTTGTAAGTAAATAAAAGTGTGATGATCATCATTATTAGAGCATTGCTCCAGTGAGGAAAGGATGATGGAGACTATGGTTCCCCCATAATTCGGGATGAGACTCCGGACTTCACAAAAAAATAAAAGAGGCCAAAGAAGCCCAAATAAAAAAATAGGCCAAAGAAGCCCACTTAAAAAAAGAGAAAAAGAGA
Organism: Triticum urartu; assembly: GCF_056163025.1. Lineage (NCBI taxonomy): Eukaryota > Viridiplantae > Streptophyta > Magnoliopsida > Poales > Poaceae > Triticum > Triticum urartu. The sequence goes on from NC_141879.1 coordinate 652,692,862, forward strand.
GAAGGGGCAGTGCTACTATCCTTTTTCCACACTTGTGCTTCAAAGTAGCACCATGTTCTTCATATAGAGAGTCTCTTGAGTTATCACTTTCATATACTAGTGGGAATTTTCATTATAGAACTTGGCCTGTATATTCCGATGATGGGCTTCCTCAAATGCCCGAGGTCTTCATGAGCAAGCAAGTTGGATGCACACCCACTTAGTTTCAGTTAGAGCTTTCATACACTTATAGCTCTAGTGCATCCATTGTATGGCAATCCCTACTCACTCACATTGATATCTATTGATGGGCATCTCCATAGCCCATTGATACGCCTAGTTGATGTGAGACTATCTCCTCCTTTTTGTCTTCTCCACCATCATATTCTATTCCACCTATAATGCTATGTCGATGGCTCACGCTCATGTATTGCGTGAAAGTTGAAAAGGTTTGAGAACGTCAAAAGTATGAAACAATTGCTTGGCTTGTCATCGGGGTTGTGCATGATGTGAATATTTTGTGTGGTGAAGATGGAGCATAGCCAGACTATATGATTTTGTAGGGATAACTTTCTTTGGTCATGTTATTTTGAAACGACATGATTGCTTTATTAGTGGGCGTGAAGTATTATTGTTTTTATGTCAAATGATAGATTATTTCTTTGAATCACTCGTGTCTTAATATTCATGCCATGATTAGACATATGATCAAGATTATGCTAGGTAGCATTCCACATCAAAAATTATCTTTTTTATCATTTACCTACTCGAGGACGAGCAGGAATTAAGCTTGGGGATGCTGATATGTCTCCGTCGTATCTATAATTTTTGATTGCTCCATGCCAATATTATTCAACTTTCATATACTTTTTGGCAACTTTTTATATTATTTTTGGGACTAACATATTGATCCAGTGCCCAGTGCCAGTTCCTGTCTGTTGCATGTTTTTGGTTTCGTAGAATATCCATATCAAACGGAGTACAAACGGGATAAAAACGGACGGAGCTTATTTTTGGAAAATATGGAAAATTCGGAAGGAAAATCAACGCGAACCAGTGCCCGAGGTGGTCACGAGGCGGGGGGGCGCCGCCCCCTTAGGGCGCGCCCCCTACCCTCGTGAGCCCACCGTAAGGCGGTTGCCGCTCTTCTTTTACCGCAAGAAAGCTAATATTCAGAAAAAAAATCACGGCGAAGGTTTCAGGCCAATCGGAGTTACGGATCTCTATATATATACGAAACGGTGAAACAGAGCCAGAAGAGAACGCAGAGCCAGAGAGAAACAGAGAGATAGATCCAATCTCGGAGGGGCCCTCGCCCCTCCCATGCCATGGAGGCCAAGGACCAGAGGGGAAACCCTTCTCCCATCTAGGGAGGAGGTCAAGGAAGAAGAGGAAGAAGGGGGCCCCTCTCCTCCTCTCCTCTGGTGGCGCCGGAACGCCATCGTGGCCGTCATCATCATCACCGCGATCTTCACCAACACCTCCGCCATCTTCACCAACATCTCCATCACCTTCCCCCCTCTATCTACAATGGTCCACTCTCCCGCAACCCGCTGTACCCTATACTTGAACATGGTGCTTTATGCTTCATATTATTATCCAATGATGTGTTGCCATCCTATGATGTCTGAGTAGATTTTCGTTGTCCTATGAATGGTTGATGAATTGCTATGATTGATTTAATTTGCTTGTGGTTATGTTGTTGTCCTTTGGTGCCCATCATATGAGCGCGCGCATGGATCACACCATAGGGTTAGTTGTATGTTGATAGGACTATGTATTGGAGGGCAAGAGTGATAGAAGCTTAAACCTAGCATAGAAATTGATGCATACGGGATTGAAGGGGGACAAATATATCTTAATGCTACGGTTGGGTTTTACCTTAATGAACATTAGTAGTTGCGGATGCTTGCTAATAGTTCCAATCATAAGTGCATAGAACTCCAAGTCAGGAATGACATGCTAGCAGTGGCCTCTCCCACATAATACTTGCTATCGGTCTAGTAAAGTAGTCAATTGCTTAAGGACAATTTCGCAACTCCTACCACCACTTTTCCACACTCGCTATATTTACTTTATCGTTTCTTTATCTAAACAGCCCCTACTTTTTATTTACGTAATCTTTATTATCTTGCAAACCTATCCAACAACACCTACAAAGTACTTCTAGTTTCATACTTGTTCTAGGTAAAGCGAACGTCAAGCGTGCGTAGAGTTGTATCGGTGGTCGATAGAACTTGAGGGAATATTTGTTCTACCTTTTGCTCCTCGTTGGGTTCGACACTCTTACTTATCAAAAACTGTTGCGATCCCCTATACTTATGGGTTATCATAGAGCATGCAGTAGCCTTCGAGACGACGCCGGTTCTTTGCTTTCACCCGCCTCGGCACCGAGCCACCTCGCTGCGGCTTTTCATTGCTCGCCAGCAGCTGGGCGAGGGCGGCCAACACCATGAGATGCTCTTCTTCCTGGACGTCGGCCTCGGCTTCCTCCTCCAGCAGCGCGGCGAGCGCTTCCTCGTCATCCGAGTCCATCGCCGAGGCAGGCAAATCGCCGAACACCTTGCGTCCGGTTGGGCGTGTACCCGCCGCTGAACTGCCCCTCCTCGGCCGGAAACGGCGGCAGGAAACGCCTAGCTGTTGTTGGAGGGGCTGCCGCGGCAAAGCTCTGCTATTTTTCCGGCGGGGAATGGCTATCTAGCGGTGAAGGGCGGCGGGCGGCGCCGGGATATAGCTAGTGGCGGCCGAGGGCGCGGGGGGTGGGAGGCGAGTTGGGGAAGAAAACTGTGACTTCCCCTGACGGTGTGGGCTTGCCGCGCTTTTCCCTTGCGCCGGAGCCCCCAATTGCCCCCAGTGCGCCGGGTTCAGCCTGTGACCGCCGGGCAGAAAAAAGGGCCGAACCGGCGATTTTCGGCGTCCTGGGGGCGCGACTGGGGCGTTTTTTTGGCGCCGGTGCCGAAAAAGTGGCCTGGGGAGCCTGTTGAGGGCGCGGCTAGAGATGCTCTAATGGACTCCGTTGTGACAGAACATCGTCTTTCATCATAATGATCTGGATCATAAATAGTAAGTATGAGGTAGAAAAAACGACAAATGAGGTGGAGTAGAGAGAAGTCATGCTTGAACTAGCAACCCATTAGGCACACTATATGCTAACAAAAGTGAACATTAAGTACTAAAAATATGGGATGGAGCATGTGGATTTCAAAATATTATCTGATTAGGTGCAAAGAATGTGATAGGGCTGATGGCATGCATCACCATTCAGTTGACATTTGCAGTTAATGGGCAAAGCCTACGACATATAGTTCATAGTGGGTGAGGACTATGGGAAGAGAGGGTGCGGGCGATAGCAGGGCGATCCCGCCGCCATCGTCCCCGCCACCACCAGAACCACCGCCGCCAGTGCTGGAGGCCTCGCATGTGCCACCAGAACCACCGCCGCCGGCGCTAGCACTGCCATCGTCGGGGCCGACTCAGGAGGGGCCGGCCCGAGCTGAGTCTGATGCGGATCTGGATCAGGACGATACTCATTTGGCCCACGCCAGATGGAGGATTCATTTTGATGACGTCCAAAAGATTGGATCAGGGAGGGACGGATTCCTCTACTATCATGCGGCATCAAGATGGACGACGGGTCGAGATCGAGATCATGACATTCTTGCGGGCCACCTTTTGGATGTGGATGAACGGATCCACGTAGGTGCATGTTTTACTATTTATGATTTTCAAATTATCATTCATGACTACGTGCGGGAGAGATTGCTTGAGGAGGGGCCGATTGAACTTGTCGATCTCGCGTCGGACTCCAAGAGTATAGTACCTAAGCCAAACATCGGAGGATGGTTTTGGGTGCTCGCAGACCCTGACGAAGAGGATGATGACGACGGGACAGCTCCGGCTCGCAGACGACATCGGATGTGATCTGTAAGGCTTTCCAAACTGGGTATTCAGAGGAGGAAGTGGCTACATGTGTGCAGGGTGTCGTGCCGATTGACGATCCGGCGCGGCAAGGTCTGCTTCCGGAGGACAACGTGGAGGTAGTTCGCCGGATTGTCCATCGTAGGACGGCGGCGTCCGCGATCTGGCCATGGAAAGGCCCCATACCTAAGGTACATCTTCCCAACTTGACTATTCTCGATATGATTCGGTCGGATTCTTGGACTACAGTTACTAGAAGAAAATTACCTCGTCGGGCATGGGCTCGACCGGCGCCGGAGGTGACCGCGGCAGCGCCGCCACCGGTCAGGGCGTCTCAGATCAGAGCGGCTCACAGGAGCGTTTGAATTCGCTCCTGGGCCGCGAGGGGAGGCGATATGTTGATGGGCCGCTGGGTGTCTCTGGGTCGGGGTCTGCTGGGTATGTGGCCCAGATAGAACCGCCTATTGAGCACGTCGAGAGGGTCGACGCATGCAGCGTCTCCCGATCATCGCTTCCGCCCCCATCGCAGCGCCCTAGGGTTCTTCGTCCCACGCCAACGCGGCGAGTTCTTTCGGCGGGGGATGACCGGGCTCGGCGCATTCCGCCTCTCGGGACCATGGCTGGGCGCGGCGGGCCACCGGTGCCCGCAAAGGCCTCTTCTGGCAGGGGGGTTGGCCGCGGCGGTGGTGCGCCGCAGGTGCCCGCAAAGGCCTCATCTCCCGCGGGGTGGCCGCGGCGGTGGTGCGCCGCCGTTGGGCGTTGGCAGTGTACGGGCCGCTCCTTCCCTGCCCGTGCATGGCGCCGGTCGAGGTGGGGTGCCACCCTTGTCTGGGGGACGGGGCACTGGTTCTCCTGGTGGAGCGACCGCGGTGACAGCTGGTCGTGGCCTTGGCGTACAGCCCGGGTTTCGGCCGCCGCCGCCTAACTCGGCAGCTTTGGCCACGGGGCGTGGCGCGGCTCTGCCGAGGCCTCTGAACCCTACGGCGGTGGGGCATGGAGCTGGTCGACCGAGGCAGCCATTGTATAATGGCCCTCGGCCAGTTGGTCAAGTCAATTCCCAGGCCACTAATACTGGCGTGCAGTCTCGGGCCGCGCCGCCGCCTCACTATGTGGCAAGGCTGACGCAAATGCGCTTGGGACATACGCAGACGAGACAAGACAAGATGGCTGGAGAGTCTACTGATCCGCCCCATGAACAGTGGGGGAACGATGGCCATGATGCTTATGGGGATGGTCAGCACCGTGGATCGTCATCTACGGGAGGTGGCCGTGGTTATGCTTGGCAGAGTGATGGTTCCGCTGAGAGGCCGTTCTTTGGCCCTCCGGGCGGTTTCGTTGAGGGTGCTTCTGGGCCGGACTACCGGCAGAGAGGTGGCTACCGTGGACACCATGGTGGTCGCGGGGGAGGTCGTGGTCGATTCCGCAGACAGCCTCCACCGCCGGCTGTTGTGGACCAGCAGGCTACCGAGGTGGCGAGCGACCGATTCCCCTCAGGTGACCGCACTGACTAGCCAGGCTATGGAGGTAGTGAGGGCTTTGGACAACACGGATGTTGCTATGACTGGTGCTTCAGCTGACAAAGGTATCAGGTCTGAGTCTGAGAGGGCGTCCAAGTGGGCGCGGAGGAAGGAGAAGATGATATGCTATCGATGTGGTGAGAAGGGTCACTTCATTGCTGAGTGCGTGGCTGAGTTGTGTGATACGTGTGGTAAGCCAGCGCATGCCACAGGAGATTGCCCACTTCTGCGTGATCAGGCTCCGGCTCTTACAATGTATGGAGTATATTGTGCTCAGCTGATGTTTTTTGAGTCCCCGGCTACGAGAGAGATTCCAGTTGAGACGCAAAGCTTGACTACCACTGGAATTGTGAAAGCTACCCAAGGAGCGGTCTCTGAAGCTTAGATTGTGCAGAGGCTTCAGGAACTGGCTCCTGGTGATTTTCAGTGGGAGCTTGTCCACATCGAGGAGCATGTGTTCAGAGTTGATTTCCCATCGGTAGAGGACTTGCGGCGGTTACAGAGCTTTGGGTTGTGCAAGGTCCCCGGCACTAATTGCATTCTAGAGTTTCACGAGTGGAAGAAAGTGGAGCCTAAGGGAAAGCCCCTCACTCAGGTGTGGCTGCGGTTTTCTGGGGCACCCTCTGAGTCTCTGACGGATGTTCGGGTTGTGGCTAGTCTAGGGATCATGGTAGGCAAAACTGAGAAAGTGGATATGGCTTTCACTCGTGCACATGGGGTGGCCCGATTGCTAGTGAGTGTTCTGGACATCGAGTTCGTCTCGGATGTGGTTAACTGGACTTATAGGGGCGTGGTGTTCCCTCTAGAGATTGAGATTGAGGATTCAGAGTTGTTTGCTGAGGCGGTTAATGGGGCTGATGTGGATATGCACGAGGGTGACGACAATGCGGGTGCTAGGGAGGATCAGACTGATGAGGCTAGACGAGAAAGGTCGAACGGATGGGGACCAGTGGCTCAGTTACCCGAGGCTGGGTCCGGAGTAGAGCTGGCCCCATGTCCGTCAGTCCCGAAGAGTACTTTGCGGTTTGGATCCTTTCAGCCTGCGTCTGCTCCTCCTAGGCTTTAGAGCGACCGGGTTGAGTCTGATGATGCTTTTGAGTGCTCGCTCCCAGTGCTGGATTTTGGGACTGCTGATCATCCCGTGGTGGGCGACCGTGTGACGGTACACTCGGCGTCGACCTTGGAAGGGGGAGGGGACGTGGAGCCTCAGGAGGTTCCGCCCCTCCCAGCGCCACCAGTGGTCACGGGCGGACAGATGTTGGCCGCTTCGGTGGTTATGCCTAGGGGGGAGTTCGGGGCAGGTGGCCGCGAATTATTCTCCCCATATCCTGACGCCAACGACGCTTGTCGCACCGGCGACGGCCGGCCATGGGGGAGACCGTCTGGGGCAGGTGGCCCCGGCTCCTTCCCCTTCGGCACCGGCTACTGAGGCTATATCCCCGGTGGTACTGGGCGGGAGTCTGGGGCAGGTGGCCCCGGCACTTCCTTCTCCCTCGGCAGTCGGGACGACGACGCCCTCAGGCTTGAGGGTTGGGGCGGGATGAGTGCTAGGGCAGGCGGCGCCGGCGCCTCCCTCCCCCGGCTTTCCGTCCGTACGCCTTGGGATCCCTCCGCCACCACCTCCTCCGAGTGGCACTACTTGGGAGGAGGTTATTGCCTTTGGTGGGATCCCCGACCCAGTATCTGCGGGGCGACGGATGAGTTCTCGTCTCCAGGACCACCCGGAGGTTGATGACATGCAGCAGAGGTGCACTATGAGGGTGGCCAAGCTTCGAGATGCTGAGATCTCTACTGGTATGTCCGTCAACATATCTAATTCTTTATTGCATTTTTCTAATGAGGAAATTATAAAATAATGCAAACCAGTTAGGAGTTTCACTAGGGGCTAATGATAGTGAAATTTCCAATTCGGTAAATGATCTTTTAGATTTGGAGGCGGAACGTGCCTTAGAGACTATTCGTAATCTGGCTGCGGTAAAACCCATGAATGATGATGAGATTAATGCGTTGGGGGTCCGAATGCTCGATAATTTGTGTGCAGATCTAGCACCATCCAACCATGAGTCTGAGGATGATGATGTTCCTCTAGCTAATACAGTAGTTAGTGCCACTGAGCCCGGTTATGAGGACCGGGTGGAAGAACCTAGTAAACCAAAGCGCAAGTGGAAACGGAAGATTTATCCCGATTCTGCGGTTCGTAGGAGTGCTAGGATTCGGACTACCAAAAAATTTCATGATGAATTATGAAAGGAATCTTTTGGAATAGCAGAGGTCTGAAAGACTTGGCTAAAAGAAGGTTTCTTGCTGAGGCATCTTTAGAGCATCGATTAGATTTTATTGCTCTCTCGGAAACTGGTCGTGAGAACTTTGCGCCCAGTTTCTTACCTCTCTTGTGGGCGGTGTTGACATCGATTGGCATTGCCTTCCTCCACGAGGAAGACCGGGTGGGATCTTGCTTAGTGCGAGATGCGACTCGCTAGAAGTCCGCAGCATAGTGATGGGTGACTTTGCGGTTAAGTTTCAAGTCAAGTCTAAAGCCGATGGTTTCAACTGGGCTTTGGTGGCGGTATATGGTGCCGCACAACCCGAGCTTAAACCGGAGTTTTTGGCAGACCTTGTTCGAATCTGTGGGTTTGAGCATCTTCCAATTTTAGTTGGAGGTGACTTCAATATCATTAGGAGGAGAGAGGAGAAGAACAACGGTAATTTTGACGGCAGGTGGTCGTTTATGTTCAATACCATTATTGAAAGCTTGGATCTGAGGGAGATAGAGCTTTCTGGTAGAAAGTTTACCTGGGCTAATGCTTTGCCAAACCCGACGTACGAAAAGCTTGATCGAGTTCTCGTGAGCGTTGAGTGGGAACAGAAGTACCCTCTCGTAATGGTACAAGCCCTCTCGCGTGGAATATCCGATCACACTCCTTTGTTCGTGGACTTGGGGGAGCCGAACCACGTGGGAAACAAAAATACCTTTTCTTTCGAGATGGCCTAGTTTAAACGCGAAGGTTTCTTGGACCTGATTGCCAGGGAATGGGCTAAGGGTGCAGGAGGTAGGACTTCGGTCGAGCGTTGGCAGAATAAGATTAGGCATTTGAGATGCTTCTTAAGGGGGTGGGCTAAGCATCTTAGTGGGGTGTATAAGATTGAAAAGGACAGGCTCCTTTCTCTTTTTTAGACACTTGACTTACAGGCTGAATCCACGATTTTGCAGCCAGCAGAGCTTCAGGTTAAAATCGAGGCGGAGAAGAGATTGAAAGAACTTCTCCGCGAAGAAGAATTGAAGTGGGCATTGCGGGCTAAGGTCCGCAAAATTGTCCAGGGGGACACGAATACTCAATTCTTCCACTTGATTGCTAATGGCAAGCATAGAAAGAAGAGAATCTTTTAGCTTGAGCAAGATGAAGGAACTATTTTAGGACATGATAACCTAAAAACTTATATAACCGAATATTACAAGCAGTTATTTGGACCTCCCGAGGATAGCTATGTGTCCCTCGATGAGTCCAGGATTGAGGATGTGCCTCAACTATCAGCTGCTGATAATGATATCCTGGTTGCCCCGTTCTCAGAGAAGGAGGTGTTTGATGCTATTGCACAGATGAAAAACAATAAGGCTCCCGGAACGGATGGTTTCCCGGCTGAGTTCTACAAAAAGTGCTGGCACATTATTAAGGGGGATTTGTTACCTATGTTCCATGATCTGTTCTCTGGACATCTTCATTTATTTCACTTGAATTTTGGAACTATCACTTTGCTTCCTAAGAAAACGGATGTTGTGAGAATTGAGTAGTTCAGGCCGATCTGCCTTCTCAATGTTAGTTTCAAAATCTTCACCAAGGTCGGGACTAATAGGCTCACACAGATTGCGCATTCTGTGGTGCAACAGTCCCAAACTGCTTTCATGCCGGATAGAAACATCCTTGAAGGGGTGGTTGTCCTTCATGAAACGCTCCATGAAATCCATTCTAAAAAATTAGATGGAGTAATTTTTAAGGTGGAGTTCGAGAAAGCGTACAATAAAGTCAAATGGCCATTCCTCCAACAGGCATTGCGTATGAAAGGTTTTGATGAAGCCTGACGCCGCCAGGTTAAATCATTTACGCAAAAAGGGAGTGTTGGAATTAAGGTGAATGACAATATTGGTCATTACTTCCAGACACATAAAGGCCTAAGACAAGGAGATCCGATGTCCCCTATCCTGTTTAACATTGTGGTTGATATGTTAGCACTTATGATAGGAAGGGCTAAGGAGAATGGTCAAGTAGGTGGCTTGGTACCTCATCTTGTTGATGGAGGTGTGTCCATTCTTCAGTACGCTGATGATACAATCATCTTTATGGAGCATGACTTGGCCAAGGCGAGAAATATGAAGCTGGTGTTATGCCTTTTCGAACAATTGACTGGGCTAAAGATTAACTTTCACAAGAGTGAGTTGTTCTGCTTTGGTAGAGCCAAGGATGAACAAGAGGCTTATAGGCAATTGTTTGGGTGTGATTTGGGGGCGTTACCTTTTTCTTACCTAGGTATACCAGTCCACCACCGTAAGCTGACAAACAGAGAATGGAAGTGCATCGAAGACCGATTTGAAAAGAAACTGAGTTGCTGGAAGGGAAAGCTCATGTCATACGGAGGCCGACTAATTTTGATAAATTCGGTGCTCACGAGTATGCCTATGTTTCTCTTGTCGTTCTTTGAAGTCCCAGTTGGAGTCAGGAAAAGACTGGACTTTTATTGATCGCGTTTCTTTTGGCAGGGTGATGAACTAAAAAGAAAATACCGGCTAGCTAAATAGGATATCATATGTAGACCGAAAGACCAAGGGGGTCTTGGTATTGAGAATCTCGAAGTTAAGAACAGATGCCTTCTTAGTAAGTGGCTGTGGAAGCTATCCCATGAAACTGATGCCACGTGGGCACAAATACTTCGTAGCAAGTACCTTCAGACCAAAACTTTGTCACAAGTGACAGTTAGGCCGACCGACTCGCCTTTTCTGGAAAGGACTAATGAAAGTCAAACAATCCTTGTTTAATAGGACAAAGTTTATTATTGGCAACGGTACTAGTACACGGTTCTGGGAGGATACTTGGCTCGGAGAGACACCCTTGGCCATTCAATACCCGTCTTTATATCGTATTGTTCAACGTCGTGAGGTGTTCGTTGCAACGATATTTCAATCTATCCCCCTTAATATTCAGTTTAGACGGTTGCTAGCGGGCAATCGATGGGAAGAATGGCTCTGTCTAGTTAGGCGACTGATGGAGGTTCAGCTTTCCCAACAACCCGATGAATTAAGCTGGAAGCTCACTAGGTCTGGAGTATTCACAGTTAAATCAATGTATATTGATGTTATCAATTCGAGCTTCATTCCTACCTCCAAGCATGTTTGGGCTGTCAAAGTTCCTTTGAAAATAAAAGTGTTTATGTGGTTTGTCCATAAACAAGTAATTTTAACCAAGGACAACCTGACAAAGCGTAATTGGACAGGATCTACTAGGTGTAGTTTCTGTGATCGGGATGAGACAATTAAGCACCTTTTTCTTGATTGCCTGTTAGCCAAAGTTCTTTGGCGGACAGTCCACATTGCTTTCAATATTACTCCACCGAATTTTGTTAACACGTTATTTGGGACATGGCTTAATGGGATTGAGCCTGACTTAGCGAGCACTAGTAGAAAAAGGGTCAAATGTGAAGCACATTAGTGCCGGTTTGAATTTGAGCCAGCACTAATGTGTGCATTAGTGCCGGTTCCAACGACTAGCCGGCCTCTCTCATTAGTACCGGTTCGTGGCGAACCTTTAGCTCCGGTTCGTGCCACGAACCGGTACTAAAGTGAGTGGTGGCAAGATGTTGTCAGTCCGGGGCCCCTCCAGCACCTTTAGTACCGGGTCGTATCACGAACCGGTACTAAAGGTCGTCCTACATAGACCCTTCGTCCACCCAAGGTCGCTTTGTTCTATCCCTTTCCCCTCTCCTCTCTGTTCTTTTCCCTCTTCCTCTCAAGCTCCTCACACATTTTGCCCAAAATTTGTCAAGATTTGAAGGCCCCCATCCATTCAAATGATCACAAAGGTTAGCAACTTTGTCCTTTCATCTCTCATTCCTAGATTAGCTCGTGCAATGCTTTATATAGTGATTGATTTTTTAGTTTAGTAATTTGGGAGGAATTATATATATGTGCTAGTATTTGATTTATATGCAATTTGAGGTCAAAAATAACACTTAGTTTGCATATGTAGGTGTGGTTTACTTAGTACCTTCTAAATGTCCGTCGTAACCACCGTCGATCGCTCGCAACGTCCCGTCGCCGGCACCACCTTGTGGTGAGCCTCTTGTTCATGAAGTTTTATATAAAAAATTGATGTTTGTGTGATTTGGATATATAGTTACTCGTATAATTATCTTACCCATACGTTGTTTGTTATACATAGTGCCATGGTTTTGATATCCGTCCCCGTCGGCCCTCATCCAGGTTATGATTTGGATGCGGTATATTCTCTTTTAAAACTATTCATTGCATTTCATGTTTATGACAAATTATGCCCATCAAGTTGACATAGATATTTGTATGTAGGAGGTAGTTGAACGGAAATTCCAACCGACCCTATTGTCGAGAGGTTAAATTTAGTTGAAAGAGAAAACGAGGATTTGAAGGAAAAATTGAAAAGAATTGAGGCGGAGAAGATGGAATTGGAGTTGCATGTTGCCGATGTCGTCGATGATCACAAGATTAAGATGGAGAAAATGCACTTGAAGATTAGAAAGATTAGAAAATATGCCATTCATAGTGAGGCTTGGTATCATTATGTTGTTGGATCAATTGTTACCTTAGTTGCGATCTTGATCGCATTTGTTTCTGCATTTAAATTCTTTAGCTAGAGAGTTATTTGTTTGTTGCATTTAAGTGTTGTATGATCTTTATGTATGAACTTTATGTATTGTATTAATTTGGTGTTTTCGGTGCTGTGTATTGAAGATGAGCCGACAATGGATGTACGATGACTGAAGCAAACAAGCAGGCGGATGGTTTTATGCCTTGTCCATATGATGGTTGTAAGACTGGTCACAATTACTCTACGTCAAGAACCATTCACGTCCACCTGTTTGAGTCCGGTTTCATGCCCCACAATAATGTTTGGACCAAGCATGGAGAAAGAGGGGTTATGATGGAAGACAATGAAGAAGAAGAGGACGACGACAGCTATCCTGGCCATGGGTTCCCTGAATACGATGATACAACAATGAGGGAAGAAGCTGAGCCGATAATGCGGGAAGAAGCTGAGCCGGCAATGCAGGAAGAAGCTGAAGAAGAGGCATCGGATGAGCCCGTTGATGATCTAGGTCGGGCCATTGCCGATGCAAAGAGAAACTGCGCAAGTGATTTGGAGAAGAAGAGGTTGCAGCGCATGTTAGAGGATCACAAAAAATTGTTGTACCCGAATTGCATAGGTGACAAGAAAAAGCTGGGCACCACACTGGAATTGCTACAATGGAAGGCAGAGAATGGTGTATCTGACAAGGGATTTGGAAAGTTGCTAGTAATGATAAAGAATATGCTTCCAAAGGACAACGAATTGCCCGAGAGTACGTACGAAGCAAAGAAGGCTGTCTGCCCTCTAGGTTAGAGGTGCAGAAGATACATGCATGCCCTAATGATTGCATCCTCTACCGCAGTGAGTATGAGGATTTGAACACTTGCCCAGTATGCGGTGCATTGCGCTATAAGATCAGCCGCGATGACCCTGGTGATGTCGAGGGTGAGCACCCAGGAAGAAGATTCCTGCCAAGGTGATGTGGTATGCTCCTATAATACCACGGTTGAAACGTTTGTTCCAAAACAAAGAGCATGCCAAGGCGATGCGATGGCACAGAGAAGACCGTAAGAAAGACGGAAAGTTGAGAGTACCCGCTGACGGGTCGCAGTGGAGAAAAATCGAAAGAAAGTATGGGAAGGAGTTTGCAGATGATGCAAGGAACGTATGGTTTGGTCTAAGGGCAGATGGCATTAATCCTTTTGGGGAGCAGAGCAGCAACCATAGCACCTGGCCTGTGACTCTATGTTTGTATAACCTTCCTCCTTGGTTCTGCATGAAGTGGAAGTTCATTATGATGCCAGTGCTCATCCAAGGCCCTAAGCAACCCGGCAACGACATTGATGTGTACCTAAGGCCATTAGTTGAAGAACTCTTACAACTGTGGAATGGAACAGCTGTACGTGCGTGGGATGAGAACATGGGGGAAGAATTTGACCTAAAGGTGTTGCTGTTCGTGACCATCAATGATTGGCCTGCTCTCAGTAACCTTTCAGGACAGACAAACAAGGGATACCGCGCATGCACGCACTGTTTGGACGATACCGACAGTATATGTTTGGCTAATTGTAAGAAGAATGTGTACCTGGGACATCGTCGATTTCTTCCGAGAAGGCATCCCGTAAGAAAGAAAGGCAAGAATTTCAAAGGTGAGGCGGATCACCGGACGAAGCCTCGCCACCGTACTAGTGCTGATGTACATGATATGGTCAAGGATTTGAAGGTGGTCTTTGGAAAGGGTCCTGGTGGACAACCTGTTCTGAATGACGCTGACGGACGCGCACCCATGTGGAAGAAGAAATCTATATTTTGGGACCTGCCCTATTGGAAAGACCTAGAGGTCCGTTCCGCAATCGACGTGATGCACGTGACGAAGAATCTTTGTGTGACACTGCTTGGCTTCTTGGGCGTGTATGGGAAGACAAAAGATACACCTGAGGCACGGGAGGACCAGCAACGTATGCACGGAAAAGACGGCATACATCAGGGTCATGCAAGCTACGCTCTTACCAAAGAAGAGAAGGAAATCTTCTTTGAATGTCTGCTCAGTATTAAGGTACCATCTGGCTTCTCGTCGAATATAAAGGGAATAATAATCATGGCAGAGAAAAAGTTCTAGAACCTAAAGTCTCATGACTGCCACGTGATTATGACGCAACTGCTTACGGTTGCATTGAGGGGGCTTCTACCGGAAAACGTTCGATTAGCCATTGTGAAGCTATGTGCATTCCTCAATGCAATCTCTCAGAAGGTAATCGATCCAGAAATCATACCAAGGTTAGAGAATGATTTGGTGCAATGTCTTGTCAGTTTCGAGTTGGTGTTCCCACCATCCTTCTTCAACATCATGATGCACGTCCTAGTTCACCTATGTGAAGAGATTAACGTTTTGGGTCCTGTATTTCTACACAATATGTTACCCTTTGAGAGGTTCATGGGAGTCTTAAAGAAATATGTTCATAACCGTGCTAGGCCAGAAGGAAGCATCTCCAAGGGCCATGAAAATGAGGAGGTCATTGAGTTTTGTATTGACTTTATTCCTGACCTTAAGCCGATTGGTGTTCCTGAATCGCGGCATAAGAGCAGACTGGATGGAAAAGGCACGATGGAGGGGAACAAATAATATGTATGGACGGACATTCTCTCACTGAAGCACACTACACAGTTCTATAGAATTCCGCCTTGGTGGCTCTGTATATGGATGAACACAAGAATTTGCTACGCTCCAAACACCCGGAGCGGTCTGATCACTGGATTACACGTGAACAAACCAGGAGTTTCGCCAGCTGGTTGCAGACACGTACCATGCATGACGCCTCTATTGAAGATGACTTGTACTTGCTGTCCCAGTTACCATCTTCGAATATAATGACTTTCAAAGGGTACGAGATAAATGGTAATACATTTTACACGATCGCCTAAGATAAAAAGAGCACCAACCAAAACAGTGGTGTCCGTTTTGATGCAAAAACCAAGACGGGAAAGGAAACATATTATGGTTATATACAGGACATATGGGAACTTGACTATCGACGTGGTTTGAAGGTCCCTTTGTTTCGGTGCAAATGGGTCAATATGACACGAGGCGGGGTAACGGAAGACCCGCAGTACAGAATGACAACAGTGGATCTCAACAATCTTGCGTATGCAGATGAACCATTCGTCCTAGCCAATGATGTGGCACAGGTTTTCTATGTGAAGGACATGTCTACCAAGCCGAGAAAAAGAAAAAATAAGGAAGAAAATGCATTGTACGATGAGCCAAAGCGGCACAGTTCTTTCTGGGAAGAGAAACATCGTGGGAGTGGATGACAAGACAGACATGTTAGGAGATTATGAAAAGTTTGATGAAATTGCTCCATTCACAGTGAATATTGACCCGAGCATCCAGTTAAATGATGAAGATTTTCCATGGCTATGGCGCAAAGGGACACACGCGAAGAAAAAGTTTCACACCCAAAGATCCGGGATGTGATCGGCTTCACTATCATCACTTTCTTCTGTGTTTCACACCCAGGAGGGAATCTGTGTAATAGTTAGGGTAGCTAGTTATGTGTTTTGGCATTTGAAACGCGAAGAAATTTTATGTGCAAGTGAATTCTTTCATGCATTTACTGATTTTTTCAGCTAAATGACCCTGAAATTGAAAAGCATTTCAAATGAACTCAGAAAAGGTTGAAAGTTGGCATGGTATCATAATTTCACCCACATAGCATATGCAAAAAAAGTAGAGAGGGTTACCGCAAAAACTGGATGCACTTCGTATACAAAATGGACAATCTCTTTCGAAGTATCAGGGTTTCAGAAGAAAACTCATCCGTTACAAATGCATTTCATTTTTTAAATAACCTAAGCATTACCAAATTGAATATAATGATAAAACACACTAATATTAAACATAAGAAAAAAGAATCACTGAAAAATCTATTTTCAAAGTTAAGTTATTCACAAACTAGTGATTCACACAAATTTCAAATAATTCAAAATTTAAACTATTCAAATTTGTAAACTACCAGTACTTACAGAAAGTTTGTAATTTTTTGTACCTAAAGCAAAAATAATCACAAAGAAACTCTAAATACAGCAAAAAAAACAACTCAAAAATAAATAAAACAAAAATAAATAAAGCAAAAAATAAGGGGAAAAAAGCCCACCTACTGTGCCACAGTGGCCTGCATACGACTAGAAACCCAACCTGTTGTTGGGCTAGGATGCAGGCCCGCAAAGGCCCAGTAGGCCCACGGGGTAGCACAGAACATTTAGGCCCAGTAGGCCTGCTTTGGAGAGGAGCTCGAGGGAGCTACCACACTGGGGCTTATAAACCAGTGCGGACACCCCTCGGCTAGCGAGGTGGGACTAAACATTTCGCACCAAACCTGCGCCAGCGCACCCCCTTTAGTACTGGGTGGTGGCTCAAACCGGTACTAAAGGGGGGGGTCTTTAGTACCAGTTGGAGCCACCACCCGGTACTAAAGGGGTGCCGTTCCCGCCGCTTGGCCTGGCCAAAACAGACCTTTAGTACCGGTTGGTGGCTCCAACCGGTACTAAAGGTTGTTCTATATAAGAAAACACTTCAAAAAAATTGTCAGTTTCTCATCTCTCCCTCTGCTTCTTTCTCCTCTGCCCCGTCGCCGCCGCCCCTCGTCGCCGACCCCGTCACCGTCCGTCGCCGTCCCCGTCGTCCCCGTCGCCGCGCCCCGCCCCGTCCTCCCGTCGTCCCCGCCCGGGCCGTCGCCGCCCCCCGTCGTCGCGCCTTGCCGGTGAGCTCCTGCCCCGGCCGCCATGTACCACACACACACACAATCTTTCTGTTTTTTAGTTATAGAATTATTAGAAATGTTAGTTATATAGAAATTTTTTTTAGTTATAGAAATATTAGAAATGTTAGTTATATAGAAATGTTAGTTATATAGAAATATTAGAAATGTTAGTTATATTAGAAATGTTAGTTATATAGAAATGTTAGTTATATAGAAATGTTTTTTAGTAATAGAAATATTAGAAATGTTAGTTTTAGTTATATAAATATTACAAATGTTAGTTTTAGTTATAAAATTTAGAATTTGCATATATGAAATCACAATCCATCATTTAAAAAATGTTACTTTACTTTTGCGGCATATAGTATTTGTTCTCGACGATGCCCGGCCCGCATGCTCGCCGTCGACCCGTTCGCGACGACGTCCTGCTTCAAAGGACCCATGTCCGGGACTGGGCTCCGCCGGGCTGGCACTGGGAGGTGCTACCTTCAGGGGCGCGACGCTTGGTGAGGAAGCCGACCCCGGGTCCCGCCGTCGACCCTCATCTCCTTTGGTGGCGTTCGCGTGGGCCACTTTCGGTGCGGAGGGAGCCGGCCCCGCCGGAGGTGGTACGTTGCCGTGTCAGGGAGGAGGACGAGCATGTCCATCGCTACATGGCTGCTATGGACGTCAGGTTCTCCAATACCTGGCAGGTTCTTTGGGGAGATCACCTGAGCTATGATCCAGTGATGGTTCCTTCACTTTGGTTGTCCACCACCTAGATTACTCTCTAGTATTCGATCTTTATTAGCTAGCTAGCTAGCTAGTGATGTATTCGATATATAATATTCGAGATTATGTATATTATTCGAGACGATGTATTCGAGATTATATCTATTATTCGAGACGACGTATTCGTGATTATATTCGATGATGCTTATTATGTACTATGATTGATTCAGTTTTTCCTTATTAATTGATTGCATCCATGCATTGTAATTTGAATATATTTCTTTTGGATTAGTTAAACAAAACCTATGGCGGACAATACCAGCAGAGAGGGAGAAGAGGCCCTGTTCAATATCATACGCAATCCTCGCAGGCCAGATGATGATCAGAATGAAGAAGATTATGACGGCTCCGAATATCTAAACAACACCGGGGAGGGTGATATGATAGTCGATCGCGACGACCGAATTGATGAAGTCATGAACTATGAACATGACGAAGAAAATGTTGATCTTGAAACAACAAAGACCGGCGAGGTATATATATTTATATACGCAGGCATCTGGTGATCATCACATGTTTTAAATGACTTGAAGATATATTAATGAATCGATCTTTCTTCTTTCAGCCATCCGGATCGAGCAAATCTTCAGGCAACAGGAAACGAGGCCCGAAGAAAAAGTTGAAGGAGGGCGTAAAGTACAATATCGAGGCCATCAAACCTAATGGCGAACCATTAGCGCCTAAGAATATTGCGGACAAGTTCATTCGTCAGTGCGGAGTTCTTGTGAAGGACCAACTCCCGATCTCCCCTCAAGAATGGAGAGAGCCAACAAAGCCACGTCCAGGAGTTACTTTTGTCGACGACAGACAAAAACTTCTGCTTTGGGAAACGCTCATGGAACATTTCACCCTACCAGATCATTTCACAGATGCAGATGTGGAGAAAGTCAAGGACGCTGCTCTTAGGAAGATGGCGGTTGCATTCAACAACCACAAGAATCGTGAATGGGCCAAGTACGTCAAGGGAGGAAGGAAGACTCCAGTATTCGAGGGAACACTAGAGAAGCAATGTGCTCATTGGGACAATTTCATGAAATTCAAGGATTCAGAATTATCTAAGGAACGGTCGAGAATAAACAAGGCCAATGCCGCAAAAAAGGATAAGTTCCATAAGCTGGGGCCAGGTGGCTATGCGGTGGGAATGCCAAAGTGGGATAAGTCTGAGAAAGAGATGGAGGATGCAGGTGTCACTCCAGAAACATTGAGTTGGCCCCCCAGGTGCAGGACTTGGTTCTATGCGCATGGGGGGGAGTTGGACCCGAAGACAGGCAAAGTTTCGAAGAAGGCATGTCTGGACGGAGCCGTAGATAAGCTACTTGTTGCAATAGAAGAGGCTCAATCGGGGGTGTTCCAGCCCAACAGAGAGAACGACGAGCTTACGCGTGCCCTGGGAAATCCTGAACACCCGGGAAGAACACGAGGCATGGGTGCTATTCCGTGGTATGAGGGGTTTTCGGACTGGAACGCCGACTACAGAACCCGTGCGAGAAAGAAGATTGCGGAGGAGAAGAAGAGGAAGATGGAGGAGGAGCAGAGGAAGCTAGACTATGAACGCCTTCAAGGCCTAGAATCAGCGCACGCAGACTTGGCAGTCAAATTCTAGCGGCAGTAGGAGCAGATCGACTCACTTAGCTAGCAAAGGGGGTCTCAGCAGCTGCAGCAGCTAGCGCATGATCCAGCATTGGATAGCATCGTCCCATCCATGCCGAGAAGCAGGGTGGGTTCCGCCCCGGGCGGCGCATTGCTGGATAGCTACCCAGTGGATGACATCATGGAGAACACTAACTGCAAGCTACACTTCAAAATGAAGAACATATCCATGAAGGTGGCGGACGCCCTTGCTTTTACAAATCCCCCCAAGGAAACCTTCCATTGCAACCCGATTCCAGCGGGCTATGATCATGTCTTGGTTGATGAGGTGGTGGACCAATATTCGGGGCTAGAGCTTGACATTCCTGGAGGTGACGATGAGCACACACTGGGAGAGGCCAACCATCGTATCATCCTATGGAGAAATGATTGCATCATCTTTCGAAGGCCACCGGCACCGCGTCATCCGACTCCTCGTCGAAGTCCGCCACCGAGTCAGCAGACTCCCGCTCCTCCAAGTCCACCAACGCATCAGGCCACTCCTCCTCCAAGTCCGGCACAGCTTCAGGACACTCCTCCTCCAAGTCCGGCAAAGCGTCAGGCCACTCCTCCTCCAAGTATGGCACAACTTCAGGCCACTCCTCCTCCAAGTCCGGCACAGCTTCAGGCCACTCCTCCTCCTCCAACTCAGCCACGTCAGCCTTCTTCGCCGCCTCAGCAATCACGGAAGAGAGCCGCCTCAGCTATGGTGCGTAGCGGTACAAGTCGAGGTAGTACTGGAGGTACAGGCGGAGGCAAGTGATTTCAATATGGTCCAAGCCTCGCGCCTCTTCCGCAGAGGCCTTACGACAAGTTCGAGGAGGAAAACGTAGCCATATCGAAGGCCGAGGTGGAAGCCCATTTTGCACCGAAATCACCACCGCCGCCAAGGGAGAAAGTGCCTGAGGAAAAGGTTGGCCACTTCATTCGTATGGCTAGAGCACCAGCTCCCAAGCCTGTTGACACAGACTATGAGCGCCACATCAAGAAGTTAAATTGAGCACGTCTACAGAAAGAGGCGAGCTCGAGCTCGAGCAAATCAGCTGGCAAAAGGAGCGGTAAAACCGTTCCCCAGCTGGGAGAACAAGCGGCGCAATCAATCCCCCCGCTTGTTGTGCCAACAACACATGAGACTAGGCGCGCCCAATATTATTGTGGGCAAACTGTTAACATTCCCGGGCTGGGCGATGCGGTAATAACCGAGGAGAATATTGAGCAGGCTGAAACGCTCATGATCACTGTTGGACAACTCCTCGATATCGAGCCCATGTCTCCGACTAGAGAAGGGGAAATAAAACGGAAATATGTCCGGGGCCAACCTTTGGTCGAGCCAGACGAGGTCAAGAAGCTCCCAACGAGAATGTATGAATTGCATCAATGGTACATGGACATTACCAAGATTTCCAATTGAGAGTCCCTCATGGTGAAAGTCAAGAAGGATCATTACTACCATGAGAAAGCTGTGTCCGTTGAGTATTCGGAACTATTTCAGCTATACAATCAAGACACACTCGACAAATCTATCGTTAGTTGCTATTGTCTGTAAGTGATTTCTTTCTGTAATTTAAGTCTCAAGCTAGCTGTAGTGATCATTTTGATCAATCATTACCTGTAATTATCCTCACTATATTCTTTTCTGTGGTATTATGCAGGATGAAGATTTATGAAATGAAAAAAGGTGGACGCTATGGCATTGGGTTCGTTGACCCAAATACCATTAATGAATACACATAGAAATTAGATCCATATTACGAAAAAAGTGTAGAGGAAAGCATGCTAGAGTTCTTCAAGCGCCTCAAATACAATGAAGATATACTATTTCCTTACAACTTCGAGTGAGTCACACTGTCTTGTACTACAAATTCTATTTTTGCCTACTAGCTAGCTACATGTTTTTGCTTACATATGCCCGCTTAATTAAGACATGCAAACGTGTGTGCATGCAGATTTCACTGGATCTTGTTAATCATTAAAGTTGATGAAGCAATAGTTGAAGTACTAGACTCACTACTTAAGAAAGCAAGTGACTACACCATCGTGAAGGGGATAGTCAACAGGTAATTTCAATCATTTTTAACTATATCTCGGCCTATTTAATTAGTTCGTCATTTCCTGATAATAACTATTTAATAACTCATTTATTCATTTTCTTTGTCGGCGGGTAGGGCTTGGGCGAAGTTCATCAGGGCCACTCCAGGCCCATGGAAACAAAATCTGAAATGGTATCGACCCCAGGTAAGTAATTAAGTAGTACTAGCTAGCTGCCATCTCTTTAATTATCATGCTTGATTAATTATTATCTGATCAAATTCCATTCTCGTAAAGGCCCTGAAGCAGGCGCCGGGGAATAATCTGTATGCATACTACGTTTGCGAGAACATTCGCACGATGGCGTCCGAAAGGAGCAGATCTCAAAGACAGGAGTGGGTACGTTTGTCAGAACACTATTCACAATTTTTACACCATTATCGATATCTAGTCACACAACTAATACACATGCATATTGATCTCCTTCTTAATAGTTCAAAGAGGTGCGGGAGAAGCTCCTACCAGAGGACCGCATAGAAGCAATTCAAGAGGAAATAGCGGGATTTTTGCTCGACCAGGTCATAGATCCCAAAGGAGAATACTATTACCCGCTACCGCCCCCATGAACCACTTCCAATTGTTATCGTGCTCCGAAGGCACCAATTAGGCTAATACCACTGGCTCCGAAGGCACCAATTAGGAGAAATTGTAGATAGCTAGCTAATTATATATATATTATAATCGGTTCTACTAGAAATTCTATTTATATATATGCATAACGTGTACAATATGTAGTATCGTATACCAGCAAACGAAAAAGAATTAAATGGAAAACACAAAATTAAATGAAAAAGAAATCATAAACCCACCCCTCCCCCCAACCTTTTAATACCGATTGGTGTCACCAACCGGTACTAAAGGGCTCCCTGCCCCCGAAGCTGGCTCGTGCCACGTGGTTGCCCTTTAGCACCGGTTCGTGCTGAACCGGTACTAAAGGGGGGGGGGCTTTAGTGCCCACACTTTAGTGCCGGTTACCGAACCGGCACTAAAGGGCCTTACGAACCGGTGCTATTGCCCGGCTCTGCACTAGTGGAGACATATTCGTGTGGGAGTATGCGCTTTGCTGTGGACTATCTGGAATTGCAGAAATGATTTGGTTTTTAACAGAACATCACGCTTTCATTTTGTGCAGGTTATCTTCCGAGGCACGGCATTGATCCGTTCGTGGTCGCTACTCACTCCGATGGAGGCCAGGGAGCATTTGGTTACTGAATCTATCCATTGCGAGATGGTAGCTCGGGATATCTTCATCCGGTTTGGATGGCGGTCATGTAATAGGATAGGCAATTAGTTTACCTATCTCTCTTTAGCCAGCCGGTTGTGGCGTCCCTTATTTGGCTAGTTTGTCTTTCTAGCCTATTTGGCTCTGAGTGAGCTTTTTTTCAGTTGGAGACTTTGAGACCTTGTTGGAACCTTATTTATTTGTTTTAATAAGATGGTCGTATGCATCGTTCTGATGCAGAGGCCGGGGTGACCCCTTTTCAAAAAAAAAGAAAAAAAGGTGCAAAGAATGTAGATTAAATAGCGATGATCGAGGCCTTTTGTGTAATCATGGCATCACAAACATGGCAATTTGGAGAGATTTGCTGAGATTCTCCTACTCCATGTTGAACTTCTCGTAGCTTTCAAACTCAGGGAAAGGATCTAGACATCTGATCAGCCTTATTGCACATGTAACCTGTAGTATTACTGTGTAAAGGTTTTCTCCCCTTCTTTCATTGCGCGAAGCCGTGAACAAGAGCTTACACTTTTTTATGCATGCAACAATGTATGTGATGGAGTATGGTTGGTAATGTTTTAAAAGGCACACGAATCAACAAAAATATCAATGACAAATTAATCATCGACAACTTCTCTGTGATCATTGCTTTACCAAAAGAAATATGCTGATTTGGGTAACTTCATAGAGTGCGTGGAGAAGATTCTCTAACTACATGTGGAACTTGTCTTTCAAAGACTTCTCTCACATCACCAACTTCATTAAGTATACTGGTGGAATCTGAGATTTCACCGTGGTCTGAGGTTTCGCCGAGTTCTAATGTGTATAGAAATACTAGATGAGAATTCCAATATGAAGTCATAATGAATCAAACTTTATGTAAAACTACTAGACCCACGTAGATACTTGTTAAGTAGTACTAAGAAGTCACAAACACATTAGCACATAATAAATATCTAATCATTTTTGGCCCAAACTACTCATTTGTCATTTAGTTTTATTACGTTTGCCTAGACAAAGCCAATGGTAAAAAAAAATCGTTGATTAGATAAACATTTTGCGGTACCAAAATATTTTGAATTTCCTAGTTTTATACCAAGGAAATTGTTTTAGTTTTAATCTTGTTATTACATGCATAAGTAGATGTTTTTTTGTCCGTGTCATGCATGCATGTTTAATTACAAAGTTGCATGCTAGCTGGTTTGTTAGCTAGAGTCCTTGCATGTACGTGTGTACGCTGATGGATGGATGTGTGCACGTGGATTTAGTAGATGCATGTAAATAGGATCATTAGCCAGAAGCGTAAGAGTTTACGTTGCGGTTAGTACGTGTGTTAGTTGAGTTAGTTGAGCCACGATGCACTATCGTAGGATGACACGAATCTGGTGGGTCGTGGCATAAAGTTCGGCCGGTTTAACTGGTCAAATTTGCATGTAATCAAAAGATAAATAAGAGAAGAAAACCACAAAAGAGGACCGCAGTTGCGCCTCGCAAAACACCAGCGTCTTCGTGTTCCTCTCTCTCGTTTTTCCTCCAACGTGTGCGCGTGTGTACTCCAGCCTGTGATCCAACATTTGGTATACAGAGCCTGGTTGTGGCCGGAGGCGAATCGGCGGCGGTGTGTAGCGATGGGGGGTCAGTCACCGAAGAAGGGCGACGCTGGTGGCGGCGGAAAGTACACGCCGCCCAGCAAGAGACTCGGAGCCCGTGGCTCTGGCGATGGGACGACCGCCGTGGCCCTGCCGGCGAGGAGCGTCGGAGTGCCAATCCAGTCCCTGCAGCTGATAGAAGGTAATTATCAGTTGTGGACGGCGAAGATGAAGATCATCGTCAAGCCAATGGGTATGTGGTCGGCGATCACCAGAGAAGACGTCGATGAGGCCAAAGATCAGGGAGCCATGGCTGCTATCTCGCAGTCAGTTCCTGACGACGTGATGATGTCGATCGTGGAGTACGAGTCGGCAAAGGAGGCGTGGGAGGCTATCCGCACCATGCTCATCGATGATGAGTGTCTCGTACAGGTGGGCATCAGCCACTTGACAAGGCGCTTTGAGAGGCTGACCATGGAAGATGGCGAAGAAGTTGGTGCGTTCGGGCGCCGACTCACCGTGCTCGTTGAAGAAATTCGAGCGCTTGGCAAGAACTTGCAGGAGCACGCCGTTGTCAAGCGGCTGTTCACGGTGGTCCCGGATCGCTTCCTGCCGATAATTGAGACAGCCGAGCAATGGGGCGACGTCAAGAAGATGTCGGTCGCCTAGGCCATTGGGCGGCTGCGAGCGTTCGAGGAGAACCGGTCGACGATGGCGAGAAGTTGATGCTGGTCTCCCGTGCGCAGTTGGAGGCACTGGTCCAGGAAGAAAAGAAGAAAGGAGAGGGCTCCAGCAACGGCGGCAAGAACAATAACAGGCGCGGCGACAAGAAAAAGACCCGAGGCAAGTTCGACAAGTCAAAGATTACCTGCTTTGAGTGCGGGGAGAAAGGATACTTTAAGTCTGAGTGCGAGGTGTGGAAGAAAGAGAAGGCGCTCCTTGCTGCTGCTGATGTCGACGATGAGCCCGCACTGCTCATGGCTGTTGCAAGTGAGCTTGCGGCTAAGGTGGAGGTAGAGGGCGGCGAGTCCCTCGTGCCCTCTGTGCATCCATGAAAGCTGAGGTAAAGCGGCTGCGTGGTGAGTTAGCTGCTGCTAATGCAAAGATGTATGTCATGTCAGATGAGTACATGACACAGGAAGAGTTGTTGGTGTATGCAAGTGAAGAGAAGGCCAAGCTGCTGGAGGTGCAGCGCGTGCTCTTCAAGAAAAATGGCGTGCTGCATGCCCTCGTGAACAAGACGACAGCAGACACCAGACAAGGAAGCACAGAGTCATCCTCAACGACACCAGCGGCAGCAACGCCGCTAGCGGCCTTGAGGGCTACCATTACGACACCGGCGACCGCGACACCGCCGGCCGTGGCGCCGGCCGTGGTGATACTCGGCACGAACATGCTGGGAGTGGAGATCGTGGAGAAGGGCAACGAGTTCCTCATGCTGAATGAAGAGAAAATCAAGCCCAAGTTAAGTGCCAAAGAGCTGTACACCGGTGAAGTATGGTATCTTGATACACGTGCAAGTAATCATATGTCAGGCAATGGGAATGTTCAGTGACCTGGACACTAGCATCAAGGGGACTGTGCGCTTTGGAGATGGGTCCATTGTTGAAATTTGTGACCGTTGAACTGTCTCGTTCATTGGCTGTAATGGTAAGTATCATGTGCTCAAGAAAGTGTATTTCATCCCCAAGCTGAGAAGCAACATAGTGAGTCTGGGGCAACTTGACGAAGAAGGATGCAAGTCACAGCTGTATGATGGGTTCCTGAGAGTGTTTGATCATAGGGGTGAGCTGCTTGCCAAGGTGCCAAGGTCAAGAAATCGACTGTACCCACTTTGTCTGAAGAAACTTGTGTCTTTGCTGCCAAACCTGAAGCAGCAGCTGGAACCAGGTGAGGGAGGCGTCACACATGGTGAAGCCACGACAACAAGAAACAAGACCCAGGCGACCAAGACGACAAGAAAAATGAAGAGCGGCGGCGATACTGCACAAGACGGCGTCGCCAACGTCGGGCCAGCATGAGGATGTTGAGATAACAATATTAAGAAGGTGAATGTTAGTTTTAATCTTGTTACATGCATAAGTAGATGTTTTTTTGTCCATGTCATGCAGAGAATGGTTTTTCTACCATGCACCGGATCTCCCGTGCATGCATAGTGTCTCACTGTATTACTACTTATGACTTACTTCACCCTATGACCCTAAATAGGTTCTTTCTCTCCTCATATTCCTCATATTAACCCATGCATTTTAAGTTGAGTATGAAATTATAAAACCATGTATCTTTTGAATGAAAATCTTGATTTCTGGTATGTTAACATATTTGGGGTCTTGGTAAGAAGATCTTTTAAACAAGATCAATTAAGGATATATTTCCATAACTTTTTAAATAATAATTTTGAAACTTGGTGAAACTATAGAATATAATACCCATCAAACTACAAAATTTACATGAAACTAGTTTCACAGACTATATCAGAGTTTCATACCTTGTTTCATTGAGTTTCACCATATTTTCTAAGGTTTTATCATGTTTCAAAAATTAAAAAAATATCAAAATATATTCAAGAGTGATCTTGCTTAAACGTTCTCGTGACCAGGAATATAAATACGCACCTCCCCCTTTAGTCCCGGTTCTAACTGGAACCGGGACTAAAGGCCCTCCACGTGGCCGCTGCCTGGAGGTCCACCTTTAGTCCCGGTTGGTAACACCAACCGGTACTAAAGGAAATTTTATGATTTTTTTTGATTTTTTTTGAATTTTTTTTGAATTTCAAATTTCTGAATTATTTTAACCTCTAATCTCTAATCATCCCTCATCACTGCTCAATTTAACCTTTAATCTGTAATCACCCCTCATCATTTCAAATCATTTAACTTTCCGAACGGTCACCCATCCTCTCACTACTCCAGCATGATGCACGCTTAACTTCCGGGTTCTATTCTCCCTCGTTTCCAAGTCTGCACTTGTTGTTTTCCTGACAATAGTAAGATGTCAATCCTATTAACCCTCAGGAATTTAGCTTGAGCATTAAGTCACACATTTCACTGTTTGAGTTTGAAACTATTGTTCTAAAAATCAATAATTATTTAGTAACACTAATATTTCTTGAATAAGTAGTTTGACCATAGTTGACCAAAATTCAAAAAACTGAAATAATTATTTAGTAACACTAATATTCTTGAATAATTATTTAGTAACACTAATACTTCTTGAATAAGTAGTTTGACCATAGTTTGACCAGATTTAACAAAAATTCAAAAAAAACTAAAATTTGAGCATAACTTTTTTTCCTTTTAGAATTTGAGGATTTTAAAAATTTGCAAACAGGCCGTAGGCGGTCTCCATCGGATGCGGATTTTCGTTCCGAACATTTTGATATATTATACATTTTTTCCGACATCGTATGCAAAAGTTATAGCCGTTTTACATTTTCCCTACATTTTTTGCAAAACATGTCCAAATTTAAGTTTTTAAATTTTCCTAACTAGTAGATGTAGTAATATAACTACCTCTCGAGGGATTTTATTTTTTGAAGTTTTTATCATTTTCTTTTGATTTTTTCAAAACAAAAAAGGCGATCCACCGGGGAGGGGGGGGGGGGTAGAGTTTGAAAATGGGACCTTTAGTCCCGGTTTGAGACACAAACCGGGACTAAAGGGCATCACACCCTTTAGTCCCGGTTCGTGTCTCAAACCGGTACTAAAGGTCTAATCTTTAGTCCCGGTTTGGGACACAAACCGGGACTAAAGGGCATCGCACCCTTTAGTCTCGGTTTGTGTCTCAAACCAGGACTAAAGGGCTCAGGTGAACCGGGACTAAAGCCTTAGCCGCACGAACCGGGACCAATGCTCACATTAGTCCCGGTTCGTGACTGAACCGGGACTAATGTGAATATTGCCTCGTGACCAAAGCCATGTTTTCTACTAGTGGTGTGTGGTGGGTTTCATGTCAGATATTGGGTGCATTGACCATGTCATTGACTGATACAGCTAGAAGAGGTGTGCATGCATGCCGATCTCAATCTAAATCCAACGGCTGGCCCATGCACGGGACCTCCCATGCATGGGAGAATTGCTTTTCTCATGTCATGCATGCAACATCGGATTACAAAGTTGCATGCTAGCTGGTTTGTTAGCTAGTCAAGTCTTTGCATGTATGTGTGTACGCCGATGGATGGATGTGTGCACGTGGATTTAGTAGATGCATGTAAATAGGATCATACGAATTTACGTTGCGGCTATCAGTATGTGAGTTAGTTGAGTTAGTTGGGCCACGATGCACTACCGTGGGATGACACGAATCTGGTGGGTCGTGACATAGAGTTCGGCTGGTTTAACTAGTCAAGTTTGCATGTAATCAAAAGATAAATAAGAGAAGAAAATCACAAAAGAGGACGGCAGTCGCGCCTCGCAAAACACCAGTGTTTTCGTGTTCCTCTTTCTCGTTTTTCCTCCACCGTGTGCACGTGTGTACTCCGGCCTGTGATTTATCAAATTGTCCCCTACACATCACATGTTTAAATCTTCTTCCCATTGCCATGCATCTACGTAAATGGGTATCATTGGGTGAAATCAATGGAAGGATGAACCAGTCAGATGTTGCGTGTCACATACACAGTCAAAGTGTGTGACAGATGGAAGTGTGTGCGGTGCAGGCAGCACGTCATATGAACGCGTCAGTAAGGTGCGCAATGTGGGAAGCAAGGGCGGCTACCCACTTCTGGGGGTCACCATATGCATGTCAACGGTGGCGGGGATCTAGACCCACTTTGACATTGGTCTACCCTAACAAATCACGATTTGACTAGTCATCACCATGAGTGTAAGATGGTACTGCATGCAAGTGACGCCCTTGCTGTAGCACTCCAAGGAGGATTAGCACAGTCAAAGGAGGACTAGCTAAATCAATCCCTTGGCCTATGTAGTGGAACAACACTGTAGTTGACTAAACTTTGTGAAAGAGTGTTTGAAGGAGAAGTCATTATGGAACTCGGGGGCGATCCAATCTTACGACCACACTCTTCCTTCCTCCAACTTGTCTCGCTGCTGCCTGAGGACCTGCCGGCGAAGTCCGGGCGGGTCCGGGGACGGCAGTGGCGGGGCGTTCCCTGAGCCTACCTCTCTCCCCCAATCTAGATCCCAGCGAATCCACGGGATGGCTGATCGTAGGGGCGGCTGCCCCATGGGCTGTCTTGGCCGGACCTGCGGGGAGATGGTGGCGGGGCTGTGACGCTCTCGGCTGGGCGGCGGCGCTGAGAGGCCCAGATGGGTGGCGTGGCGGCTGCTGAATGGCATGCTCGAGGCGGCAGTGCTCCGATGCTCCGGCGCGGCGTCTTCTTCGGGCGGCGCAGTCCCGATCTGATGCATATCTCATCGGGGCATGTCTCGGGATTGTATGACTGGATGGATCCAATCTTCCTGTCGTTATGGTCCTGTGGTGTTGAAGGTGGACATGGTGGTGCAGCTAGGCTCTTTTTCTGGAGGGACGGAGACTGCCAGTGAAAGCCAGACTTCGACTGTTGTCGGAGCCCAACGATGGCGGCGCCTGCGGGTGTCGCTACATTGCTGAAGGCGTCGATATGTAGTCCTTGGCTTCCCTCCCAGAATACTTCTCGGGAAACCCTAGGTCCAGGTCTTCCTGGATCAGATGATTTGTGGCGCTCGGCGTCGTGTTCCCCGTTGGGGGCATCATCTTGAAGTTGGGCCTGGCTGCCGAGACTAGTTGTTGTTGGTGGTTCGCCGGTTGCTTGTGTGCCGGCAGGTTGCGGTGATCCGTTGTTGCAATATGGAATTGCAAACATGGTGAGAGGTGGCAGTGCCAGGGATGCTGATCGGCGGTGCAGATGGCCGGGTCATGTTTGATGATATTGAGGGCTTGTTGTAGCCATAGAGGTGCAGTGTAGGCACATGGTGTATTGTCTCGGGCCAGTGGTCATGTCAAGATTTACCATTGACAAACACTTGCATCGAAGGCATGAGATTGCCGGAGCATCTCAATGAGATTTTGGTGGTACCGTCTCTTCTCGCCATTTGAGCTACGACTGACGTCACTCAAGCGTCAATAAAGGTTCTGATTCCACGGAAGATCTTTGGCGACAAGGCCATTTGCATAGGTCTGCGTGTTTAGACCGCATGGTTGTGTACACGTCCGGATCATGCGCGGTTGCATTATGGCTGAACACCTTCTCGGCGTGGATTATCGTTGCTCCTTTTTTTCTATCTGCCTTGATAGCTTCGTCTTGTATGACTTTGCTTGTCAGTGATGTGATTTTTTTTGTGCGTTCGTGTTGGATGTGTACATTTTAGCTATACAGAGGCCGGATGTGTGCCTTTTGTGTTTGTATCCTCTTGATTCTCCATCTTGAGCTAATAAAATCCACCCTTTGTTGAAAAAAATATAATGATAGATGTGTTCTGATAAAATAGACAGTAATACCATCGATGAAGAATGTGTATCTTCTTGACTGCGACAGGAATAAGACCATTTGATGTCATCTCCAGAGAAGACGAAACATGGAAGAGTCACCAAAAATAATAATTGAAGGAGTGGTGAACTTCTTTTGTGGGAGAGCAGGCGAGTTCTGTATCTCTGTAGATCAGTGAAGTATCGCTAAGATAGGGATGTTTTTTATGACGGGTTCTGGATCCTATTTGGGGTCTTAAGGGCATGTACAATGGTGCTATTTTAGGGGTGCCACGTAGGATAAATGATAAAGTAGAGGAGAGAGAACTCATAAGAAAAGACTTGTCTTCTCTTATTTAAGATAAGACAAGAGATGATCTCTTAGCACAATATGTCTCACCACATTTTTAGGAATTGTTAGTTATTGAAGATAAGGCTAAGAGATGACCCATTATAGACATTTTTCTTTATCATCTCTAAATTACATGCAAAATTTAAGATAAGACTAACCATTGTACATGCCCTAAGCGCTGGTTAGAGTGCATTTTGCAAACTGGCACACATCCCTCCACATCACTTTGTATCTCCATGGCCCGCCCACGTAGATATTTTTCCATAGTTTTCTGATATTGTTCTCCTTTTCTTTTTCAATTTACTTTTTAGTTTTTATATTTCTCTCTTTTTCCATTTTTACATTTTCTCAAAGTCGTAGAGTATTCGTGAACTTTTTTCAAATCTATTCACCTTTTCCTAAATTTCAGGAACTTTATTTAAATTATGAACTTCTTAAAAAAATCTGTTGTGATTTTTTTCAAATTTGTGATTTTTTTTCATTTTTGCAAACTTCTCTGAAATTAAAAACCTTCCAAGTCTTGAACCTTTTCATATTCATGAAATTTTCCCAAATTTGCAAACTTTTTTCAAATTTTCGATTTTTTTCCAAATTTCATGATTATTTTTAAAAAATATGAATTTTTTTCTTTAAAAAAGCTAAAGGTAGGCTCTCCCTGGTCAATTTGTCAACTTTCCTGGTCGCGGTCAACTGTCAACGTTCGAGGTCCACCAGTTATCCAATAAGAAACAAAACTCAGCTGGGCTGGCCTACCCATACGTGGGCACCATTATCCTAAATGGCGCCAGAGGCACCGAGTATGAGCTTTCTTAGGGATGGCCTTAATTAAATCGAAATCACTAATTGAGAAGTACTCGTTGCAAAGATCACTCCAATTCCTCTGGTTGCGACAAGTGGCAAGCGGAGTGGCGCACATGTAGCGCGTCACTTGTCGCAACCTATAAGTTTTCCCTTTTTTCATAGATCCGTTTATTTAAAACATTTTGTCTCTCAAACCATGCATCCAAATCTCGAACCGCTTTCATCGTTGGATTCCTCGCGTCGAGATCTTCAAAACTAGATCTCATGTTGATAGACTTTGATGAACTTTTTTTTACGAAAAAATCGGACGAAAAAACCGAACCGGAAGCATGGTTTTTTTCCCTTTCCAAACGATGCACGCCCGTGCCTCTCACGAAATCACAACCGTGGCTCTCACAAAAGTAAAACCGTGACTCTCACGGAAGGAAAAAAAAGAGAAAACATGTTTCTTTTTCATTTTCGAGGAGGCACGGCCGTGACTCTCGTGAAAACACAACCGCGCCTCTTGCAGGAGCAAAAAATGTGACTCTCGCGAAAGGAAAATAAAAAACAAAAAACGCGTTTTTTTCTGTTTCCGAGAAGTACGGCCGTGACTCTCGCGAAAGCACACCCGTGCCTCTCGCGGAAGCAAAACCATGACTCTTGCGAAAGGAAAAAAACCGAAAACGCATTTTTTTTGTTTCCGAGAGGCACGGCCGTGACTCTCGCGAAAGCAAAACCGTGTATCTCGCAGAAGCAAAACCGTGACTCTCGCGAAAGGAAAAAAAAGAAAACACGTTTTTTCGTGCAAGGAAATCATTTTTTTATTGAAAAGCTAAGGAAAACCGGTGAAAAACCAAAACGTCGAAAAAACCCAGAAAAACCCGTTTAAAAAACCGAAAACGCGTGCCGAAAAATAAAAAAAATCCGGAAGGAGCGCCCAGAGTGCGACACATGGCGAATGGCTGAGAGCGTGCCAAGTGGCATTGATCGTTGCGAGGCTCCCGAAGGAGCGCTCGTTACCTAGTTGCTCCCTAATTAAACCTTTGATTGGCATCATTATATAATGGACTTTTGGGCGTACACGTGAACTTTTTTTGCTTATCGGGCTATTGGATATTACAGTTGCTTTACCGGCCCATATAGCAATGGCAGCCTACTGCTTGCATGTATTCCATTATTTTTTTTATTAGAGATTAAATACTAGCGCCCAAATAATAAAATAAATCATATGTTCGTACACAAAGAAAATAAAGACAGGTCACTGAGGTGTCGCTTAGATAGACATAGCTTTAATTGGACCTTCGGATGACATGGTTGTACAATATTACTCAAAAGGCTAACAGAAATTACCACGAGCAAGCGACCAAAATCTTACACGGGCGCACGACGTGCCACGCCTATTCAGTGCTAGTCTCACTGACAGCCGTTAGATGATCGAATAATTTTGAGCTTTGTGCCTCCAGACCAACTTAGCCGATGCACATTTGTTCATCCTGATACTTCTCATTCCGATACAATTAACAATGGTTTAAGGTCAACTGCATGTTTCTTGTTTTGCGGCATATATATCTCCAACAACGCACTACTATATTTTTTATTTAGCTTGCAACGCACTACTATGTGTTCAGTATATATGCACGTTCAGCCAGAAAATGTGTGGGTACTGTTTGATGCAAAATATTAATACTAGCCGTGGCATTAAATGCTCAAGTCGTCCATCTGATCAGCTGATGCTGGAAAGAGTGGTTGTTCGTCTTTTGGGTCGTTGATATGTATTGTTGAAACAAGCGAGGATGTGTACATTTGTTAGAAAACGTTAATTTGATCTAAATACCTAAGTTCAGAAAATAAAAATAAAAAAACACTACATTTTTTTTGCGAAATAACACTTGTATTACTCAACAGAATACGGATTACATTTTTGTCGAACAATGTTCAAGGCCTCCATTGGACCAGAGCCCAGCCAAACTGCCGTCCGGCCTGCAACCTACCAAAGTTAGCCATGGAATGACTAGCCTTATTGCCTATGCGACGAATATGAGTAATACTAGTATTACGTTCCTCCATACTGCTCTGAATCTCCCTTACTAAGAAAGCATATTTCGACCTGCTTGTTTCTCTACACTTCACCAACAAAACGGCTTCAAGGCAATCACATTCTATATCAATTGGCAGATTACTCCATTGCAAAGCTAGGAAGATGCCTTCCTTGAGAGCCAGCAATTTTGTTTCCAGAATGTCGTCACAGGAGAAGATGTGCCTGCAAGAGCTGAAAATAATCACCCCTTCATGATCTCTGAGGATCATACCAGTCCCCCCAATCCCATTAGAGACAGAGCCATCCGTGTTTAATTTGACCCAACCAGGAGCAGGAGCACTCCATTGGCAAGCCACCACCACCGAGGAATTAGCCACTGCATCTGAAACATGAGGGTAACAATTCTGAGTAATTTGTTTCCCTTTTAGCTGCTCATTTGAATCTAATTCAAGCGCTTGGAGAGACGCCAAATAGCTAGAAAGGAAACGAACTGAAACTTCCACCGATGGCGCTGGTTTTGCATGGACCACCTCATTTCGGACATACCAGATTCTCCATAGGAGCATCATCAGGTGGACGCACGTGTCCTCCCCGTGTTCACATAACAGGTTACAGCGCTGGCTCTGTAGCTTTTTGCAACTTCTTTTTTCTCCCTTCTATACATATTTATTCATTAATGTGATTTATTACATGGAAATCACCTACTATTTCTGGTAAAAGAAAGCCCCACATCCAGTCACCCTTTAAAACCAGAGATTTGTTTAATTGAGAACATAATAGTTATGACTGTTGATACTTATAAGTTCCTTTCCCATGATCCATG